>NC_139513.1:101060299-101149615 GCF_947247035.1 Vipera ursinii | reverse complement strand
CTTACACATATCTTAATTATGTTACATTCAATCTTTATAGACAATATCCTATTTATTTTCCCCAATTTTTAATTTTCTATCAATATTCAAATTTAACTTTTAATATTTATACTTCCAAGTTTTAAGTGACCCAAGTTTTTTTATCTCAATTCATAACAAAATCTAGTATTCAAAATACATATATGGTCTATTTGAGTATACTCTATTTTAATTAGTAATATAAAATCTTCTCTAATAAATCAAAACCCCAATTTTCTTCAGCCTTATTCTAGCTTTCTTCCTTTGCCAGCTCGCCTTCCATGTCAGTGTTTATAACTGCAAACTTCGTCCATTGCTCTTTGGAGCAAGAGTTGTGTATATTATCAGATAACCAGGAGACCATTTACATATTCAATCTGTTCAAAAGTAGAAGCAGAAATATCAAAGGAGCCCTAATAAAAAAGATGAGGAGACAACAAGGAACACTAGTTTATTACTATCACAAATGGAAGACAGATCAGAATGAGTGCAGAACCATACCCCAGCCTCCAAAATCAGGAACTGAAAGTAGGTACAAGTGTTAAGGATAAAGTATTAAATAACTTCATTATCAACCTAAGATTCAGGCAAGAAACCACAAAATGATCTGCTAAAAGTTACTAGAGCTGAGCTCCAGAAGAAGTTAAACATCTGGGATAGATTTATAGGAAATGGAGTAGACAGCTCTAGCCTGCTGCATCCATCTCAGCTCAAAGTCCTCCGCAAAACATTAGTCCTGATCTTTCATTCTAAACCTCTGCTGACCTAAAATCATGACACTTCAGCAGCCATACCAAAGGAGGAAGAAGGGGGGAAGAGGAGGAGGAAGTAATTGTTGCCTTTTTCATAACTTACATAGAACATGGTGGTCAGCCAAGGAAGAAAGGAAGAAGAAAGACTAGATTCAATGTATCAACAGACCCAGGCTTAACTCAAGAGTGACCTTTGTGATTACATCCTTAGCCACAAAAAAGTGACTGCAGTTATTTCTCAGTTCAATAATTTGGCTGTTTTGGATGATGGGTGGCAAAATCTTGGAAATGCTTTACCATTCAATCCACCTTATTTTCCCTCATATTCAGCAGTTACAAAATGATATTTTTATGAATTATATTAGTTGATTGGTTTAAATACTGTTTTTATTTTTTTAAAAAAACCCTGTGAATTAATCTTCTCAGTCCCAACCAAAAAAAAAGCTGCACCACGTTCAGGAAAGAATATAATTATTTTTATTATCACCCTCTCCCCTTCTCAACCTGTTTGAACTTTGACCTGATATAATTTTGGCAGAAATTTCATCATTTCTCAAAGCCAAAAAAATTACAAGCTCTTTAAACAAATATTTTTGGAGTAAGAATCCAAAAATCCTTAATGATGTCCCTGAAATATGCTCATAGTAGCTGAAGTTTCCTGCAGATTTTATCCTATCCTATTTTGTTTGTTTGTTTTTAAGTTTTCTAGATGCTTCTTTTTCCAGTTGCACATATAGCAGGGCACAGTTTGCAATAGTTTTTTCTCAATCTGCTTGCAGTATGGAGATTGAGCTAGATTGATTTTCAGATCTATCCAGTGTGAATCAGGCTATTTCTAAACCCTGTAAGTGAGCCAAGCAGATTTTGCCCTCACTTGGCAGGCATAAATAGTTATCATTGTACATCACCGCTTTGTGGCAGTAATTTTTAGAAAGATACCTTTTCAGTTTTTTAACCAGAACTCTGAAATCCCTGTTTAACATTTGTTCTCAATATAGCCATCTATTCATACTCTGTGATCTCTTTCATCCCTTAGAGATAAAAGAAACTTCATACTGACAGCTTATGTGTGAAAATAAACCAATGAACAACACACCCATCTCAAATATCATAGGAATTATTTGTGTAAAAACTCTTGCATATTGCATTAACACTGAGAGAAAAGAAGGGTCAGATTGGTCAATGAAGACATCTTCGTTGATTAAGTTTTTTTCCTCTTAGTGTTCATGCAATGTGTAAGTATTTTTTATTGATAGCCTTGTATTCAATTAAGCCTTACAGCTTTCATCAGCAGAATGGAAAAAGGAAATTACATCTAGACCTTTATTACAATTCCTTCCTGAGGTTTGAGGTATTTTCCCCAAAACACTTGGGAGAAGCGTGGACTGAAAACATCAGTGAAAGAAAGAAAATTGTGTGTGCCCCTTACTCCCTATAAAGTAGTTTGGACTTAGAGATCACTTTCTGAGGTCACCTAAAAAACATCTGTGGATAAGGAACCTTAATGCCTTTACCACACTACTTAGGTTTTGTCTCCTGAAAAGCTGGTTTATCTTATTCTTCAATAAATTATTCTAACACATTTTCTTATAAATTAGACTTTTTATTTCCCAAATTTGATTAAATAACAGTCACTCAAAAAACTCCCCAAGCTTTTAAAGTATTTTACATGATTAGCATTATATGGTGCCAAATTCCAAAGAATTATGATTCCCCTTGTCTTTGCATATAATACACATTTCCTGACTTTCTAAACATTTGAACAGTTGAAAGTTTCCATTTCCTGCTGATTTCATTATTCAAAGATTAAAGATCCAATTTATTGAAAAAAAATCACTGTTAGATCCTTTTCAGAAATCATGTAAATATGCACTGTGAATCTTGCCCAATTTTGAATTACACTGAAAAACAGTAGTAAAAGCTTTATAACATCATTATAAAGATGCCTCTGACTCAGACCAATATGCACTTGAGAAAAGTTAAAACTGTGCCAAGGAGCAATATCAAATATGTGCCTTCTTTTAGTAATAATTTGCACTGTAAACTAGACAATAAAAAGTTAATAATCTAGGTTATGGAATCGTAACCTAGCACATACCCCCTGTGGTCAATAAAATGAAAATTTATGGATTGTAACCATACTCAATATGAATTAAAAGGAGAAACAGATATAAGTCAGAATATTTTTGCAAACAAAAAATAATTAGTCAACTGACCGATATATTTAAATCTGTTACCTCTGATTTCTTTTTCTTTTTTTACTATTTTACCTTTTTATTACTACATTTTACTGAACTGTAGTACAACTTTAATTTTTGTTATAGTCAATACCTTGGTACCATTGTTTTAACTGGTAATCTAAATTTGACATTAATTTCTAAGATAGTGGTGATGAATATATAGCCAATTAGCTGTTATTATATAACTTCCAATCTTAGATGCATATGGTCATAAGCCACATCAGAAAATATTCTCAAAGAAATATGCAGGAATTTCATAATTATATCTAATGCATATTTGTCAGACAAAATTTCTTACAGTCAAATTAATGTGTGTTTAACAAGTTACATTCAAATTCCTTTACAAAAACAGAACCAATGATGCTTCTTTTCTCTCAGTAGTATTTTCATAGACTTTACAAAATCAACTGGATCTGCTAGGAGGGATTTTGTAAAGACTATTAAAGTACTACTAAGAGAAGAGCAGATCAATGGGAAGTTATTTCCAATCAGATATATGTAAGATTGTTATTGTTTGTTGCATCTAGACATCAAGCTCAATAAAAAGGGATTATGATATCTTTTCCTCTACTAGTGTAGAGCCTTGGTGGAGCAGTGGGCTAATGCCTCCTTAACACCAGCTGCCTGCCATTAGTACAGGTTCGCATCCCACCAGGCTCAAGGTTGACTCAGCCTTCCATCCTTCCGAGGTAGGTAAAATGAGGATCCAGATTGTTGGGGGCAATTAAGCTGACTTTGTAATAATGCCGCTTGGGGTGTGTGTGAAAAAGCCCTAATAAGCAGGCATATACATAGAATGAAGGCTACTGCTAAGCTTGTAAGCCGCCCTGAGTCTTCGGAGAAGGGCGGGATATAAATGGAATTAAAATAAATAAATAAATAAAATAAAATATACATAGAATGAAGGCTATTGCTAAGCACATTTGATTTGTGCTTAGATTGTAAGCCGCCCTGAGTCTTCGGAGAAGGGCGGGATATAAATGGGATTTAATATATATATATATATATATTTGTCCTGATACATGTAACTGTGGTTCTCCATTTTACCTGGAACAGCCCTATTGGAGCAGCAAAATAAAAAGACTGACAGTATTCAACAATGTCTGCAGGATTTACAGCTGTCATAAAACCATTAACTTTTTTGTCTATTGCTCCTTTTGTCTTTAAAATCTTAACACCCACAACCCCCCCCCTTGTTTTCCCCACCACTATCCCCCAGGCCTCCAGAATCACAATCAAAAGCACTGGGTTTCCTTGGCAGTTGTATTAGACAAAAGCCAAGCACTGGAATTCACAATCCCCCTAAGGAGTAGCTACGTGCCTTCAACAACTGCATTGACAAACATTTTAGACAACCTTCTGTTTTAAGACTGTCTGCTGACTGGGCCAGAAGCTGGGAAATAAATAAGGCCAACACAGGTCATATTATGGCTCAGAGTTTTCCCACTCTGTGGGAAAGATGCTTGTCAACAGGCATATAGGGCTCAATGTACGAAACAAGAGACCTGTACTACCAGCAGTGCTTTTTTTGTAAGAGAAAATGGTGCCCGAACTCACACATGTCATACAACCCACCTTGCCTACCCTACAAGGTTCCATCCAAAAAAGGTGCCGGAACTCCGTTCTGAGCGTTCTATGAGAAAAAAAGCCCTGACTACCAGAATAGTATTGTGTTCATGCAGTAAGAGAAAAAACTGCAAACATAATTGAGGAGATAGCTATTGAAATAGTGTGTCTCCACTTGCATGTATATCTCTCTCATACATAACTACACACATAAAGAGATGCAGTTTTATCCCCTTTATTCTGATTTGATACACCTTTAAAATAATACAACTTTTAGAGGCAGGTATAATCTTCCTTCTACCCCTATGGAATACTAACAGAATTCTCAATGTATCTTAGTTATATAGACTGAGAAAGAGTGAAACGTAAGTAACTGACCAGAACAATTTTAAAATATTTTCCATATATCTTTTCCCAACAGGCTCAGTTGCAGAAAAGGACTCAGCTTAAGGCCAAGCCAATTTTACATACTAAAGAACTGCTCTCATTTTTTTCCCCCTAAGCTCAGTCATGGCTATTTAAGGATATAAAAATGTCGAATTTTAATTTTAAAGAACAATGCCTACATTCTCACATACCACAAGTCTAAGTTCAGGAAAGGTTAGCAGAAGGAGTTAACAGTCAAGGACTCACTTCAGGAATATTCAGCAACGACCCACAAGCATGGAATGCAAAGTATGTATGGGACTCTCTGCCTCTTGCATTTCTTTTTTAATCTCTATTTCCCTTCCTACCAGACGACCCTGCTTGCTATCTCCAGAAGCATCACTGAATTGCAACACAGCTGTTCCGCAGTAAGATTCCGCACAAGGGTTCAACCTCAGGAAGTGACACAAAGCCTGGGAATCCGAAGTGAGGCAGACCCTTCTCCACAACGAAACCTGCTCCCCCCATTCCCTTCGAGGGAATCGATCCATCAGTGGCCAAGCCCAAAGCCACGAGGAGTCCACGCGTTCTCCTGTCACGTTTTCCAAATCGGATACCACCGCCTGCCTGCTCGGCCTCACTTCCCTTCCCTTCGCTCCAAGAGATGCCCAGCTGAGATGGGTTTGAATATTTAGTATTAGATTTACAGGAGTCTTCAAACTTGGCCCTTTGATGACTTGTGGACTTCAGCTCCCAGAATTCCTCAGCCAGGCACGCCGGCTGAGGAATTCTGGGAGCTGAAGTTCACAAGTCACCAAAGGGCCAAGTTTGAAGACCCCCTGTATTAGAATATTCGAGGACCAGCTATGCAAGGGGGCACAGCAATCCGGACGGCTTCATCCCGCCCGCCTTCCCCTTTAAAGCAGCGGTCTTCAAACGTGGCCCTTTGATGACTTGTGGACTTCAACTCCCAGAATTCCTCAGCCAGCCAGGCTGGCTGAGGAATTCTGGGAGTTGAAGTCCACAAGTCATCAAAGGGCCACGTTTGAAGACCCCTGCGTTTAAAGCAAGTCTCCCAGTTCTCCCATACAGGCTTCCCTCGCAAGCCCTTCAGCCCCAGCCTCCGCCCTGACCAGCGGAATCGAGGCCACCCCAAGCAAACGGGTGACTTTGTGACGACCAGACTTACGCGTTAGTATCATCCTGGCTCGGTCGTCCGGATAACTGGCGTTCCCCGCTCCTGTTTTACTCCCTATCCATCCTTAAAAACCGCTTCGCCAACCAAAAAAAGCCGCCCGGGCAACGCCGCCCGCCGTCAGTGCCAAAACCGGCCCGCCGAAGAGAAGCGGAGAGGGCCTAAGAGCTCCCACCCCCAGAGCTCGCCAGTCACTCAGGTGGGTGCTTTTGGTCCCTCGCTCGCACCGCGAGCCTCCAGTTCGTCCAAGGCGAAAGCTACGTGAATACGACGCGCCCGTCCCGCTTGCAGCGGGAAATGAGCGAGGCGGGGCCCTTGGCTCCTCCCTCCTCGCCGCCTTTTTCTGAAGAAGCGAAGATCTGCCCAGAATGCTCTCCCGGGTTGTAGCGCGGACGGGAGTATTTGCAAAGTCCAAGAAACTGACACGCCCACATTAGTGTATAGCAGGGGTCTTCAAACTTGGCCCTTTGATGACTTGTGAACTTCAGCTCCCAGAATTCCTCAGCCAGCGTGCCTGGCTGAGGAATTCTGGGAGCTGAAGTCCACAAGTCATCAAAGGGCCAAGTTTGAACACTCCTGGTGTATAGGGTGCAAATCAAGGTGTCAATCGCTATTGATTATGAATGGAGCAGTGGGCTAATGCCTCCTTAAGTAACACCAGCTGCCTGCCATTAGTGCAGCTTCGCATCCCACCAGGCTCAAGGTTGACTCAGCCTTCCGTCCTTCTGAGGTAGGTAAAATGAGGACCCAGATTGTTGGGGGCAATTAAGCTGACTTTGTAATAATGCCGCTTTGGGGGGGGGGTATGAAAGCCCTAACAAGCAGGCATATATATAGAATGAAGGCTACTGCTAAGCTTGTAAGCCGCCCTGAGTCTTCGGAGAAGGGCGGGATATAAATGGGATTAAAAAATAAAAAATAATAATAAAAAAAAACTTGGCTATATGCTGGCACCCAAGACCAATAGTAGTAAATTCCACTGAGAACAATGGAACCTGCCTATTTCTCTAGCTATCCCCACACTCCCAACTTACATGTGCATATGATCGTTCAGTTAATATTGGAAATCAATTTCTAATAAGCACATCTAATACTCTGAATATCAACTCAAAAGAGAGATCCTTCCCCCAAGTTCAGTGGCATTTACTCCTTGAGAATCGCTTATAAAGCAGCAGCTTAAAATCACAGTAGAGGGGAAGCAGGTATTGAGTCATTGGACAGAGTTAAATATGACCAGGTTTGAGATCTCTATAGGATTCTTCTATTCCACACAAAAGTCTTTATGGTCTGAAATGGGGTTTTGCAAACCAAGATGCGTTGCCTTCTTGAAGATGCCAACCTTGCTCTTCCATACTGGGGGGAAGCTATCAAATATGCTAACCATATCATCAACCGTACTTGGAGTAGTGTGATTTCCCCTCCTCCTCTATCCCCCCAGTTTCTTAGTATCAGATCCTCTGACCGAAGCTTTGCTTATGCTATGAGCAACGGTCCTGATTTCTCAGAAGTTGCGGTGGACGGAATCGTTACTCATTAGATCTGTGTTTCTCAATCTTGAGAAGGTTAAGATGCCCGGACTTGCAGCTCCCAGAAATCCCCAGCCAGTTGAAATCCACGCCTTTTACACATTAACTATTAGCACCACCAAATTACTACTGTTGAGCATCTTCATTTATGTTTCACATTAAGTTATTTATTTTATTTTAATCCCATTTATATCCCGCCCTTCTCTGAAGACTCAGGGCGGCTTAAAATTTAAAGCACAAATCAATGTGCTTAGCAATAGCCTTCATTCTATGTATATGCCTGCTTATTAGGGCTTTGCCCCCCCCCAAGTGGCATTATTACAAAGTCAGCTTATTGCCCCCAACAATCTGGTTCCTCAGTTATGACTTTGGACTCTTCTTCCTTGCCGTGTTCAAGTGCTTCCCTAAAGTCCTTGTGGGGAGGAGAGAGCAGAAAATATGCCATTATACTATTCCTCTGCTCATCCATCCTGAGCACTGTTAAGCCTGAGGCTGGGAAGTGATGCTGACCTTAACAGCTTTACTGTGGGACCAGTTAAAGAAAGTGGTAGGTGGATTCTCTTGGCTTTATTTGGCTTCCCACCAAATATCACCAGCAGGTATGAAAAATATCTACCAGTTGCACACCTTAATTTGGACTGTGGTTGAAGAAATGAGGTTTGATAGATAGCAGAGTGAGGGATTTTGCTCTGGAACATTCATCTGGCAAATAGACTCTTTTGGGACATCCGTCTAGCACTATTTCAATATTATACTATTCTAGTGTTATGGCATAGGTCTGATTCATCTCACATGTAAGTTTTTACAGGGCTTGCTTGATTTTAATTATAGATCCGGCTTTTGTTTGTTTTACACTAGTCTATTTAGTAAACTATACAGTATTCTATTACACTACAGTTTTGCACTTTGTCATACTAGAATTCAACATAGTTCGAGCACAGGTAATTGAACAAACTAGTGTTTTAAACTTTATGACAGTTGACTTCAACAAATTATGAAATTAGAAAAGATTCCATGGATGTAAATCCTGAAGGGTAAAACAATTCAAGATGCTTGGGAAACTGAAAAAATGAGATTACAATAGCCCAGTCCATCACAATAGCACTGGGAAAGAAAAACAAGAAACCCCAGACAAAACCATCATAGCTGCATAAAGAACTCTCTGACTGACTGAGGGACAAAAAGGACAAGTATAAAAAACGGAAAGAGGGACACATAACTAGAAAGAATTCCAGCAAATAGCTCAAATCTGCAAGAACGGAGTCAGGAAAGCTAAGGGTCAGAGTGAACTAAGACTTGCAACAAATGCAAAAACAAGCAACAAAAACAAATGTTTCTTTCAACATGTACTGAACCAAAAGTCAAGTAAATAATCTGTTCATTAATGGAAGAAGATGGCAAGATGACATACAGCAATTCCTTCTTTGCATCTGTCTTCACACAAAAGGAAGAGAAATAGTACAATGTACCAAAAGCAGCACCAAGGGAGGGAGAGCAGGAATGTAGATCAAAATAGGCAGGAAAATGGTAAGAGAACACCTATCCACTCTAGATGAGTTCAAATTGCCAGAACCAGATTGTTTACTTTCTAGGGTTCTGAAGGAGCTAATAGATGTGATCTTAGAACTACTGAATGAAATATTTCAGATCTCCTGGACCACGGGGAAACTGCCAGAGGACTGGAAAAGAGCTCCAGTCTTCAAAAAGGGGAAAAGGTGGATTCAGGAAACTACAGACCAATCAGCTTAACTTCAGTACCAGGAAAAATCCTGGAAAAGATAATTAAGCAGCAGATTTATGAGCACCTAGAAATGAAAAATGAGAAATGATTACTAGAAGCCAGCATGGGCTTGTTAAAAACAGATCATGCCAGACAAAGCTTACTATTTCTTTGATAAAGTGTCTACATTAATGCTGTGAATATATAAGGGCAATTCAAAAATAAACCTCCATTTGGTTATCAATGACAGACACTCACAGATACAGAACTTTTATTGTACACATTAGAAAACTACAACATTACATTACTTTTGGACATAATCGCTATTCAAATTGAGGCACTTGTCATAATGTCTTACAAGGTTTTAAATTCCTTAGTAGTAGTCACTCAGCACCAACACCACACCGGAAGTAGTGCCATAGAAAATCCCACCAAATGTGAAGATGCCAAAGGAGTACTGCTAGTGAAGTTCATGGAGTGTGATTCGACCATCAATTCAGAAGTCTACTATGAAACATTACAAAAACTCAAGACAAGCCATCCATAACACGTGTCGGGGCATGGTGACTTCTGGTGTGGTGTTGGTTCACAATAATGCTCACCCGCACACCACTAGGCGCACCCAAGAACTTTTGAAGCAGTTCCATTGGGATGTTTTTGATCACACACAACCCCCCATTGCCCATATTTGGCACCCAGCAACTGCTACTAAGGAATTTCAAACCTTATAAGACATTAGGACAAGTGTCTCAATTTGAATGGTGATTATATCAAAAAGTAATGTAACGTTGTAGTTCTCTATCATATATAATAAAAGTTCTGTATCTGCGAGTCTCTGTCATTGATAACTAAATGGAGGTTTATTTCCGAATTGCCCTCATAGTATACTTGGATTTTAGTAAGGCTGTTGACAAAGTAGACCACATCAGCCTACTTTATGGTAAAATAGAACAATGTGGGATAAACAGATTGATTGGCAATTGACAGCCCAACTGCAGTCATGATGTGTATTCCTATATCTACATGGAAGGAAACATGCAGTGGGGTACCTCAAGTTTCTGTCTTAGGCCCAGTACTCTTCAGCATCTTAATAAATGATCCAGATGAGGGTATACAAGGGAACTCATCAAATTTGTAAACAACATCAAGCTAGGGGGAATTGCTAATACTTTGGAAGATAGATTTAAGATTTAGAAGGATCTTGCCAGACTTGAGCATTGGGCCCTCGTCACCAAGATGCAGTTCAATGGTGAGAAAAAGAAGGCCCTGCACTTAGGCAGGAAAAACCAGATGCACAGATGTAGAATAGGCAGCACCTGGCTCAACAGTAGTAATTGTGTGAGAGATCTAGATATCTTAGTGGACCACCACTTAAGCATGAGCCAGAAGTGCGCTGCAGCTGCCAAAAACGTTAATACAATCCTAGGCTGTAACAACAGAGGGCTAGTTTCAAGTTCACATGAAGTGATAGTATCTCTTTATACTGTATAGGTGAGTCCACACGTGGAATACTGCATCCGGTTCTGGTTGTCATGATACAAAAAGTTGTTGAGATCCTAGAAAAAGTGCAGAGAAGAGCAACAAAGATGATAAGGGGTCTGGAGGCTAAATTGTATGATGAGCAGTTAAGGGAACTTGATATAACTAGCCTAGCAAAGAGGAGGTTTAGGAATGACATGATAGCCGTCTTCTGGTGCTTGAGGGGCTGTCACAGAGAAGAGACAGTCAACCTATTCTCCAAAGCACCTGAGAGTAGGATAAGGGGCAATGGGTGGAAACTTGTTAAAGAAATCCAATCTGGAACTAAGGAGAAATTTCCTGACAGTGAGAGCAATTAATCAATGGAACAGCTTGCCTCCTGGAGTTGTGGGTGCTCGATCAGCAGAGGTTTCCAAGAAAAGATTGGACAACATTTTGTCCCTTATGGTATAAATTTTCTTGCCTTGGGCAGGGGGTTGGAGAAGACCTCCAAGTTCGCTTTCAGCCTTATGAATCTATAATTCAGTACAAAATTACATTGTGACTTGGCATTTAGTATAAATGCATCAAATCATGGCTTAACTTACAAGCCATGATTAAACAAGTCATATTGTATGCTGTGTGAAGCCATTCCTAACGTGTTGTACTGTAGGAACATAGGCACAATGAATCCAAACAGCCACAAGCAAAACTGCTTCCCAGACAATGTTCCTGTGTAATAGCAATGCAAGTAAAACTACAGATATCTGCCATATTGTAGGGTGCTCTAAAGCTCTGTGATAGTAAAACATATTAATGGGGTGCAGTTTTCTAGTTCCAAATAAGGGAACAGCTGATAAGAACCCCACCCCCAACCTAAGAAGTGTCTTCACATCTCAAGACTGATTCTGACACTAACATTTACATTGGTAACTAAGATCTTTTTATTTTAAAGAAAGATAACTAAATACAAAAGTTTGGAGGAAACATTTGTGTTTAGTTATCATTTTGCTTATCATTTCCAACTGACCTGCAAAATATAGAAACAAATTCCTGATGAATGGGCACATTTTAGGGAAGCTTGTGTTTATCATACATATCACTTAGAGCCAAAGGATAACAAATTGCAAACAAATCTGACAATTTAAAATGAAAAAAAATACAAATGATAATTCACTGCATCAATAAATTCTTCCAGACCATGTATATGGACTAATCCCTACAGTGAGGCAAGATGCCATAATCTCTTTCAAGTCTTTATGAGCACAACTGAAGAATTTACTTGGACTTCAGTAAGGTATTTGATAAAGTAGATCACAACCTACTACTTGATAAGATAGAAAAATGTGGGTTAGATAGCATCACCACCAGATGGATTCATAGCTGGCTGACAGGCCGTACTCAGCGTGTGGTCCTCAATGGAACTGCATCTACATGGAAGGAAGTGTGTAGTGGGGTGCCCCAGGGCTCTGTTCTGGGCCCAGTGCTCTTCAACATCTTCATCAATGATTTGGATGAGGGGATAGATGGGGAACTCATCAAATTTGCAGATGACACTAAGCTGGCAGGAATAGCCAATACTCCAGAAGATAGGCTTAAGATACAGAAGGATCTGGACAGACTCGAACACTGGGCACTATCTAACAAAATGAAATTCAATGGTGAAAAAAGTAAGGTTCTACATTTAGGCAGGAAAAATCAAATGCACAGGTATAGTATAGGTGGTACCTTGCTCAATAGTAGTAACTGTGAGAGGGATCTCGGAGGCTTAGTAGACAATCACTTCAATATGAGCCAGCAGTGTGCTGCAGCTGCCAAAAAAGCCAACACAGTGCTAGGCTGCATTAACAGAGGGATAGAATCAAGATCACATGAAGTACTAATACCACTTTACAATGCCTTGGTAAGGCCACACCTGGAATACTGCATCCAGTTTTGATCACTACAATGTAAAAAAGATGTTGAGACTCTAGAAAGGGTACAGAGAAGAGCAACAAAGATGATTGGGGGACTGGAGGCTAAAACATATAGGGAACGGTTGCTGGAATTGGGTATGTGTAGTTTAACGAAGAGAAGGGTGAAGGGTAACATGATAGCAGTGTTCCAATATCCCAGGGGCTGCCACAAAGAAGAGGGAGTCAAGCTATTCTCCAAAGCACCTGAAAGCAGGACAAGAAGCAACGGATGGAAACTAGTCAAGGAGAGAAGCAACCTAGAACTAAGGAGAAACTTCCTGACAGTTAGAACAATTAACCAGTGGAACAACCTGCCTCCAGAGGTGGTGAATGCTCCAACACTGGAAGTTTTTAAGAAGAGACTGGACAGCCATTTGCCTGAAATGGTATAGGGTTTCCTGCCTGAGCAGGGGGTTGGACTAGATGACCTCCAAGGTCCCTTCCAACCTATTGTTGTTGTTGTTGTTGTTATATGCATAAAGAGCTTTGTGCTAAAGTAATTTTGTTGACAAATATCCATTTTAGATGTATTTAAAAATGTTGAAGTCTGAATTGTCTTTTTTCTCAATGTGTGCATCATTTTTCTTAAATATTGCCTCAGTTTAAACACTTTCCAATAACACAGTATTGTGGATCATTTGATTTATGCAATTAATCACACCATATGTGTTTGAAACTAGGTTCAGTGGTCCTGTGGGAAAAGGAGATATATGTATATAAAAAATATAATTACCCCTCATTTCCCAGAGATACAATTGTAGAAAATGAATGAATCAACAGCCTGTACAAATTAATCATATATGAATCTAAAATTCTGTCTCCTGCAAAGTATATGCTGAACTAAGCATTTGGGGGAAAAACAGGAAGAAGAGATATAAGCTTTTACATGTTGTAATCAGGTATCCTAAATTAACTGGCTGAGACAGACAAATCCTTTGCTTTTGTCTAGACAATCGCTAGAGCTTGCTCAGTAGTAAATTTAAGTGTTTAGGATTGCTAAACTAGCGACAATTTCTTAAAATATGTTTCCCAGGTATTTATTGTTTACAACATAATGGCTTTATTCCTGAAGAAATATGCAAGTAGAATTCTTCCAGTAACATCAACGTCTTCATTTTATATATTTTATTAAGGAAACAGGTTCCTAATAATGGGAAGCATATGGAATTGCTGTATTGTCTCTTGCTCACTTTTAGATGTATTTATTTATTTGAAGCACTTATATAGTTGCTGATCTTACATGTTACAATCCCAGGAGGCTCAAAAAGCAACAATAAAAACATGAAACTTTAAAAAAAAAACAAAAAAAAAACAACAGCTGGTGCCTCAAAGGCAATAGATTCCCACATCTCCATATCCAGCTGCACTCGGTGGCAGCCTCACTCTACTCAATGCAGTGGGAAAGACCAAGTTTTACAAGCAGAAGGCTGTGAAGTTGGCAGTGGCGTAGCGTGGGGGGTGCAGGGGGGGCCAGCCGCACCAGGCGCAACATCTGGGGGGGGGCGCTCGCACTCGCAACTCTCTGCCCCTGCCTGGCTCACTCACTCTCTCTCACTGCAGTGCTGGCTGTGCGAATCTGATCCGAGCCGCCGGGTCGCCGCCCACTGTGGAGGGGGGGGTGCCAGGCGTGCGGTGCGGTGCACGGGTTAGGGGGTGCAAATTACTTGCCTTGCCCCGGGTGCTGACAACCCACGCTACGCCACTGGAAGTTGGAGACCTGCCACATCTCAGGGAGAAGGATATCCCACAAGGCAAGGACTATCTCAGAGAAGACAGGCTTCAAAGGTTCTGGGAGATGATAGCATTTAAGAGAAGAGATCGCTTAAATACTGACCATTTTGGCAGAATGGTCAGATACCCTTTAGGTAAGGTGGTCCTACAAATCTCCTGGTCCTATGTTATTCTGGGTTTTAAAGCTGATAACCAGTAACTTGAATCGTACCAAATGAGACTATGAGAAGTGCAGCACATGTGATATAGTAGTGATATAATATGTGCAAACCCTAGAACACTGAGAATTGCATGCAGTGTTTATGTTTATGTTTATTGGACTTATATACCGCCCTTCTCCCGTAGGACTCAGGGCGGTTCACAAGGAATTTAAAATAACAATACAAATTACAAAAGTTAAGAATGATTAAAATAATTAAATTTAATCCTTGAATAAAATAAAAACCCTGTTAAACTCCAATTAAAACCCAATTAAAATAAAATTAAAATTAAAATTCTCAGTCCTGGCCGGAAAGCTCAAAGAGCCAGGTCTTCAGGTCCCGGCGGAGTGCACGAAGGTCAGGGGCAGTCCTGAGCTCTACGGGCAGCTGGTTCCAAAGGGCAGGCGCACCCACAGAGAAGGCCCTCCCCCTGGGTGTTACCCGCCGGCAGTGCTGAATTCTGGACTAGTTGTAATTTTCAGGTAGTCTTCAAGGACAGCCCCAAGTAAAGCAGATTGTAGTAATCTAACTGGGACGTGCTTAGAGCATGAATGATTGTGAACAAAGCCTCCTGAACCAGGAATGGGTGCCTTTGGCACGTAAAATAAATCTATGTGAAGACCCTCCTGGGCCCGACTGCTACCTTCCTCTGGAGCAGGAGTTGCAAATCTTGGAAAACCCCAGGTTAGGCACCAGTTCTATCCAACTGATGTACTTTAGTCCCTTCAAGCTGGCATCTAACTGTGACCAATGTTGGGCAATATCGAGAATATATCTCTTAATCCCATGCAGACTGAAGGGAAGACAAAAAAAAGATACGTGTGAAATGGTTGCACTGGACTTGAAGACTTCTTCTTATCCATATGCATTCACTGGATAATCTTTTTAAAGCTTAGGTCACTGGGTTCTCTCTGTGGGCCCAATCAAAGAAAAACTTTTTTCCCCTGACATGTACCTGTGACTAACATGATGATCAATGCTGAGAAATACTGACAATTTAGTACAATGTCTGGGAACCATAGGTTCTGAATCTTGTTTCATGTAAAAAAAAAATCTGGGACCAATTTTAAGACATAAAAGACATAAGACAGATGAACTATGATCCACCATATCCCCCATATCCCTATTTGGGTAAAAAAACAACCTATAAACATGGTCTCCAAACTGCTTATTTTAAAGAAAACCTCAAACTATTTCAAGATTATAAAATATTTAAGTGTAAGTAACAGGGCAAATAAGGACAACCCTACTGATAAATCTGGTGTCACAGCTCATACTCCACCCATTGTTTGTTAAATAAAAACATACATTTCTTTCCTTAAATCAGATCTTGGCTTATCATCTCTTCCCCATCTTTGCATAAGATCTGGTCCAAGGATTGGATAAAATGAACACAAATGAATTGTAACGAACAGTAGGTTCTTTCTACAGCACATGAATTCATCATGTAGAGTAAGACTGGCCAATTTTCCCTGTTTACAGGGCCCATTTCCATAAGAGTTATCAGCTGAGTCCACTGGCCAAAACAAGTAGTACGCAATGCCAGAGGAAAAGTGGTTGGGTCTGTTTTTCTTCTCCCTTTATAACAGCCAAGATTTAGGCAGAAGTTGTATTTATCTGTATGGTGTCTTGCAAATGCTAAATGCTCCTATGTTTGCCACATTAATGACAATATGGAGAATGACATCATCATTCTGAAATGGACCTGTTGATTCAAAATATATTTTTGGTTTATGATCATGAAGGGCACACTATTTTTTAAACAAATTCCTGAATTTTTTTTAAACCACATTTTAGTAAGATGAATAGGTGTGATATCCTTCTGAATAAAATGTGCAAACCACAACACACTCCAAAATCTGTCAGAAGATGGTTTGTTGCAACTGTATTTCTGTTGCTGGTTCCTAACTCATAAGTCTATTTTATTATTACATATTTTGTTTTAATCACTCTTATAGGAGGACTAAGATGATGCAAGGACAATTTAGAACTCAGGTTACTTAGGAAATGTGCCTCCAAGGGAACTAATTTTAAGACTGCTATCACTAAGGGACTGGTTGTCAGTATTTAAATAAAGCTAAAAGTAAAGGTTTCCCCGGCTGTCCAGTTATATCTGACTCTAGGGGATAGTGCTAATCTCTGTTTCTTAGCTGAGAGAGTCAGTATTGCACACAGACATTTCCTTGGACATGTGACCAACATGACTATATGCTGAGGTGCATGGAACACTGTTAGCTTCCCACTGAAGTGGTACCTATTTACCTATCACATTTGCATGCTTTCGAATTGCTAGGTTGTAGGAGCTGGAACAAGGAATGTGTGGGATAATATAATTTATTAGCCATTTTGTGGGACCTTCTGTACAGCCTACTCCAACAAAGCTCATGCTATGCATTTTTAAAAACAAACAAACCCAAAGCCAAGTACAGGTAATCCTCAGTTACAACAATTCACTTACTAGCTGTTCAGAGTTATGCAATAATCCCCCCAAGTATTTATGACACAGTCCCAAAATTACAAATGTTGCAGCACCATGGCAGTCGTTCACCCTTATGAACAACTGCAGACGCACTGCAACATTCATCCTGCCTATTCCCCCTCCCCACAATTGCTTCCCCCTCCTATCCTGCCACACTGGACTCACCTTGTGAAGATCTGTCTCCTCTCTGCTGTAGTTTCTTTGAAAGTGGAAGGATTTCACTTCCAACATCTGATCAGCTTGCAAATACTTTTTGTGCGCTGAGTGAAATGTTCTGGGCACCGTGATCTCATAGGACTTCAGGCTGTGAGATCACGCTGCCCAGAAGTTTCCATTCTCCACACAAAATGTTTGAAGCCAACTGGATACTTTGAGGGAGCAAGGCTTCATGTAATGGTAGGCTCCATTACAATTGTAACTCAAGGAAAGTGTCACAAGTTTCATTTGTTCCCTCAGAAGAAAACACAACCAAATAAGCATTGTATTCCTAGAGTTTTTCACTGCTTTTACACAGTACTGTAAATATAGTTATTTGCTCATGTCACTATAATAACCAGTGTTGATACCTGCCTTAAGGACTCTGTGCAGGTATGTTTTCAGTCAGACATCAGAATCTGAGAAGCAAATAATGGGATGCTTTTAAGGTGGTTTCAGGTACATGATTAGAACTGCTGGTGTCTGCTGGAGGGGGGAGATCAACACTGGCAACACGGAGTAGGGGCATCCCATAGGGGGGCATCAATAGTATAAAAATGGCAGGCATGACTGGACAATCAGTACCTTGTTTCTTTTTAATAGGTGGCATATGCTTTGCTCACTTGGTCTTACTATATTGACATTGTTGACTCCCCTCAGCAGATACCACAAGATGGAATATCATCATGCAACCCCCACCATTTTGATGTGCATACCAACATCGCACAAACAGACAAAAGAGACAGGAGTTGCATCATCCATCCATCCATCCACTCACACACTCAGTTTGAATAGCAACCCATCTCAAACCAGTGACCTTTTATCTTCCAGCTTGCCAATTTTGAACACCCTCCTGGCAGCTACTACTAATTAGCCTTCAGCACACATTTGTCAAGAACAGGCCTGCCAGACTATCTTTTTTAAGTAGATAGTTCCCTTAATAAATTGAAGGGATGCTGTGGATAACTTGATCTTAAGAAAGCATTTAACAAAATACCTCAAGGCATTTTGATTTGAGCAGACAAATTAAGAATTAGCTGTATGGAAGTAATGAAGGCCAAAGCTTTTCTTAGTCAGTATTCATCAAAGGTTTCTCATTAAACTGGAGAAAGAATTTGATGTTGAATTGGGTACTCATCAAGGGAAAGTCAAAGATATGCTTATCAGATTTTAAAATATAAAACTATGTAGATATGGTCTAAAAGACAGAAGTGACTTCCAAAATGAAGTTTTTTATGTTAAAGAAATAAGCTGAAATTTAATAGAGATAAACACTAATTGATTCATTTAATAAAAAGAATTGAAATGTATAGCAAGTATACCTTTTTAGACTTGTAGTTGATTAAATGAGGACCCAGATTGTTGGGGGCAATTAAGCTGACTTTGTAATAATGCCGCTTAGGGGGGGTGAAAGCCCTAATAAACAGGCATATACATAGAATCAAGGCTACGGCTAAGCTTAAGCCGCCCTGAGTCTTCGGAGAAGGGCGGGATATAAATGGAATTAAAATAAAAAAAAATTAAAAAATCATTTCAACAGAAATTATAATTTCCAGGCCATATTCTACAGTCTGTTGTATTGGTTTCAAGTATTGGTCTCACTCATCCTTTCTGAGTTGTATAGTCCACCGTTTAATAATTCAGACAAACCAGAGCAGATTTACAGAGATTCTATGAAAAAAGTTTGAAGGAATTGGAATATTCAGCCATGAGAAGACAAGAAGTGGGATGATTATGAGCTTCAAATACTTGGAAGTATATCACAAGAAGAGAAGCAAAACCTCTTTTCTATCATCCTGTATGCATTATGTGGAAATAATAGATTTAAGTAATAAGTTCTGGTTGAATGACAGAACAATTGGAAACCAATTATTTATTGAGATTGTAGATTCCCCCCCCATGGATGTGTTCAAATAAGAGCTGAAGACCTGTCTGTCAAAAATACTGTAATTTTTCCCATAATCAATGAAAGGTTGGAGTGGATGGCTTAAATGGCAACATCCAATTCTATGATTCTATTTTAAAATAAGATCTTTAACATTTGGGGAAAGTTATTTTCCTTCCAAACAAATGGCTGCCATGTCTTTGAATTTTCCCTTTCCTTATAGGGACTGACTTAATATGTATACTTGTGAACCACTGTATGAAATTTTAAATAAAAGTCACTTAAGTAACTGTAAGTGCCATCTACGAATGTCAATGCCTTATACTCAAATAGAGCAAAAATGCAAAGCATACATTCTCAACAAACTAAATATTTAAGACCAGCACTGTTACAATAACATGGAATTATGAGTAGTCAGTTTCCCTCTCTTACATATTTGGACTTCTATGAATATTTGGAATATTTCCTATGTAAAGTGGGTTAGGACGCTGAGCTTGACGATCAGAAGATCGGCAGTTTGGCGGGTCAAATCCCGAGTGCCGCATAACAGAGTGAGCGCCTGTTACTCATCCCAGCTTCTGCCAACCTAGCAGTTCAAAAGCACATAAAAATGCAAGTAGAAAAATAGGGACCACTACAGTGGGAAGGTAACAGCGTTCCGTGCACCTTTGGCGTCTAGTCATGCCAACCACATGACCACGGAGACATCCTCAGACAAGCGCTGGCTCTTCGGCTTTGAAACGGAGATGAGCACCGGCCCCTAGAGTTGGAAACGACTAGCACGCATGTGCGGGGGAACCTTTACCTTTACCCTTTATGTAAGGAAAAAGCCTAAATTCTATTGTTAAAGCAAACATCTATGGAGATACTCAGTCATTCAGCTCATAGTTGTCCCAAGAGGCAACTGGACTTCCTTTGTCTTTCCTTGAAGATGTTTTACTTCTCCATCCAAGAAGCTGCATTGCAGTGCAGTGAGACATGTGCAGATCTGTATATTGGAAAAACAAAACAACCACAAACACATGGCATAACATAGGAGAACAAATCCACCTGGACAACATTCATCAGTCCATCTGCATTTATTTTTATTTTTTATCCCATTTATATCCCGCCCTTCTCCGAAGACTCAGGGCGGCTTACAATCTAAAGCACAAATCAATGTGCTTAGCACATTTGAAAGACAAAGGCCACTCTTTTGAAGAGAACAAAGTCCATAATTTGGACAAGAAGACTGCTGGTTTGAAAAAGGAGTCAAAAAGGTCATCTATATAAAATTGAACTGCCCTCTATCAATGGGGGGCAGGGGCAGTTATGACACCACCTATCTCCTGTTTACAACACAGTCCTTTCAACAGTTCCAGAAAGGTTCCAAACCCATTTGCACTATTCAGATGACCCTAAGGGCACAGATAAACCTCCAAGTGGCCTCAATCACTCACAGAAAAAGTGCTAACGACCAGATGACTGCAAGGAATATAAATCCTTCCATCCTCCACCCTTTAATCAGAACTGAAGAAGCTTCTTGGATGAGAAGCAAAACATTTTCAAGGAAAAACAAAAAAAAAAGTCTAGTTGCCTCTTGAAAAAGGACCTTTGGTTCACAAAGTAAACCTTATCTCAATGGCTTGGCCTACTGTTAATCAGTTTTAATTCATTTTTAAATAGTCCTACTTTTTCAACAAAACATTTTATTTTCTTCAAGTTGCTTGATTTAGAATTATGTGATGTCTTTCGACCATTAAGACCCACTTTATTTTATTTATTTATTTATTTTAATTCCATTTATATAATGTACAGCTTAGCATCTGCTTTGGGACTGAGCCCAATGAAGGATCTGGGCCATAGAGAAATTCAACAGAAAATCTTTTCTCTCCTTTCAAGTGTATCCCAACAGAAGGGAAATTATGCAAGTCCGTTTTCCACCTGCATTACTACCAGAAGCAGCATTGCCTACACCCTCTGAAATATGCCATTCTAGGGAGAGCCTGATCTAAGCTGGGATAAGCTTTCCAACACATAATGTAACATCAAGTTGCTGTGCAAGTCTTACCACACCTTTAAACATTTTCTCAAACGATTTGGACATTTAACACATAAATCAGATTCACCTATATGTTTGGGGCAGTATCAGAAAGTTTTCAGTAGATTAAAACTAATGCTCAATACACAGTGAACCTCTCCGTCTTTAATCAAGTTACATTTTTAGCCAAATGCTCTCAATCTTCCTATCAAAATGCTTATTACTATGCTGCTGTCTCAGTGCTACCACTGGGTCCACAGACACACATTCCATATAGCTAGACAGAGCCATATTTATTATTTAAAGCCTAGCTCACACAAAGAGGTCAGTTGTACAAGTTTTTTTCAGAGTAAAATATTACAGCAATCTCTGTTCAGGCTCCCTTCTCCACATCTGAATTTTCCATAAACAGTCATGAAACTGTCCAGCAGCTATCTTCTTTGTTAGCATTCCATCTGCAAATCCTTGCAAACATCTACGAATATCCTACATCATTTGATTTATGAATTGCTTTTCTACACCTAAAATTTGCAAGTTATTACTACCATCCCAATAGTTGGCTTAGTGTAGTGCTTGAGGAACCGGGCTAGAGATTGTGAGTTGTAGTCCCGCCTTGGGCACAAAGCCAGCTGGGTGACCTTGGGCCAGTCACTTTCTCTCAAGTCCTAGAAAGGAGTCAGTGGAAAACCACTTCTGAAAAACCTTGCCAAGAAAACTTCAGGGATTTTTCCAGGCATCTCTTGAGAATCTGACACAACTGAAGGGGAAAAAAAACAAAACCATCCTAGCCCAGTGATGGCAAACCTTTTAGAGACTGAGTGCCTGAACTGCAACCCAAAACTTACTTATGTATCATCGGGTGCCGGGTGGGCGTGGCCCTTTGGGTGGGTGTGGCCCATTGGGTGGGCGTGGCCCATTGGGTGGGTGTGGCTGCGATGGTAACAGCAGACTGGGTGGGACTAAAAAGTTCAATCAATCAATTCCAACTTTGCGAGATCTTTTTTTTCCCCACGAGAAGTTGAAATTGATTGATTGAACCTTTTTTTTTGCACACAGCGGCAGAGGCCTAAAGTGAAAAGGTTTTATAAAACCCAGCTGAAAGCCTAGGACTGGGGCAACAGCGTGCGTGCCCACAGAGGGGGCTCTGTGTGCCACCTGTGGCATGCGTGCCATAGGTTCGCCACCACAGTCCTAGCTCCTCAAAATAAAGCAGAATTGGACTGGTTAATATTTTTAGCAGTGGATCATTAGGAAATCCTAGGGTTTTAGACAAAGCTGGGACCTTTAAAAAAAAACATAGCTCAGCTGTTCGGCAAACTCTCTGCATATTGTTGCCAAGAAAATGACATCAACCTGCCCATAAAGTTACCAAGAAACAAGCTCAAGTTGAGGGTTGTTATCATAAAATGCTTATCTTCTAGACAACTTCTCCTAAACTGTCAAGTCAGAATAAATCTTCCAAACGTTTTAACAAAGGACTTTTGCCAACTTATTCCCTGGTCAGTTTGCAGTAATGAAATCATATAACATTGCACAAAAACAAATGCATCATACAGAGACAAAATTGAAACTGGCAGTTAAAAGTTGACTCTTCAGATTGCAAAGCCTTTTAAAGTCAGAGCTAGAAAAAGAGAGGGAAAAGAAGAATATTTGTTTAATGTAAATAAGTAACATAACTGGGAACCCTATGAGCCTCTCTAGAGAAGGAATTTCATAAACAGACCAGATTTCTAAAACTCTCTGGTCACCATCTGCCTTTCGACAGATGGCAGAAACTGCAGAAATGTTTCTTTAATGTTTTCATGGGCAGGTTAAGAATAGGAAAGGTTTTCCATTAGAATAGGGGTGTCAAACCGCTGGCCCGCAGGCCGGCTGCATCATAGAGAGGCCGCGCCCACCCCAGCTCCCGCAATGCAAAAAAAGTTGTGATACGTCACAACAAATCATGTGATGCAGCGAGTTTGACACCCGTGCATTAGAAGCTCTGAATGCAGGTAACTGCATTTGATATTGGACACAAAAAGCTCTGGAATAACAAGGCTACAGTTACCATTGTTGCAGTTGCAATAACTGTGTCTTTTGCTTCGATAGCCCTTTGGTTTATCATTTTCCTCAGACTACCATGTTTCCCCAAAAATAAGACCTGGACTTTTTTTTGCCTCTAAAAGAGGCACAAGGTCTTATTTTCAGGGGGTGTCTTTTCCACTCACCTCAGAGCAGTGGCAATGACAGCCCTGCCCAGCCGGCCCACGTCTTCTGTGGCCGAAGGAGCAGCTTCATTCTGCAGCTGAGAATGGAGCTCTGGCCTGCATGGGTTGAATCCATAGCTCAGTTCTTGGCTGCAGAGGCCTTCTGGAAAGGCCTCTGACAGCAAAATGCAGGCCGAGGGAGACCGCAGAAGAAGGAGAGGCAGGTGTCAATTTCTGGGAGGCCTGGTAAGCGGGTACAGGGTGCATGGAGCAGCTCTACTCCCCACCCCCACCCTAGCCGTGATTATTAGGCATGCGCCTCACCCCAAAACTAGGGCTTACTTTTGGGGAAACACGGTAGTAGAAGGAGATAAAGATGACATAAGAATAGAAGGCAGCAGACATTTCAGAGTGTCATTATACTATCAGGTATTCCCTAGATTTTTGTCCAGATGCATTTATGCATAAACTTCCATGTTGTAAACAAATGAAAGATTTCCAGCTGCTGTCTGAAGCCCTGTGGCTCTTAGAAGCTGTGTAGTTACTTAACCATGTGGCTTTATTGCATTTTGGAGCTTTATGCTTTATTTTTAACTTTCTCCAAGGTGCCTTTTTTAGGGGGGGGGAGGAAGAAACCTTCAGCTCTTCTATTCTCCTAAGCATTCTCCCATTTTCCATGAGTAAATTGTGGTCCATTTCCTGTATGTGGCTGCTTCTCTGAATTTTGCACTGGGAGAGTCCAGTTCTACCAGAGCTTAACATCAAGTCAGATGAATTTTCTGATACATTCTTCTACAACTGACTAACCTTCCCCCCTGCACTTCCAAGTTAGAGTTTTATTTGCTTTGGGTGAAATATACTTTTGAAGCCTCGCGAAGAAAACTCCTGCTTTGCACTGAGAAATCTAAAGAGTTTTGCCAGCCTTTGCACAGCAAATAAAACAGCCCTTTGTTTTAGCAGTTAATATAAAAACTAGCTCTAGGGGCCTCATTGTAAAACACAAATACATCGTCTGTATGTCCTATCTTCATTCCATAGAACAAAATGGTTGGGATGTGCCTGCAGACAGGAATACCACTGGGTAAACAACACGGAGGGCAAGATATGTGCAAATAGTCCAGTCACAACCAGGCATTTTCTGTGATGTACTGAACAATACAAGAATGTATGTATGAAAGCAGCAAAAGAAAATGGAAAGAAGGCACTAGATTGCTTTAATCTTGTGGAAAATACCAGCAGCAAGAAAGGAAAAACTTGTTTTATCTTGGGAGATGATAAAAGGATATAAGGCGCTTCCTTTCAGTAGAAAATGTTGGAAGGGCAGACTTTATGAGGCTTGAAACAAAAGTAAAATTGGCATAAGCAGCCTTAAGAATCTAAAGTGTTTAGAATTAACACAAAGAAACTGTGCTTTTATGTGAAGACTTTGTTTCTGCTGAAAATCAGCTCAGAGCACTAACTCTTCCATTCTTTCTGGTTTTATGGTGGGTTATTTGTAACCAAGACAAATTTGATTTTCTTGCTTAACCACTAAAGTCCTACTTTCCTATTGGTGGGAAACTCCCACTCTCAGTGCCTGCACTCAAGATAACTATTATTCTCCTTGCCCTAGTCTCGAAAAAGCATCAGTAACTTGTTCCTGATGACTATCCTGATGACTATCAGAACCTTTTCCACACAGTCCAGCTACCTCAACAACAGGCAGCCATAGTACCTGGAAAAAACAGCCAGTTGCAAAAGTGCCTTGTTGAGAATGGGAGACATTGCATTGCAGAGGTTTTCCTTTTTTCTCTTGGATCGGTTGCAACCACTGGTTTTTAGCAGAGAAGACAAGAGATTAACCCTGTTGCTCCTGCTTTTAAGTGGTTCAGGGTTCTACTCTCTCCTTGCTCCTATTTGACATCCATGTGAAGCTGCTAGGTCAATTAATTAAACAGCACAAGGTCAGTATATTGATGATACCCAGGTATACCCCTCTCCTTTGGGCTGACCAGGTTATATTGTGAAGATTCTTTCCCAGGGCCTAGAGAGGGAGAATATGGCCCATGAAAACCATGAGAAGACCAAGTGGCTATGGGTTTTAAGGTCCCCCCCCCAAGATCCAGAGAATTTCTTTCTTTAACTCTGCACAGAGATATGCTTAGAGACATCACTATGCTGACAAAGGTATGGTTTTCCCAGTAGTAATGTATGGCTGTGAGAGTTGGACCATAAGGAGCTGAAGGATTGATGCTTTTGAATTGTGGTGCTGGAGAAGAGTCTTGAGAGTCCTTTGGATTGTGAGGAGATCAAATCAATCAACCCTAAAGGAAATCAATCCTGACTGTTATTTGGGAGGATAGATATTGAAGCTGAAGCGCAAATGCTTTGGCCACCATATGAGAAGAGATGATGCATTGGAAAAGACCCAAGATTTTGGGAAAGATTGAAGGCAAAAGGAGAAGAGGATGGCAGAGATGAATAGATAGTGTCTTTGATGCAATAAACATGAATTTGGACAAACTCTGGGAGACAGTGGAAGGCAGGGGCTCTGGAGTTCTACGGTCCTCGAGATTGCAAAGAGTTAGACAAAACTTAGAGACTGAACAACAAGAACAACAAGATGTGACCTTCCTCTATCAGAATTGGTACACCACTTGCAAGTCCTTGTGGACTTCTGATTTTGCTTAAAGTGTAGCTGGCAATAAGTTAGGAAAATCTTTATTGTATACAACTGCATCTATTCCAGGAGACATTACAGTGACTCATGCCTTAGTTATCTCCCATATGGATTATTGTAATGCACTCTACTGGGTTGTTTGGTGAGTTGTGCCCAATTTTACAACCTTCTTTGACACAATTATTAAGCAAATCATCATGATTCATTGGTCATTAAGCAAATCCAGCTTCCCCCGTTGACTTTGCTTGTTAGAAGCCTCTGGGACTGAAATTCTCTGCAAATGTTGTAAATATATGCCAGTCACCAAATGCCCATTTTTCGGTCAGCATCATAGTAGCTCTGAATGGTGACTAAATAAATGGTCATGTCAAGGACTATCTGTGTAATTTATCTAGCATGATTGGACTATGAGCCACAGTGGCTTCCCATAGGTTTCTGGGTGTGATTCAAGGTGCTGGTTAACACTATAAAGCCCTACATGACATAGGGCTAAGCTCTTTGTAGGGCTACTAGTCTCCTTTCTCCCTTCATGGATTACTGCCTTGTCGTGGCGAAGGGGCTTGCGTAATTCAATGAAGCTATGAGCTATGCCGTGCAGGGCCACCCAACATGGACAGGTCATAACAGAGAGTTCTCACAAAACGTGATCCACTGGAGAAGGAAATGGCAACTCACTCCAGTATCTTTGCCATGAAAACCCCATGGACAGTACCAAAAGGAAAAAAGATATGACACTGGAAGATGAGCCCCTCAGGTCAGAAGGTGTCCAATATGCTACTGGGGAAGAGAAGAGGGCTAGTACTAGTAGCACGAGAAAGAATGAAGCGACTGGGCCAAAGCCGAAAGGATGCTCAGCTGTGGATGTATCTGGTGGTGAAAGGAAAGTCCAATGCTGTAAAGATTTTTTTCTCCATAGGAACCTGGAATGTACGATCCATGAATCAAGGAAAGCTGGACGTGGTCAAACAAGAGATGACAAGACTGAACATCGACATCTTAGGAATCAGAGAAGTAAAATGGACAGGAATGGGTGAATTTAATTCAGATGACCATCAGGTATACTACTGCGGGCAAGAATCCCTCAGAAGAAATGGAGTAGCCTTCATAGTCAATAAAAGAGTAGGAAAAGCAATACTGGGATACAATCCCCCAAATGACAGAATGATCTCAGTTCAAATCCAAGGCAAACCATTCAGTATCACAGCAGTCCAAGTCTATGCCCCAACCACCAGTGCTGAAGAGGATGAAATTGACCGGTTCTATGAAGCCCTACAGCACCTTATAGAACTAACACCAAAAAATGATGTCCTTATCATCATGGGGGATTGGAATGCTAAAGTAGGAAGCCAAAAGATAACCAGAATAACAGGCAAGTTTGGCCTTGGAGTACAAAATGAAGCAGGGCACAGACTGATAGAATTTTGTCAAGAATATGTGATGGTCATAGCAAACACTCTTTTTCAACAACCCAAGAGACGGCTCTACACATGGACATCACCAGATGGTCAACACAGAAATCAGATTGACTATGTGCTCTGCAGCCAAAGATGGAGAAGCTCTATACAGTCAGTAAAAATAAGACCAGGAGATGACTGTGGCTCAGACCAGGAGCTTCTTGTTGCAAAGTTTAGGCTTAAACTGAAGAAAGTAGGGAAAAGCACTAGGCCACTCAGGTATGAATTAAATCATATCCCTGTTGAATATACAGTAGAGGTGACAAATAGATTTAAGGAATTAGATCTGATAGACAGAGTGCCTGAAGAGCTATGGACGGAGCTTTGCAACATTGTACAAGAGGAGAACATTGTACTGGAGAAGAGCCTAATGCTGTGAAAGATTGAGGGTAAGAGAAGAAGGGGACGAGAGAGAATGAGGTGGCTGGATGGAGTCACTGAAGCAGTAGGCATGAGCTTAAATGGACTCCAGAAGATGGTAGAGGACAGGAAGGCCTGCAGGAACGTTGTCCATAGGGTCGCAATGGGTTTGAGATGACTTCGCAGCTAACAACAACAACAGCAGTCTCCTTTCATTTCTGCTTGCCTGCCAGATTTACCAATAAAGGGCTTAGGTCACCTTCATCAAGCAGTACCATCTTGTTGGATCCAAGAGTTATGCTGTCTGTTGGGCAGTGCCTGTCCTGTAGAACATCCCTCCAGAGACCCAAATTTTCCCAATTCTGTTAACATTTTACAAGGCACTGAAGAAAAGGCTGTTCTCTCAGGATCAGGAGATTAAGTGATTTCTGGTGGTTACTGTTGTTTTTTATTGGTTGGAATGGATGTTTATAAGTTTAAAAATTATGATTTGGATTGCTTAAACAACTGGTTTGCATATTACTAGAGTCACTTTGTGAGATGAACAGCCATATACATTGAATGTATGTGTATAGCAAATGAACCGATCACTCCCAGTTTTCAGGAGAGATGATAACTTTGCAGCTGGGAAACAATGACTCAGATTTGTTTTTTATGAACAACCAAACATCTGTGCCCCACAAGTTCCAAAAACATGAGTAGGAGTGGCACTAGCAGTTGATTTTATGTCTCTTTTGTGTTGTGTAATGATGAGGGAAATTGTTTTATTTTATTCCAGGAGGGATGTTAGCTGAGGTGAAAACACTAACTGAATGTTACTATAGGTTTCACATTCTCCTCTTGGTCATCTGGAGCAGGGGTCCCCAATCTGTGGGCTGCAGCCCACTATGGGGCCGTGGCCTCTTGGCCACCAGGCCGTGTGAATGGCTGGCCAGTGCACACATGTGTGTGCGTGCACACTTCCCCCACTCGTGCTAGCACTGTCCTGAACGTCGCATTATGCAAGTGCTAGGCTCGCCCCGAGCATTGTACAATTGCTAGGCCTATCCCCAGTGTTGTGTGGGTGCTAGGACTGCCCCCAGCATTTCACAGGCACTAGCCCCACCCCCAGTGTCATACAGGTACTAGCCCCACCCCCAGCATCACATGCACATTCACGCTTCCCAGTTTGCATTGCCCATGCACACGCGACCCCATGGCTCCCCCTTCCTTTCCCTCCAGGCCGGCAATCTAGAAAGGTTGGGGACCTCTGATCTGGAGGCAGTGCTGATCAGTTCATTTTGTGATCTATTCTGCTTTCAGCATTTTGCATCAGGTTCAGGGGGCTTAGTGTGGAATTGGAAAACGGAAACAATGGCAGTGCAGAAGTGCCCAAATAGTTTCTCCTAGTGCACCATAACAGGATTTACTCAAGGACAGATGCAACCTAGAATTAAGGAGGAATTTCCTGATAGTTGGAACAATTAATCAGTGGAAAAACGTGCCTTCAGAAGTCATGAATGCTCCAACACTGGAAGTTTTTAAGAAGAGACTGGACAAACATTTGTCTAAAATGGTATAGGGCAGGGGTGTCAAACTCACAACATCACGTAATGTGTCGTGATGTATCGTGACTTTTTTCCCATTGCCGGCAATGGTTTGGGTGTGGTTTTGCTATGACGTGTCCAGCCCGTGGGCTGGTAGTTTGACACCCCTGGTATAGGGTTTCCTGCCTGAGCAGGGGGTTGGACTAGATGACCTCCAAAGTCCTTTCCAACTTTGTTGTTGTTTTTATTGTTGTTGTTGTTGTTGTTGTTGTTGTTATTATTATTATTATTATTATTATTATTATTATTATTATTATTATTATTATTATTTCTTTTTGCTCCAACTTTTCTGCAGGTGACCTTGTCTTATTTGGAACTAATTAGATGTTGAACGTACTAATAGTTGTACTTATGATGAAAAAATAATACATTTTAGCCACTAAGGCTTTACTGATGCTGTACTTAGGGCAATATGAATTATTTTCTAAACATGAACACAAAATCCTGATGATCTGGAGATGGTGATAGACTAAAATTTTCAAAGCCCATTCCACCACTGCCATAAGTTATGCTGGTGTCTGTAATTTAGTAGCAACTAAGAGCTTTCATTCTAGTTATGGCTAAACTACAGTTCTCATTGCAGAATCTTGAGCAGGCTTGCCAAGTGGTAGGGGAATCTCACTTCATTCCTCCCGTGGTTATTTTGCATATTGCTGCTTTTCATTGGGCAACATTTGGACATCCATCCAGTTGCCAGAACACTTGACTAAATAGTCCTACGTCTTGCTCCAGGAACGGTGTTCTTATGTTCTTAGAAGTTTCTACATGAGATTTATGCATGCCAAATTCTGCTACTAGATGCTGTTTATCCTTGGCCTAGATCAACTAGTGATGCAACCCCTGAAAAATTAAGGTATTATTATAGTGTACATGGAAAAAGTAAAACATCAACACACAATAAGCATTCATCAGCCCTTTAATAGGTTGTGCAGTAAAATGGAATTCACCACTGTAGTTTCATATCTTACTGAAGACCAATTCTATATTACAAAGTTATGATAAAATGTGAATATAATAAAAGAAGGTAAAATAAATTAAAATTACACCCATGCTGCTTGGCAATAAGATCCAAGTTGCTTGGAGCTCATTACAATTTAGATTTGTACAATTTGAGACTTGAGGGCCATATGAAAGCCTGAGTCCCAAAAGTTGCTACCATGTTATTATTTTTAATATGATGGAAGAGGAACATTGTTAATGACTGAAGATGTGGGACCTGGTATACATCTCTAATGTTCAGGGTAGCCTTTGGTCCAGGAAAAATTATCCATCACAGCTGTGTAATATATCATCAAATGCTTTTGCAGCGCAAAGTAGATTTTGCAATATTTATAAGAGTTCACAGTCATCAAATATTCTGGCAATCTTGATTTTAGACTTAATCCTTTCTTCTTTAAGTTTAGAACTACACTTCATTTCACCACTGGGTTATCTCAAGCAGAGGTGTTGATGGATAGAAAGCAGAAATCCAGGTTAAACAAGCTACTCATAGAACCTATGGTCCTCCAGAAATTGCTCAACAATATAACCATCATACCTCATTTTCAAGTGGACTTGCTGACAAGTGCAATTCCGTATGATCTAAAAGCTACATAAATCTTACCTCTGCTTTATGGTACATAGAAAGAATTCTAAAAAGGCTGAGTCTTTTTGCTTGCGAGTATTTTGAGGAACAACGTGAGAGCAGTCCTTTAATGCAAGTGAGCTGGAACAACTTCTAATTTTAAAAAAAGTCCAGCCAAAAGCCCATTTGGAAAGAGAGTGGATGGCAGTAAGAATTTAGCAAAAATCATTTTTTCCTGTGATTTTTAAGCAATAATCTATTATTTACTAGATATTCCAGCCAAGAATATTTACCAGCTAAAGCTGTCTGAGCCTGAAAGATAGTTATCTGAAAAATTATGCCATATGTAAATGGTTGTAATACTGTTGATTGTTATTTCCTATGTGGTTATGAACATACACAACTATACACAACTATAATGAGAGACTTTGTTTTGCACATTTCTCTGTGCTCTCTCTCTCTCTCTCTCTCTCTCTCTCTCTCTCTCTCTCTCTGTGTGTGTGTGTGTGTAAAGCCTATTGACTCAGTCCAAACATGGGAGGTAAGATGATTAAAATGGATATAGCTTGCTTTTGTTATTCAATAACTTGCAGCATTCCCCAGTTTTTAATTATTACTGTTTTCTGATAGCACATAGTACCTCTTAAAATAATCTGTAATATTCAAGACAGTTTGGGGAAAAAATAGCAAGACAATTAATGTGCAATTTGCTGGCTGTAAAATGAAATGTTGTGTCTTCAGTCTTCAAAACCTATTGTATACATGGAATAATTCTAGTTAACCAGATATGATCCCAAGAGAGGCTTTATTAAAAGAATCCTAAGTGTTCTTCACGATCTCAAATGGGGGCATTGTATGTTAAAAGGTGGTGTGCTGCGGCCGTTTTCCTATTTTTTCCAGTAGAAATGCTGCAGAAAAAAGAAGCAGCTAAAATAGTTGCTGTTTTCCACATAAGCAGAGTAGAGCATTCTGAATGGGGAAAAAAAGAATCCCTTGTGAGCTGGGGAAGGAAAGGATAAAACTGGATTGTGACCTCAGCTCCTTTGCTTGCCAAGGGTCTCCTCCTGCCAGCCAAATCTCTCTGTTTGGGCAACATTTTCATCAAATGAATGGAATGTTTTGACCAAAGAACCTCCACTGCCTGATCCCCACCTTTTGTTGTTGTTAGCTGCGAAGTCGTGTCCGACCCATCACGACCCTATGGGCAACGTTCCTCCAGGCCTTCCTGACCTCTACCACCTTCTGGAGTCCATTTAAGCTCACGCCTACTGCTTCAGTGACTCCATCCAGCCACCTCATTCTCTCTCGTCCCCTTCTTCTATTGCCCTCAATCTTTCCCAGCATTAGGCTCTTCTCCAGTGAGTCCTTCCTTCTCATTAGGTGGCCAAAGTATTTGAGTTTTGATCCCCACCCTAGTGTTAATTTAAAGTAGAACCTATTTTGATAACTGTGGAAAGAAGAGCAATTTTCTGGTGCCTAAGATTAACATGGCATATAGAGATGGAAGCGCCTCAACAATCAGTGTCTTAAGGAGTTGGTGGATAAACAATGTCCATGTGATGCTTTGCAGTCTCTTCACATAATACAGTTGATTCTTCCTGTAGTTCTTCTCACAATATTGTCTAAGCACAAAAACCGATGGAGCTAGCAGAGATGGCTGAATTGACTGTACTGATTAAAGAAAAGAATACGAATACTTTTATTGCTATGTGGAAACCACTTCTGGACTTTGTGCTTCAGGTGAAAAAAAAATGAAAGTTTAATTTTGGGCTGTATCGATTAGGTAGATTTGATGTTATCAAAATGGCTAGTTTATATTATTTTGTAAAAGTAAAAAGTTTAGGTATGATGTTGATATTCTACTTTACTGCACCAAAGGAAGTTGGAAGTCAATGCCTTTCTCCCCTCCTTTTTTTCTCCCTTTCCTCACTTTTCTATTCCCTTTTCCCTTCCCAATCTTTCCCGTTATTTACTTTTGTATTTTCATTGTATTGTATACTATAAATTAATAAAAAAAAACTTTAAATGCAACCCCCCCCCCCGCAATATTGTCTAAGCAAAAGGGATAAGGGGATAGTGATTTGATTGATTTCTCTGAAGCACTGCATTGAGGCCTAAACCTTTAAAAAAAAAGCTTTTGAGGCCACAGCTGAGTCATGTCAAAAACAATGATGAACGGACTCAGATTCACCAGAGAAGAGTTCTATTTGGTTCTCCCAAATAGCCAGCTACTGATTTTTTTCAGAAAAACAGCATTCCTCTCCTCTTATCTGTAAAACCTACATGCAGCTTCTAGTATTCATCTCCTATAGGCTGCAGAGGGAGTTGACCCATCTTTGACACGAGCAAATAAAATAGACTTATTGTGTGTGCTTGTGCATGTGTGCACCCACACACCCCGACACACACTCTTTCTTTGGATGCATGGTACCACAGAAGAATCTGAATTAAGAAACGATAGGAAGGAAAAAAATAAACCGAGCGGGCAATAAAACAATTTTTTCCCAACAGGATAGTGGCATATTGTTGACAGAATTATTTTAACAGTTTGGGGGATATTATCAGTTAGCACAGATTCTCAACATATCCAACAACTCAGAGTTCCAGTTCTGCTCTTCTAGAGAAAGACAGAGAGCACCAAATTCTTAGCCAAAGGAGTATCCTTTGAATAACTAAAACAAGAGTAGGAAATACCCTGGGAAGATAATCCTTTTTTACCACACCACCCAGTTATTCTTCGCTGTGCTAAAGGTTAAACACACAAAAAGGGAAGTCCACCCAATTTTTGAGCCATATTAATAAGTTCCATGTAGTTTTCCATACAATCTTTGCCAAAAACCCAAGGATATTACTTAAGAGCACAAAATGCCCTGTATTTATTTTTCTTTGTTTTTCTAGCATTAGAATGAGCTCATATTGTTGGCTAGAAACAACGTGCTGGCTTTTAAACAGGAAGGCCACCAAAGAGGGGTGTTAATAGGTTCTCCTATGCTTTACTTTTCTGGGAAGGAAACCAAAATCTCTTACCCTGTTTCACAAATAGAAAACAATTAAGGAAGGAACTGGACACCCAATCCTTCTGGAACAGGTAGCAACTGAAAAACCTGAAGTTTTTCACGCAGAACCAGTTGAGGAATCATGTGACAAATAGGAAAAAAAAGAACAGCAGGGGAGAAAACATACACAGAGTGATTAAGTTCTTGGATATATGACACAAAGGCCAAGTTATCCATTTTCTTTTCTATCTGGATTCTTTATAAGGTCCCATCAGGTTGAAGGACCAGGCAGGAAATTACATCATTCTACATGTTGTTGAAAGCTTTCGTAAAATTTGTCCTACTTGCAGGCTCATATCTGTATCATGTTGTTATGAGATACAAAGGGAAACGACTCAGTTGAACTATGCATCACATGCAAGGTATGTCCCTGAGTAATGCTTTGCTTTCTTTGCCATGCCCATATTTACATGGCTTCCTTAAGGTGGCCTTTGGCCCTTGATTTTGCAATACTGTAATCTCTCTGTCAATTATATTGTGATCTATGAAAGGAGCAGGCAGCCTTTTGGGATACAGAGGACTCAGCCCTTGGCTTTAGAGTGACATACCAGAGACAATACCCCAAACAGTGGGTGGGGCCATGCCAAAACTAAAATTAATTACATAGAGCTAATATGATTATTCCAGAAGTGTTAACATTCCCATTACTGTATGTCACATTACAATTGCAACTGCAACGAACAACTTTGAAGCACTTTTCTATTTCAGCCTCAATTGAAAGATCCATTTGTTTTACCTTTTTAATCATAATCATAATAGTAAAGTTGGAAGGGATCTTGGAGGTCATCTAGTCCAACCCCCTGCTCAGGCAGGAAACCCTATACATTTCAGACAAATGACTGTCCAGTCTTCTTAAAAACTTCCAGTGTTGGAGCATTCACAGCTTCTGGAGGCAGGTAGTTCCACTGGTTAATTGTTCTAAGTGTCAGGAAGTTTCTCCTTAGTTCTAGGTTGCTTCTCTCCTTGACTAGTTTCCATCCATTGCTTCTTGTACTGCTTTCAGGTGCTTTAGAGAATAGCTTGACTCCGTCTTCTTTGTGGCAACCCCTGAGATATTGGAACACTGCTATCATGTCACCCCTAGTCCTTCTCTTCATTAAATTACACATACCCAATTCCAGCAACCGTTCCCTATATGTTTTACCGTCCAGACCTCTAATCATCTTTGTTGCTCTTCTCTGTACTCTTTCCAGAGTCTCAACATCTTTTTTACATTATGGTAACCAAAACTGGATGCAGTATTCCAAGTGTGGCCTTACCAAGGCATTGTAAAGTGGTATTAATACTTCACGTGATGTTGATTCTATCCCTCTGTTAATGCAGCCTAGCACTGTGTTGGCTTTTTTGGCAGCTGCAGCGTACTGCTGGCTGATATTTAAGTGATTGTCCACTAGGACTCTGAGATCCCTCTCACAGTTACTACTATTGAGCAAGGTACCCCCTATACTACACCTGTACATTTGGTTTTTATTATACTTTACAGATACAAAGCTTAAAACACCAATGCAAGCTAAGGAAAATATAAAAAGGAAAAATAAGAAGTGCAAAGTTTTATCTATTATGTTTTCCTAACAATTACAGCTGTGAAATATCAACCTAAGTATTCTGGGTCCATCTGGATGGCACAACACAACACTGCACTTGAATATAACTCTCCTTATCATTGACCAGCATTAACAGAGAGAAGAAAATATGCAGTCACATTGATTAAATTATAGAGGAAAAGTATCATGTGTGTCAATATTAATCATTTCCAAAACATCCAAAAGAAATAGTAGAAATCTAAAGATGGCTTGTTGCCTTAATTAGCATATTGCATGCACAAATCATTTGACTTGTAATATTTTAATAACATCCAACCACTTAAATCAATCTTTATTAACAGGATCCAGCAAACCTACTTTTGCACTCAAAAGAGTACAGGAGGTTAATTTCAGAAAGTCTGCCTTTTAATTATTTCAGAATATTTTGGCAAATAGAAGATCTGCAATCAGAACATTTTTTCCCATACACAACCATTTTCACATATATAGTTACGAACTGTTGTGCAAAGTATGCAAATCATTTCTCAAAGGAAGAATTTGGTTTATGAGTGATAATTTCCCACATAACCAAATACGATTGTGGATAAAGTGTGTTTTCCAGTGCAACATAATTCCTCATACAGCATGTAACTATGGGAGTGCCAAACATCTAAGATAACATGTCTCTGGCCTTAGATTCTACCAAGACTCAGGAATTCATCCAGGATATCCTCCTAAGATTATTAGAATCACTTCCAAAGAATCTCCTAAATTAATTCATCCCAATTTAATTTCAATTAAATTAGTTTTGTAATCTTACTTAGTCTACTTCATACCTAAGTTCACTGAGTCCTTGAAGTCCTAAATAAGCCTGAGAAGGATATGTGATCCTAGAAAACAATATACTGAAAGGTGCAGCCACAAAACATCCTAATAAGAAGAAAGAAAGCTTTAAGAAAGCTATTGAGCAAATGGTGGATTTACTAACAAATTTAGCATTAGGAAGAAAATCTGTAGAAAACAGAGTCCAGCAACTCAGGAGGAATACAAATTTGCCCTTGAGTCTATTTAGATCAGGGGTCTTCAAACTTGGCCCTTTTAACGACTTGTGGACTTCAACTCCCAGAATTCCTCAGCCACAAGTCCACAAGTCATAAAAGGGCCAAGTTTGAAGACTCCTGATTTAGATGGAATCATAAAGGCTACAGCTTAGAATGTGATGTAATTAACAAAGAATGCAAAATATAAGAAAGATAGCTATGTGGCAGTATGTCTAAAATAAAAGAAGAATAATGGAGGCTTTCGATTTGTTGCGTGGGAAAGATAGAGAACCAATAATAAGAAATAGAATAAGGATGGAACTATTGCCAGTTAACACCATTATACTGTATATGCAATATTTTCCTCAGGGAAAAAAATTCTCCAAGTGGTTAGAAAAAGTAATAGAATGAAACTCAGAACTAAAACACTAAACAGGGCTATTGAACTACATTCCATAACTACATACCCTAACCCTAACCCTAACCGCCCCCCCCCAAGAGGCCACACTGACTGATAATGCCATCTTGCAACTGATGTAAAATTTGCACTTCTAGAATGATTCTGAAAGACAGGCAGTGTTATTGCTCCTTACTTTGGCACCCTAGGCAGTCCCTACTTTATCTTCACTTAAAGCAGGGGTCTTCAAACTTGGCCCTTTTATGACTTGTGGACTTCAATTCCCAGAATTCTTCAGCCAGCGTGCCTGGCTGAGGAGTTCTGGGAGTTGAAGTCCACAAGTCATAAAAGGGCCAAGTTTGAAGACCCCTGGCTTAAAGAGATTGCAAACAGGTAAAAAGAGAATGTTGCCTTTAGAAACAGTCACCAAAGTTTTATTCTTACATAGTAAGTGGCAATGACCATTTAAGGTCAAATACATTAAAGCCACTTCTAATTTTTCTATATTTGTTGTATCACTTCCGAATTTCTCCAGAAACATGGCTTTTTTTTATTGAGCTGGCTCTGTCAGTCTCCCAAGAAGCTATTGAATATTTGGTTTAACTCCAAAGGGAGCACACCCAAAGTTGTTTTGTCCTTTTCATATCCCTTTCATTGAAATTTTTAGTATTGATTGCCTGGCATAATATATGTAAATATTCTACAGTGATTCTTGAGATGATTCTGGATTCCCTTAGTCTTTTCCTGCTTTATATTTTCTACTCTTACCTGGAAGCCACACCCCAGAAGCAATTGCTTTCTCCCCTTGTGCTATATATTGTTGCCCAATAGAGAGCATTATCCTTGAAATATATATATTGTTTCTTTTAACATGTATTTCAATGATGCTGCCCAGCTACTGTATTTGGAAGTCATAATTGAAGGTCCTTCACATAAGTGCATTAAACTGTTAAATTGGGACAACTCACTTTTGCATTTCCCTTGTGGATCCAAGAAGTCTTAGCACGTTTTTCTTTCGTACACTATTACTTATAGCAAGAAACAGTAGCTTTAGGATTTAAGATTAGCAATCTACTATGGTGTCTACTTGGCTTTTCTCTGACAAATAGTAAGTAAAGTTAGACCTGGTCAATATTTGGATGGGAACAATCCCAAGCTAGAGGCTAGCATGGCAAGTCAAAGACAAACTACAGGTACTTTCCTATTGTTTTCAAAAAATTTGATTGTAGTCTTTCAGAGCATTTTTTTGGAGGGATAAGACTGAGTCTGGGACTTTATGTGTATGGGGCAGATGCTCTGTTTCTGCTACAATTATATGGTTTTGAGATAAATTCTGGAAAATCCCATTATTTTATCATCACCAGAATTGGTAATGAATTGGAGTAGAGAATATATGTCACAAGATCATTTCTTAAGACAGAGGAAACAATGAAGCTTCATTCAAATGTTTGGGTTATCTAGTCTGGATATATTCTCCTGACAACTGCTTTACATAATTTCAGAAATCACAATAAATAGAACTTGATCAGTGCCCTATTAAAGGTTAAACATGTCTGTATTATAAATATACAATGCACAAGAAATTAGGTTCGTTTAATGAAAGAACACCCTGGAGTAGCACCAGATTTCCCATCATGTAAAATAAAAACATTTCTCACCACACCTGGAGAAAAAAAGAACAGAAAATCTCTTCACCACTTTCTCAAACATACTTTCCTCTTCTTGAAACCAATAGAAATTAAACTCTTGTGATACTCTGAATGGCCATTAAAATACATAAGTTAAAAAAGTACTTAATGGTGCCATAATTTTTAACCTGTATTTTCCAAAACACGTACAGTAAATATCTTTGTGTAAACTTTTCTACAGCTGCAGTACCTTTTTTAAAATGAGATGATGAATGCTATGAAATTACAAGTTCTTTATTGTACCTGCTTAGTCCTAGGAGTACTGAGAGAATAAATACTTTTATTACTTGCTTAATAATTAAAAATGTCTTAAGATAATCAGGTCCAGAAAGAAGGCTCTGTTTTGCTTGAATTGTCTAGCTAACATCAACAAATGAATAAATATATCTGCTTGTGAAACATTTTACCATATTATCTTGCTAGGAGAAAGCAATCGGAGGGTTCTACTTTTTTCCCTTTATCCAAATTTGGTGTTCTGAACCTATCTCTCAGCCTACCTGAGCTTCTACAAACTTCTAATTTAAATGCTTTCACCTTTTTGAAATCTATAAAAAGACTTCAATTTCATAATCACAACCTTCTAGGGAGTCATCCAGCCAATTCTTAATTTTTCACTTTGCTCTCATCTTATAATAATAATAAAGTTGGAAGGAACCTTGGAGGTCATCTAGTCCAACCCTCTGCTCAGGCAGAAAACCCTATACCATTTCAGACAAATGGCTGTCCAGTCATTTCTTAAAAACTTCCAGTGTTGGAGCATTCACAGCTTCTGGAGGCAGGTTGTTCCACTGATTAATTTTTCTAACTGTCAAGAAATTTCTCTTCTCTGTACTCTTTCTAGAGTCTCAACATCTTTTTTACATCATGGTGACCAACACTGGATGCAGTATTCCAAGAGGAGCCTTACCAAGGCATTGTAAAGTGGTATTAACACTTCATGTGAGCTTGATTCTGTCCCTCAGTTAATGCAGCCTGGCACTGTGTTGGCTTTTTTGGCAGCTGCAGCACACTGCTGGCTCATATTTATGTGATTGCCCACTAGGACTCCAAGATCCCTCTCACAGTTGCTACTATTGAGCAAGGTACCACCTATACTGTACCTGTGCATTTGGTTTTTCTTGCCTAAATGTAGAACCTTACTTTTTTCACCATTGAATTTCATTTTGTTAGATAGCGCCCAATGTTCAAGTCTGTCAAGATCCTTCTGTATCTTAAAGCCTATCTTCTGGAGCGTTGGCTATTCCTGCCAGCTTGGTGTCTGCAAATTTGATGAATTCCCTATCTATCCCCTCATCCAAATCATTGATGAAGATGTTGAAGAACACCGGGCCCAGGACAGAGCCCTGGGGCACCCCACTACACACTTCCCTTCATGTAGATGCAGTTCCACTGAGGACCAGATGCTGAGTATGGCCAGTCAGCCAGCTACGAATCCATCTGATGGTCATGCTGTCTAACCCACATTTTTCTATCTTATCAAGTAGTAGGTTGTGGTCTATTTCATCAAATGACTTACTGAAGTCCAAGTAAATTATATCCACAATTATATCTTCTTCCCCTCTTCTTCTTCATTTTATTTTACTTTACGCTTCTCCTAACCTGTTCAGTCTTCCATATTGTAATGCCTAGCTCTGTGGAAAGCTACTGTCTAATCAGTTTCCATTAAACAGCCATCTAGCATTTATTCTAATTCTCCAAACATATCTATAACGGAAGAAAACTTGGAGGTAGCCATATTTTATTTTTTTTTATTTTTTTTATTGAAAAGTTTTAAAATACAGTTTTCCTTTAAAAAGCCCCCCCTTCCCCTCCCTCCTCCCCCCTACCTCCCCCCTACCTCCCCCCCTCCCCCCTCCCTCCTCCCCCCTCCCTCCCCCCCTCCCCCCCCGACTTCCCAGAGCTAAATACAAGGTATATATATATAAAAAAGCAATCATAAACAACCATATACTAACAACTATAAATTCTAAAATCCATCACTCTCTAGCTTATATAGGATAAAACAAACCTTAGCAATATTAAATATATATAAAAAACTAAAATAGAAAAAGAAAAAAGAAAACGAAAGAAGACTTATTCGAATGCTACATAAAACTTCTTAACTCTATACTTGTTCTGGATAAACTCAATCCATTTTCTCCATTCCATAATGTAACGTTCTTGCGAATGATCTTTCAAATAGGCCGAAATCTTCGCCATCTCTGCCAGGTCGCCATATTTTATTGAAAGTATCACAGAAAGTTTGCAACATTTTAGTCAATTCATATGATTTGTGGATTTCTATCTTATACATTTACAGAGAAAAGTCATTTTTTTCTTCTTTATATTCCCCACCCACATCCCAACACACAACTTTTCAGAAGGATAGATCCAGCAATAGGAGGGAATGGCATTATTTGGGAGATCCATTTCAAATCTTCTAGTCATATGTTATTTCCTTCTCCTATCAATAACATCTCAGTAATCATGCAAAATGTTTTCTAATCATGCAAGCAAGTTTTATGAAATTAAAATGTAGTCTGGACTGAGCTGTATCCAGTTCAGATGTCTTGGTTGTAGTAAAGCAGATCCCATCCCATGTTGAGCTCTGATCACTATTGTCTCCTAAAAATCTAGTCCATTTTAAAGCTGTCTTTAACTCAACATGTTAATCACGATTCTGTAAAGCAAAACACTCAGCCTGTTTCCAGAACTGAGATTCTTTAGAATCTAAATAAGGAAAGGTTTCTTAATGGGCAAAGCAAAGATGGTAGATAAGATTCCCTAAAAAATAGTGTGCCTGCCACTATTGTCTTCCTTTGCATCATCTTGTGCCAAAGGAGTATCAGTAGTGTTCAAACTGTTCACTTGTTCAAGTTCATGCAAAAGAACAGAACCTCACAGTCCCGGCCAGCACCCTGTACAAACTGAGAGAGCAATTTAGAACATATCTAAATAATTTTGAAGGAAAAAAAAAAGAACAAGAAGTTCAGCCTGGCAGTTAAGCCAATTTGGAAAGAATGTGCTGAAAGTAGAAAGCTGAGCCAAATCCAAGAAGGTTAACTGTAAAGGGAAGAAACATACTGGTGCCTTCAAAGCAGCATCCTGCCTTCTAGCTGAATTACCCCACTACGATAGGCATAACTTTGTGAATGGATATTATGCAAGGACTTTCCTAAACTGAGATAGAAGTTGAATTCTCTCCATTGCATAGAAGTCGCTTGAAACAAATCATTAAGGAGGTGCCTACCCCATCATTTCCAAACTGACTAGAAGTTTTGGGGATTGAAGACCAACATTCCTGATGAACAGACCTGTTGGGGGCAGGCTGGTCTTTACAAACAGTGCCTGCCCAGACTTGAAGACAGGAATGAGTTTGTTGAACCCCTACGTAGAGATACCAGATGGACCTTCTGTTTTAATGCATATGCTCTGTTTACCAAGCAAAGACTCTTCCCACAACAGAACTGAAGAACAAGCTCTCCTGCGTGTGGTTTTATGGCCATATTTGGTAAGAATCCGACAAATCTGGAAATGCAAAACTGTACTTTTGTCTTCACTGTCCTTGTTACAAGTTTCCTTTGTACTTTTCAGCAAAGATCCTGCTTGTCTTAACCACTAAAAACGCTGTTTCCTCAAATACATTCTTGAGAAGCCAACGAAAGTTTATTTTTTTGTTTAATGGAAATGTGTAAACATTCACATAGCTAAGGAGGCTACAGGGTTTTGCTAATATATTTCCTGAAGGAGAGAAGAATCCAACTTTGTTTAGACTCTGTGACTATAGCAGACTTACTGAGCCCCATGAAAACAAGTTATAGTTCTTAGGAAACATGTTCCTTTAGTCATAGAAGATGAAATCTGTGTCATGACAAATATTTTAATTTCATCTAACAGAGAGATGGAACACAGCAAAAATATCATATATATATTTGGAAATGTAGGATTATACCTGCATTCTGCATTGACATAAGGGAAGACTGAATGTATTCACACCCAAACAAAAGAGAAGGGGATGACTATGGCATTCTCCATGAAGTATTGCTAGTGAGACTTCCATCTATCTATTCCTGCTTATATTTAGAAGTCAGGCAATATGGAAAGGATTAGCCCACACTAGGTTCCTATTTGCATGTATTTATCACAGCAAATAAAAGAGGTTGTATTTGCTCATCTTTCATGAAGTATATTGCTGGATTGAAATAATACTATATGATGTTATTCCTAGACTAGATAGGGAAATATATGTTAAAGCAGGTTATGAAAATCAGAAACAAACTTTCAGTGTAATTGTGAAAAAAAAATCTCAAAGCAGGCACAAATTCTGGATTAAAACCATAGAATTACAACATCAGAGAACATTGCAACATCTTAAAAACAAGAACAGCAAAAATAAAAGGAGTAACAAAGATTAATTTAAAAGTGTGGTTAAACAAACAAGGCTCCATTTAGAGCAGTGCATAAATGAACAGAGAAGGAACTTCGAACACAGGGCACAGATACCAATGATAATGGGTTTTTTGCATTAATGTGTGTTTATGTGTGTGTGTGTGAGGGGGGAGAAAAAGAGGGGGGGAGAAAAAGGGGGGGGAGAGAGGGAGAATAATTGCATCACTCCTCCCTAATATTTCTGCCCTAAAGTCTTAGATTGCTTAGAATTAGCTTCTCCTAAGGAGGGCAGAGAATATCTCATATGGCTAGAACTAAGTTAGTAACTAGACTTATTTTCTTCTAAATTGATTCACAAATTTTGGTCATTTTTGTCTGTATAAGCCATCCTGAGTCAATTTGTAGTTGAGCAATGCTAGAATAGAATAGATAGAGTGTAGAGTAGGGTAGAGTAGAGTAGAGGAGAGTAGAGTAGAGTAGAGTAAAGTAGAGTAGAGTAGAGTAGAGTAGAGTAATTGGTTTCATACTGCATTTCCCATGGGATATATGGAATGGGGGAAATCTTTTTTTCTGGAAATCTTTGTCTTCATAGCCCTTGGCTGGATCCAGACTATTTTCCAACTGTGGTCTTCTATTTTCTTTCTTCTGCCTCTACACCAGATTTTGTCCAGTTCAATTTCTGGAGAGTTATATTGCCAATTGTCAGGCAGAAGTAATCCTAAACCATTTACGCATAATTTATGTCCAACTTTTTGTTGGACTGGAAAGAATATTTTTTGCCTCTAGATGAGTGGCATATAAATTTAATAAATAAAATCATATTTGGCATATAGATTTGATAAATAAAATGTTATTTGAATGATTTATATGCTGTTAATTAATCAAATTATTCATATTTGTTGCCCTTGGTGCAGTTATCATTTCAAACAGCAGTAATAATTTTGAGATCCATATGTGAATAGGAAGGAAACTTATTGATCTAGCAAACATTTCAGAAATTGCATATTGTCTTGTTTTTAATTTCCAGCCTAAAGAAATAATACCAGTCCTTATAATGAACTTTTTTTTCTTATCAAAGTTAAGGAGAAGACAAAATTCTTTTTTGTGTGTGTTTTGGATGGTCATAACTTGTAGCACACTTAAGTAAATTCACAGATCTGAAAAATCTTTTCTGTGTGTCCCAAGCAGAGAAACCTTTTAGAAATTGTGTCACAGCTAGTTTCAAAAAACAGACCACACACTTGTTACTCCAGACTCTTACTTGCATCATAGAATTCAGGCACTATCTTGTGTCTCTTGGGATCTTGGTATGATGAATACGAAAGCAATATTCAAGATCACAGTTTCTCATGTGATTTTTTTTTCTAATTTCAGTGAGTGAAAGTTCATAAGCTTCCCAAATTGCGTTTGTAAAGAGGAATGGTGGTAATGTTCTTTTTTACATATATGGATCTTTGGTCATTCGGGGTTTTTCCCGCGTAGAGTTGAAGGTGTAGGAGCAACGTTTCGACGGAATCCCATCCGTCATCCTCAGGCTGGTGGCTTCAGCTTCCTTCTTCTGGGAGAAGCATGTGGTAGTGGCTGTTTGTTCCTCTTTTTTAAACTGCCAGAGGGGGTGTGTTCTGTGGGTGAAGGTGTGCTCTGATTGGGTGGGGGATTAAGTGTGTTCTGATTGGGTGGGAGTGTGTTTTGAATGGTGGGTGTGTTCTGATTGGGTGGGGGTGTGTTTTGAGTGGATGGGCTGGTCTCAGCTGCCAGCCTTATGTGTGTGTGTGTGTGTGTGTGTGTGTGTGTGTGTGTGTAAATTTTTTGGATTGCTAAATTTACACAAATATGAGCTGTCACTGTTGTGACTACAGCCTGTTGATGGCCTTGGGTTAGGCTGAAACAGGAAAAAAGATTTGCCCTGTGTTTGGGGCCTAGCAAGGTATTCTAAATACTTAACAAACACTTTATATGTATATGTGTGTGTGTGTATGTGTGTGTAAATTTTTAGATTGCTAACAAATATATATATATAAAGGTAAATGTTCCCCCACACATGCGTGCTAGTCGTTTCTGACTCTAGGGGCTGGTGCTCATGTCCGTTTCAAAGCCGAAGAGCCAGCGTTTGTCCAAGGACATCTCCATGGTCATGTGGCTGGCATGACTAGACACCAAAGGCGCACGGAACGCTGTTACCTTCCCACCGTACTGGTCCCTCTTTTTCTCCTTGCATTTTTACATGCTTTCGAACTGCTAGGTTGGCAGAAGCTGGGACGAGTAACAAGTGCTCACTTTGCTATGCGGCACTTGGGACTCGACCCACCAAACTGCTGACCTTCTGATCGACAAGCTCAGCATGCTAACCCACTGAGCCACCGGGTGGATGCCAAATGCCACCAGCCCCAGCAAGACTCATCCACACCCAGAACAAAAACTCTCCCACACAGAAGACAGAACAAGTCAAGCAAAAGTGCCATCACCCAAGCAGAAGAACGCACACACGAACCTGACTGACCCATACCAGAGATACATAGCAGGTCCTCGAACTCGGAGCCAAACCAAAGCTCTGGAGGCCACTACACAGCCCACTCCTCAGGACACCAAATCACAACACTCAGGATATTACGACACAACAAAAAACCCCACCCATTCAGAACACACCCCACCCAATCAGAAGCCAGCCACGCCTCCAACCAATCAGAAGACAACCACGCATCCACCCAATCAGAAGACAGCCACGCCTCCACTCAATCAGAAGACAACCATGCCTCCACCCAGTCGGAGGACACCCCCACCCAATCAGAAAGCAGCCACACCTCCACCCAGTCAGAACACAGCCCCACCGGCAGTTGGAAGGAAAGGAACAGCCAGACCACACATTGCTCCTGGAAGCAGCAGGAGGAACACTCCGGCCTGATGATGACGGATGGGATTTCGTCGAAACGTCGCCACAACTTTCTGAAGATGAAAGGAACGCGGGAAGAAACCCGAGACTCTAGATCTACACATACAGACACCCGCGAGAATCTATGAAAACAAATATCATACCTCTACGGGGAGGACATCTACCAACTAACCAGGACTTACGAAAAGTCAGAAGTACGAAGAGCAAGAATACTAAGTGACATACCTTTCCTATGCCAATGTCAAGACCAAAATATAAGACCAAATTGTTTCAAATTGAAATTCCACATCAATACCACTTCAACCAAACGCATTCTAAGAAGAACAGAAATGGCATTACTAAGAAATGAACTCCACAATAAAAGATTTCAATTAGACCAAACAAACAAGGACCTACTAACATTACATCTCAAACTCAGCAACATTATTCACCCGATACTATGGGACAAAGTGAAACAACTGGCGGTTTGGAGAGCAGAAACAGAGACCATCTATAAAAACAACAGACATTCAAAGAAACTCAAACAATTAGAGAACTACAACAACCAAACAACCACATCACAACAACATCTACAACAAGTAGTGCATAACATCTCCCACAGAAGACTAACAACAGCAGAAACAAACGTCCTAGCAAAAGGTTTCAACTTCGCTGTTGCACCAAAGAAAATTCCCACAGAAACCATCATATGTGGAGTTGAAACCAGCTTAACTAAACTCAATGCAGATGAAGCAGACCAAGTCAGACATGAAGTCACCCACATCCTATGCACAAGCAAACCACCCAAAAGCAACCTAACAAAAGAAGAACAAGTAGCATTGCAACCTAAGAAAAGACAACAACATAATCATACTACCAGCAGATAAAGGCAATGCTACAGTGGTAATGGACACATCAGACTATGAAGAGAAACTGTCCAACTTACTCAAAGAAACTACATACAAACCTATATATACAGATCCCACAACCTATCTAGAAAAGACCACCAAGAAAAAGATAAAATCAACTTCTATAAGCCAAGAAATCCAACAAACAATCATTCCTAGGGAGAAGTCATCCAGATGCCCAAAACTATATGGCCTCCCCAAAATACACAAAGATGGAATCCCACTAAGACCCATAGTAAGTTCTATAGGCTCACCACTACAAAACTTAGCTAAATACCTAGCAAAACAATTACAACCTCAAGCAGAAATGGCAGCTTCATATGTCCAAAACTCATACCACTTTATAGAATTAGTGAAAAATCTACAGATAGACCAAAAAGACTTGCTAGTCAGCTTCGATGTGGTATCACTATTCACCCAGGTGCCAGTCCAAGAAGCTCTATCAACAATAAGAAGCAAATACCAACCACCAAACCATATTATAGAACTAGCAGAACACTGCTTATCAAACACATACTTCATACACAGAGGCCAGAGATACAAACAAATAGAAGGCGCACCAATGGGATCCCCTCTATCACCAGTTATCGCCAACCTTTTCATGGAAGAATTTGAAACTAACGCTCTGGAAAAGACTACAAACAAACCAAAACTGTGGCTCAGATATGTGGATGACACCTTCGTGATCTGGCCCCACGGAAGAAAGGAGCTAGAAAACTTCCTAACACACCTGAACAGCCTACATCCCAAAATAAAGTTCACCATGGAGATTGAAACAAACAACCAGTTACCTTTCCTGGATGTACTTATATACAAAAAACAAAACGGCACCCTAGGACACACAGTCTACCGAAAGAAAACACACACCAACCGTTACCTCAATGCGCAATCACATCATCACCCAGCACAAATAAATTCAGTAGCCAAAACACTAATAACAAGAACCAGACGCCTTGCAGATGAAACACATATACAAACAGAACTACACACCCTGACAGACATATTGACAGCAAACAAGTTCCAAAAAAACAAAATCACCAATATGATTCAGCAGGGGACTCCGAAACAGAAAAACATCCAAGAAGAAGAACAGAACAATGGACGAGCCATCTTGCCCTACATAAAAGGAACAACCGTCATCATCAGGCCGGAGTGTTCCTCCTGCTGCTTCCAGGAGCAAAATCACCAATATGATTCAGCAGGGGACTCCGAAACAGAAAAACATCCAAGAAGAAGAACAGAACAATGGACGAGCCATCTTGCCCTACATAAAAGGAACAACCGACAAAATCAGGCCGGAGTGTTCCTCCTGCTGCTTCCAGGAGCAATGCGTGGTCTGGCTGTTCCTTTCCTTCCAACTGCCGGTGGGGCTGTGTTCTGACTGGGTGGAGGCGTGGCTGCTTTCTGATTGGGTGGGGGTGTCCTCCGACTGGGTGGAGGCGTGGTTGTCTTCTGATTGAGTGGAGGCGTGGCTGTCTTCTGATTGGGTGGATGCGTGGTTGTCTTCTGATTGGTTGGAGGCGTGGCTGTCTTCTGATTGGGTGGGGAGTGTTCTGAATACTGACAAAATCAGTAAAGTACTACGCAAACATAACATCAAAACCGCATTTAACACTGACAGAAAGATATCAACCATCCTGAGAAATCCCAAAGACAAAATAGAACTGGAAAACCAGGGCATATACCAAATCCCATGCGCCTCCTGTCCAGCAACATACATCGGACAGACTAACAGAAGAATAGAGGTACGTGTAGAAGAACATAAGAACTCAGTACAGAAGAAAGATCACACATCTTCACTAGTACAACACATAAACACTACGGGACACAACATCAATTTTGAAGGTACAAAAACAATCGCCAAAATAGAACATCTCAATAGCAGAATAATCAGAGAAGCCATTGAAATAGAAAAACACCCAGACAGTATGAACAACCGAGACGACACCACCCGCCTACATGCCATTTGGAAACCAGCATTGATAGAGAAACGAATTTCAGCAAACAAGGATTTAAAAAACCAACAAACAACCCCAAATGCCACCAGCCCCAGCAAGACTCATCCACACCCAGAACAAAAACTCTCCCACACAGAAGACAGAACAAGTCAAGCAAAAGTGCCATCACCCAAGCAGAAGAACGCACACACGAACCTGACTGACCCATACCAGAGATACATAGCAGGTCCTCGAACTCGGAGCCAAACCAAAGCTCTGGAGGCCACTACACAGCCCACTCCTCAGGACACCAAATCACAACACTCAGGATATTACGACACAACAAAAAACCCCACCCATTCAGAACACACCCCACCCAATCAGAAGCCAGCCACGCCTCCAACCAATCAGAAGACAACCACGCATCCACCCAATCAGAAGACAGCCACGCCTCCACTCAATCAGAAGACAACCACGCCTCCACCCAGTCGGAGGACACCCCCACCCAATCAGAAAGCAGCCACGCCTCCACCCAGTCAGAACACAGCCCCACCGGCAGTTGGAAGGAAAGGAACAGCCAGACCACGCATTGCTCCTGGAAGCAGCAGGAGGAACACTCCGGCCTGATGATGACGGATGGGATTTCGTCGAAACGTCGCCACAACTTTCTGAAGATGAAAGGAACGCGGGAAGAAACCCGAGACTCTATATCTATATCTATATCTATATCTATATCTATATCTATATCTATATCTATATCTATATCTATATCTATATCTATATCTATATCTATATCTATATCTATATCTATATCTATATCTATATCTATATATATATCTATATCTATATCTATATATATATATATATATATATATAGGTAAATCGTATAGGGTTTCCTGCCTGAGCAGGGGGTTGGACTAGATGACCTCCAAGGTCCCTTCCAACTTACTATTATTATTATTATTATTATTATTATTATTATTATTATTATTATTATTATATAAAGATATTAAATTCAGGTTGTTGTCTTTGTTTTCTGTCTGACGCTTGACACCCAGTTGCTTCTCTGATTTCTCCCCCCAAAGAATACCAGCATCTTAAGAGGTCTTATACAGTTCTTCATTTAAAATATTTTGAACTCTTTTATAGTGGGATAAAGTAAAAGCATATCGAAATTACTGCAGTAGTTATGTGGATCAAGGGTATGAAGGATTTTGTCATTCTTTTCTATTACTGCCATTCATAGATGCTCAGATTTTCTTGTTCTTGTCTTGGATAAGATCCCAGGAAAAGATCATGAGTTATATTTTAGGAAATATAACTAAGGAAGTGAACTGTGAGAAGAGAAGAAAAAAAAATCATGAGACCACATGTTTGGATAGTACTTTTTCTAGCCAGATGGTTGCCAAAACAGTTCAATTTAGCATGATTTATGAAGCATTACTACCTCACTAAGGAATGGGGAGATGGAAAAATATATTGATATAATCATTTTCAAGTGTTCTCTCGTCTTCCAGAGTCCAACTAATTCCTTGGTTTTCATTAGAGTTGGAGTCAGTGAAAAAAAAATCAAGATAACTAGATGATAGAGAGTACAATTTTTATATAGTGAGTACAACTGGTTGCTGCCAAGATGATAGTATTGTCCCTGCTTAGTGAAAGGATAGATGAGAGTTCCCACTTTCTCACCTTCATTCTATTTTTAGGTAGCTATCCAGCAGAGTAATTTCAAATAGTAAAAAGATGGTTACATCTGGACCCAGAAAGGTATGCTGGAAAACCTTGAACACCTGCTATTATTAATCATATACAGTGGTGCCTTGGTTCTCAACAGCTTTGAAACTTGTTGAATTTGGTACTCTGTGCATTTTGATGTAACAATTTTGTGCCGGTACTCATTGTTTGTTTGATACTCAATGCGCAAGCTAGATCTTGTCAATGTTGGCTGCCTTGATACTCACTGTTCCTTATGGGAAAACAATTGTTTGGTTCTCATTGTTTTTGGCACTAATCACACCTCCAGGGTCAATTAATGATGAGTACTGAGGTACTACTGTAATAGAATGATTGATTCTGGGGTCCTAAGGCAAAATCAATAAGCAAATAAAAGATTCCAGAAGCTATTCTCTCTATTTTTGACTGGAAAAATGCAGTAAGAACAAATTACCATATCTAACCATACTCTTTGATGGCACTCAAAATTTGCTGCATGATGTAACTATCTCACTCTATCTAATGTCAAGAATGTATTGTGGGTGCAAATAGTTACAGCGGATAAATCCAGCCATTTTCCACCAGGGATAGTTTCCAAGCAACATTATAATAAAATTCCATTCCATTCCATTCTAGTGCCAGATTTCTATGCCATTCTTCTTTTGAATACATTTTTTGCATTCCTCAGTTCTCAGCCAATAGAAACTATATCATTCATGTTGTCATGTTTTGCCTGTTTTTATGCACTCTACTCATATCTGAAATATCAAGTAACGTCTGACAATTTAAGGGCACTGAAACAAACCAGATAAGAATATGTTTAGGAGAAAATGTTTTTACAAATGCAAGATTTATGCAAGCATGATATTGAAGAAATGGTTATAAATAATAATCAAGTTATCTAGACAAGCTGTAAACACTGATTGAGAGAGTAAATGAAATAAATCGTCTGATTCTAAGAAGCCAATGGCTGTCACAAATCCATGTTTCTACCAAACTTTGAAAACATTTTAAGTAGAAATTTACAAATCACAGAATTATTCATAAGGTACAAGTGGGAGCTATCACACTTGGAAGTTTTCAGATGATAAAGCATTCAACTCACTTGAAATCACCTGGCCTAACAGAACACTAAAGCAGGAATATCTTCAACAGAATCCAATCAGGATACTTAACAGTAAAACTAGAAAAGAGCTGATGAAATGAAGGGAAAAACAATATTACATATGGAAGTTGAGAAAGTAGATTATTGGAATATGATCCTTCAGTGGGATAATTTAAAAAAACAACAACGAGGCAAGTTTTCCTTAGCCAGATAGCAGAAAATTGTTTTCAACAAAGATTGTCAAACGCTGGGGAAATCAGGAGATTCAGGCAGTTCAAACGGGTACATATGTGTGTGTTTGTCTGTGTATGTGTTTATGTGTGTCTGTACACACACACACACACACACACACACACACACAAGCTTAAGCTTTCTACAAGAATCTGAACCGTATTTTCTGGAGTATAAGACGACTGGGCGTATAAGATGACCCCCTACATTTCCTGTCAAATTATAGGGTTTGGGCTATACTCGCCGTATAAGACTACCCCTCTTCCAACGCACACCAAATAAAAATTAAAAAACATCAGATTTGATTTTAATATGGTAATTTTAATTCAAATGCTTATGATATGCAGGTACTTAGTAGGAAAACTGTCACTTATAAACATAAGGCTGTTTGTCATCAAACATGTAAACATAAAACAGTGCAAGTGGATTAAACCTTTCCTAATTCACTCTAAAGCTTTCCCTGCGCAGAGCCTTAAGTAACACCAGCTGCCTGCAATTAGTGCAGGTTCGCATCCCATCAGGCTCAAGGTTGACTCAGCCTTCCATCCTTCCAAGGTAGGTAAAATGAGGACCCAGATTGTTGGGGGCAATAAGCTGACTTTGTAATATTGCTGCTTGGGGGGGGGGGGAAGCCCTAATAAGCAGGCATATACATAGAATGAAGGCTATTGTTAAGCACATTGTTTTGTGCTTTAAATTGTAAGCCGCCCTGAGTCTTCGGAGAAGGGCAGGATATAAATGGGATTAAAAAAAAAAGACCAAATGGGAGATCCGCTCCAGGTTTTCCAGCCAGCCCGCCCAGTTCCTGAGTCAAATGTGTCCTTAGAGCTAAGTGGCTGCTCTGACTGCTGCATTCCCCACCTGCCTTTCAAGTTGGGATAGACTACAGCTGCTCTTCAACTTTAGAAGGAAAGATGCTCAGACCCCAGCCTGTAAAAAATCACAGACTGCAGCTTCTTCTCCAATTGGTCCCGCTTTCCCTGCACAGACAAAATGGGAGATCCGCTCCAGGTTTTCCAGCCAGCCCTGTCCCTAAAGTTTCAGCACCCAGCGTATAAGACGACCCCTGACTTTTGAGAAGATTTTCATGGGTTAAAAAGTTGTCTTATGCGCCGGAAAATACGGTACTTACTAGAAGCCAAGGGAAATGAGGGAGAATCAAGAAAGGAATTCAAGGAGGATGGACTTAGATCTGTTGTGGGCACACAGGGACTCATGACTAATGACACATTTGACCATTCCCTCGGACTCAGTCTGGTCATCTTCTACAAAGATGACTGGAAAGGTTTGTAAGGGTTGCAAGAAAGGAGTCACAAATGTCACAGAAAATTATAATTTTTCTGATCCCTTTGTAAGCAAGATGAATGACATTTAATCAGAAGTCTATATTTACAATGTAATTTTTTGAGGCTATTTTAAATATTCCTACCAGTAGTCAAGTATTTGCATTAATAATTGACTCCTCTTTTTCCAGAGTTAATATTCTAAAGTATTGTGAATTTCAGTACAGGCTATGAATATTCCAGCTCAGAGAGACTTGATGTTTCCATGGCTGTTACAAAACAAGAAGAAACTTGACATGTCCTCCTGAACGTACTGTATTATTTTACCTGGCAGATGACGCTCAGTTAGGTGCCAGCTTCAGCAATAAATCCAGGGATGTCAAAATGCTAAATCTGCTGCACATTATTCCCCTGCAGAATATAGATCCATAGTTGTGTTGTGTTTAGAAACATATAAGAGTTTTCTGCTATTTCTACATTGCATCCTCACTTTTTTAATCTTTAACTCTGATGGAAATGGTCACTGGCCTGTAAAACTTTAAGCAATATAATTAGCTGCTAAAATATTTTTAAATCTTATTTACCTGTATGTACAGTACTTAGTGATGAAATAATTACAATGTAATCTCATTGCAGGCTCAGAAATTAAGATGAAGGTAATTATTCATTTGTATATAGTTGTTATCAAGCATTTTAAAGGGAAGACAACAATGAATAAGAATGTAAAGTGCAAACTATGTTTGTGTGAGGGGGGGAACCTTCTGGTCAGCAATAAATGTACATAAGTGTCTTTTCTTTAATCAAGGAAGTCAACTCAGCCATCACTGCAAATTTATCATCTTCACCAACTGTTCCTCCATTGCGAGCAATGCCAAATCTTTTCACTTTTGTGCATATAAGAATCTCACTGCAGTTATCATATATAAAAACCAAGCTCCATGATTATTTTTCCCAGATGTTTATCCATCAATCCCATAAGAAAAGCTTCTGCTTTCAACTGAATATTAATCTTGAAGATCCTCTGAATTAGTCTAAAATTTCCAAACTTTTCTGGTTTTTTTGCATATCCACCAAAGATGGCTAACAAATGTGAGAGGCAGGCTTTTATTCATAAAAGCTTTCCAATTTACCAATAGCTGAGATGTTATTTTGTACTAATATTGCTGATTGAAGCCATCTTGAGTTGCTTTGCTATTTTTTTCTATGGTCCCTCTACTTTATTTTATGGAGGGACTAGGCTAGTGGTGGGATTCAAATATGTGAACAACCGGTTCTCTGTGTGGATGCTACTTCCGGAAGTCCATTCTGGGCCTGGGCAACAAAAAAATTAGCTACCGCTTCTGCCGAAGTGCTGCGAACTGGCTGAATCCCACCACGGGACTAGGCACATTTTCTTATTTGGGTACTTTATTTGATAACAGTGGTATTTGTTGTGTTTAGATGCCTTTAAGTCAGTCTTGAGTCACTGCCTGCAATTTTGTTGGCAAGATTTTTGAAATGGTTTGCTATTATCTCCTTCCTAAAGCTGAGAGAAAATAACTGGCTCAAGGTCACCCAGATCATTTCATTCCTAGGACAAGACTAGATCTCACAGTTTTCTGGTTTCTAGCCTGACGCTTTAACCACTATTCCAAACGGACTCTCTTCTGGGAGTATTAACTGTCTCTGAATGTATGTCCTAGCAAACAGAAGTAGAAAGCAGGGAAAATGCAGGAAGAGTTAGAAATTATAAGCCAAAAATTAAACATAGGAGATAAGAAACAAAATCTAATTATTTCTAAACTTTACCAACATCATTCCTTATACCTCTTCATACTTTTTTTTGTCCTTGAAAAGTTCACTTTCTTCTTGCAGGTCCATACATTGATATAAAGGTAAAGGTAAAGGTTCCCCCACACATGAGTGCTAGTCATTTCCAACTCTAGGGGCCAGTGCTCATCTCCGTTTCAAAGCCAAAGAGCCAGCGCTTGTCCGAGGACGTCTCCATGGTCATGTGGCCGGCATGACTAGACGCCAAAGGCTCACGGAACGCTGTTACCTTCCCACCATAGTGGTCCCTATTTTTCTACTTGCATTTTTACGTGCTTTCGAACTGCTAGGTTGGCAGAAGGTGGGACGAGTAACAGGCGCTCACTCTGTTACGCGGCACTCAGGATTTGACCCGCCAAACTGCCGACCTTCTGATTGACAAGCTCAGCGTCCTAACCCACTGAGCCACAGTGTCCCTATACATTGATATACACTGACTTAAAAAAAACACCTTGTTTTTGGCAGTGTGGGGGGAATCTAATCAATTTCATCCAACTACGGATTTCTTGATGATTGATTCTTTCTTTATGTATTTGGTCTAGTCCAGTCTAGTCTATTTGATCAAACCACTTCAACATAGATTTTTATAACAGTCATTTCCCAATGAAATCTTCTAACACTGCAGCCTTATTATTTCTCAACACCTCACAGCATTTCCTATGTCCTAATCATCCATTTTTTTCATGGATGCTACAATGAATCCTGTATACATTTCTGAAATATTCCTTTTGGTCTTTCTTGGTACAATTTTATCCAAATAATGTCATCACTTTAATTCTTAACTTCAGCCACTCACTTCTTCTTCCATTAAAACCTCTCTGAAATTTTGCCACCTCTTTTAACTGTTCCTTGCTCTCTTTGATTACATTTCTTGACACTTTCTCCTTCAATCTACATTGCACAATAATTATATTTTAATTTCATTTTTTGTAATAATTGTTCTCATTGTATGTTTGCATTTCTTTGGACTACTGCAATGCTCTCTACATGGGGCTGCCCTTGAGGACTACTCGGAGGCTTCAGCTGGTGCAGAATGCGGCCGCGCGAGTGGTGGTGGGGGTTTCCCGATACTCCCATGTAACACCTCTACTCCGCGAGCTGCATTGACTTCCGGTTGCCCTCCGGGTAAGATTCAAGGTGCTGGTAATGACCTATAAAGCCCTAAATGGCATGGGTCCGGGTTACTTACGGGAGCACCTGCTGCCGGCATCAACTTCCCTTCGTCCAGTGCACTCCCACAGAGAGGGCCTCCTTAGGGTGCCGTCGGTCAAAGAGTGTTGACTGGCAACCCCCAGGGGGAGGGAGTTCTCTGTGGGTGCACCAGACCTTTGGAACTGTTTACCGGTTGAGCTCCGGATGGCTCCCGACCTTCGCTCCTTCCGACGTGACCTAAAAACATACTTATTTGAACAAGCCAGCCTGGTCTGATGGGTTTGGGGTATTTTAAATATTACCGTACTAATTTATTGGATTTGGGCTGCAGTATTTAATTTTTTTTAACTTTTGTATATTGTATTTTTATTGTATTGCCCTGTACACCACCCTGAGTCCTTCGGGAGAAGGGCGGTATAGAAATTAAATTAAATTAAATTAAAATTAAATTCTTTCCTCATCCATCTCCTCTGACACTTTAACATTCCACCAAGCCTATTTTTTACACTTCCATTAAGCATTATTCTTTACACTTCTCTAGCACTTTGTAATATCATTTCTTCCACACTGTTCCAAGAAACTTCCACATCATGTTCCTTTATGTCTACTTGAATTTATCCCATTGGGAAATTAATCTAAGCTTCTAATACTTTTGCATACAATACTTGTATTTTCTCTTCCTACAGTCTTTCTATTCTAGTTTTTCCCCCCTCCCTTTTTCTTCTATGTCCAATTTTATCAAGATTCTTTCTTGGCACTATCATAAATATGGTGTCTGCCACATTAAGATCCTTGTATTGTTCTTGTATCTTTCACTATTTTTCATCATGATGGATCACATCAATAATCCTTTTAGACTCACTTCTCATGTGCACAAATAAATGTATATTTAACATTGGAAGCTAAGCAGTCACCATTCTTATTCATTATTGAAAGAAATACAGTAATGGAATTCATTTCACTGAATAAAATGAGGGAATTCAGAAAAATAAGTTATTGGGATATTCAAAGAATTCCTGAATTCCCTCATTTCATTCCTAACCAGAATAACTTTTTCCTCTAAAACCCATTCATTTAAAATATTGCACAAGTCATCCCCGAAGGTGGCACAAACTCGAGCTTTCTGATATCCAATTTAAGCATTTCCTTTATAATTAAATTGATACCATTATTTCCCCACATTAATTTTTCAGTTCCATGCTACACTGAAATTAATTTATATTTAAATAAATATATTACTTCCTTCCATTTCCAACAATATCCAGAAAAAGGCACTTTGCCACTCTGGCAAGGCCAAGTAATAGATCCCAAATATAATAGAGCTCTCCTCTGTATAAATCAAACAAACAAGAATCAAAACCTAGAAAGTATTCCAAGAAGCACACATAATATATCTTATAGTGAATAGACCTTACATCGTTTGAATAAACAATAGAAGAGCAGACAGGGTTTTATAGCCGGGAAGCCCAGATTCAGCTCCAAACCAGTTCACATATCAGCCATGGAACTCGGTAGGTGGCCTTAGTCAAATCACCATTCCTGAACCCATTCCGACTTAGCATGGAAAAATAACAAAAACATCCACCAAGTTAGCAGCTAATTTACGTCCAAACAGACTTATTTTTATCAGAACCCATGGCTAAGATGTGGTCATGCAAGGAAGAGTTTATGATAGAAAGGCATTAAGTACTTACTATTCTCAAGAGGTATTTTTTTCTTTTATAAATAGAAAAGTTATTTTTGTTATATGTTCTGTGAACATGGAAATACAGCTGGGTTTCTTTCTCCACGAAAGCAAAATGCCCTGAACACTCTTTGAAGAATAATCCATTTGCAAGAATGAACATTAACATAAATGCATATCCCTCCACTTTTCTTAACTTTTCACGAATTTGATTTAACAACACTGCAAATTCATTCATTTGCTCTGCCCTGTCTGAAGGCATTTAATAAAAACAACTACTTTTGGTGATTCGGAAAGAGCAGAAAGAGATGGAACTGATTGCAGAGTGGTGTTTTCTTAACTCTTCTGTTTAAGAGCATTGGTAGAATATGGAGAATAAATAACTGGTTATAACAGATGGTGACCATGGGAATTTTTGCTCCTGGGACACATTTTTGAGATGCTGATCTCAGGGTAGAGTTGGGTTCTGCCTCAAAAGAATTAGGAAATGTTTGAAAGTTGCCTTGCCAACCTGATCCATAGGGCTTTAAGCTGAATCCTTAGGGGGAGAGAGAATAGAACCTGGAAAACAGTGTAAAATATGCAGAATGCAGTGGCGTCCAGAAATTAGTCTATAGAGAGAGAATGAAGAGAATACTGTAGTTTGGTGTAGTGGTTAAGGCACCAGGCTAGAAATGAGAAGACTGCCCAAAGAAAGAGACAATGGCCAACTACTTCTGTAATCTTGTCAAGAAAACTTCAAGGACTCGCCAGGCAGTCATCGGTAGTCAACACTCACTCCGAGATACAGACAGACAGACAAACACAAACATACACAAAGTGAATATGTTAAGTACCGGTAATGTCACCAACAGATTCCAGTGCCTCTATAAAAATGGTTAGACTTTGGGGAACAACCTGGAACAACTAGAAGGTAAATATGTTTTAGAAGTCTAGGTCACTAATATTTATTCATTTTAAATTATTACTGGAGACCCAGGCTGTTTAAAATAGTATATCGAACAAATTCCAAATATTAATTTTATTTAAAAAAGAACTTTTAAAAATCTAGAAATTCTACAGAGGGAAAATGTTTCTTCTTGAGTGACAAGCACTTTTCTCACAGCTAATAAGCTTATTTCTGTCAACCAAGAATCAGAGCAGATGGGCCAGCAATATAATTTCTTCACTGGAGAAATAGGTAAGGATTTTTTCACAATTTCTTTAGCTTTAGATAAGTTTAGGATTCCCTCTGATGCACATACTTTTCTAGATGCCTTAACCCTACAATACTGGCTTTCTGTTCATTTATTTCCCACCAAAACTGGTATCAATGTTGTTGATACCTGTTTTTAAGAAGCATGCCTCAACCTTGTACATTCTTGAAAACAAAAGTCCACATTTCTCGAAAATAAATGGCTACTCATATCAATGCAAAAAAGGCAAAGGCTCTTTCAATCTCCTAGAAAGTCATCCTGAGGAACTGTCTCTTTACAACTAGTTGATGTGAGATTCCTTTCTTTCTTTCTTCCTTCCTTCCTTCCTTCCTTCCTTCCTTCCTTCCTTCCTTCCTTCCTTCTTTCTTTCTTTCTTTCTTTCTTTCTTTCTTTCTTTCTTTCTTTCTTTCTTTCTTTCTTTCTTTCTTTCTTCTCTTATCCTGCCTTTATTATTTTTTTCAAATAACTCAAGACAGCAAACATACCTAATAATCCTTCCTCCTCCTATTTCCCTTCAACAAGAATTCTGTGAGGTGGTTTTGGCTGTTAAGAATAATGACTGGCCCAAAGTCACATGATTTTCATGTTTTATCTGATGCTGGGAGATGCAGGCTTATGCTGTCCGATGGGCTCTACTGACCTGGAGGCAGTTTTTGGAGGGCAGTAAGATTCTTTTTGAGGTACAGACAGACCATAAGAATCTGGAGGTGTTAAGGATCCCAAGGAAGTTATCCTTGTAATTAATCAGTGGAACAACCTGCCTCCACAAGCTGTGAATGCTCCAACATTGGAAGTTTTTAAGAAGAGACTGGACAGCCATTTGTCTGAAATGGTATAGGATTCCTGCCTGAGCATGGGGTTGAACTAAATGACCGCTAAGGTCCCTTCCAACTTGATGATGATGATGATGATGATTAATCATTGCACAGTCAGCCAAATGTTCAGACTGGATTTAGCATTTTTGCCTACCTATTGAGTCCTTACCAAGGACCTGGGATAGGCAGATGTGGATATTTGATGGTATTATAGATATTGTCGCAGGATGGAAGCCGTTCCTAGTAAGGCCGCCTTTTGCAATTGACTAATGGTGAATTTGTCAATGCCAATGGTGTTCAAGTGGTGCTCCAGTTGTTTTGGGATTGCACCCAAGACACCTATTACTATTGGTACTATCCTTGCTTGCCTTTGCCACAGTCTTTCTATTTCTATTTGTAGGTCTTTGTATATTGTTATCTTCTCCAGTGCTTTCTCATCTATTCTGCTGTCTCCAGGCACTGCCACATCCACTATCTAGACTTTTTTGTCATTATTATTATTATTATTATTATTATTATTATTATTATTATTATTATTATTATTATTATTATTATTATTATCCCCTAAGCAAGTCCAATGGGCTCAGTATTTTAACCACTTCAAATTCACCCTTCGCAATTTGCTGGAGGGGTGGGGGGAAGAACTTTCTACAAGATGTCCTCTCTCACATGCCCCAGAACAAAAGTGACCGAAAGGAAGTAGTTAACTCCATCTTATCATCCAAGCAGCTTGCAGTGCCAGCGCTTACAAGGCAGCAGAGAATAGCCTGTCTGCAACCGGTGGGAGAGTTATTGACACAACCATTAAAAGATGCTTTGGGGGCAGATGAATGGTTCCAGAAACATAAAGATGACCTGTCAAAAGAGGGCTTAGCATGGAAGGGAAATAAATTGTATGTACTAGCCAGCCAGAGAATCTTGGTCCTGCAGAGGAGTCATGATGCAAAACCTGCAGGACATTTTGGATTTGTGAAAACCCTTCATTTGGTAAAAAGACAATTGTGGTGGCCACCAAAATGGTGGGAGTAAAACACAATTTCCTGGTTTCTATCCTGGTATCTTAACCACTATACCAAACTGGCTCTTTTGTGGACTTATTCCAAAATGCCAACTTTCCATTGTTCCTTTTCTAAATAATACAGAAGTTGTGTAAACAAGGCATCTATTGAATTTTTATTATTTGGCAGGGTGGATAACATTATATTGCTGCCCAAGAAAGGAGTTTGGCTTTTAATATCCTCAGTCACACACTGTTAGATTTCCCCTCGCCTTTCCCACCAGTATTACATATCTTTAAATCCCTTACAAGCAGGACATGGCTGAACGGAAGTAAAAAGAAAAGACCACCAAACTACTTCATAGGCAATACTGTGTGTATTGCTGGGAAGGCTGAACAGAGTACTTGTTCTAGTTTGCAGCTCACAACCAGGTAGGAGAAGCTGCACGGGTGACTAATGAAAAAGGCATCTGTGCTGTTTGTATGAGAAGAAACCACTGCCTTTGTGTGGCTTTTCACAAGCTTACCAATGTTGTATATAATGTTTTCTCTTCCAAGAAAAGTTAGTATCAGTTTCTCTACCAAAGACACAGACAATCTCAGCTTCCTCTTCAGTAGTAGGAAATAGTACCTGTAGCTTACTTTGCTGCCCCCGTCTGGCACATACGTGACATACCGCGAGAGATCTCTAGTCAACACAGAAAACAAATCTTGGTGTGTGTCTTTCAAAGCTATTGCTCATTGAGGACTGTCACCAGTACAGCTTCCTCAACTAAGCTGAATGCAGTACATTTAAGCAACAGTGTGGGAAATTATAAAATTCTGCACAGCTATTGGTTTAAATATGGCCATTATACATATTTTATAATACTTCTGATATCAAGTACTGTACTTTCCGTAGAGGATGCCCACTGGGCTATCTGCAGGATCCAGGTCACCTGCAGAAATCTTCCCCAAATTTAAGTTTACAGGCATTAAAAAGCCCCATTGTATGCATGGCGGCTGCTTGCCATTTGGTTAGTTTGCAACAGAAGGCAAGTATTAGCTGAGGACTAGTCAGCGCTCTCTGAGCTAATAAGGCAAAACACTGCAAGAATGCATTTCTCAGGACATGAAGGGTCAGAGAAATAGATTTATTGCAGCAAAACTATGAAGCCATTGCGAAAGGGCTTCATAGCAGCTGCTATGAATCAAATGTGAGCTTTCTGTATGTCTAGCAATCAATGGTCAAATTTCGAGCACTTCTTCCTCCCACACAGTCCATGTAAAAGAGTTAGAAAGCAAATCCTTTTTTGGGCCAGAGATACAGTTTCCATCTGTTCCTCATTTCGGTAATAGCCTGATCTTCCATCAGGTTGTTTACTTTTGACAGTGTGAGAACTAACTTTTAGAGGACTGTTCATTGCTGGCTTTCCCGCTGGACAATAAATAGTTTAAATTGCTGGCTTGCTGCAGCATTTCCTACAACAGTACCTAAGGAAGATGAGTTGTTCCTTAGCATGTGTACTCAGTCCCTACTCTTCCTATTGTTGGAAGTCAGCACCCACCCACCCTCCTAGAGAAGGAAATATTTTTGGGGGGATATTAAAAAAGGCAGAATATTATATTTCCCCAAAGTAATAATAGAAAAATCTTAGAAACTAGTCCTCACTCTTCCTGCCCCAAGTAGAAACTCGGGAAACCACCTTTTAGAAATGCAGATTCAGTAATCTATTCAGAAAGACTAGGCCACCTATTCATAAGCAAAATGCCTTCAGCTATAGCCCCAGAGAAGGACTCCAAGGAACATAACTTTTAGGAGGATTAACCCACCATCATTAGAACACCAAAAGGGCACACTGAGCCCCAGGTCAAAGTTCATTGCACAGGAACAGGAAGAGCCTCAAATACAATGCCACAGGAACAACTCAAAACACAAAAGCCCAAGAAGGTATAAAAACCCACCACTACCAGCTCCATTTTGTCAGCCAACCCAGAAACACATGCTGTGTCACTGAAGTTTATGGCAACTCAGTAAACTGGACCTTGTTTCCTAAAGCAGTCTCCATTTTCTTATTCCCAGCTTGGACTGGACCTGAAGATTTTTCTTTCAACCTTATACTATCCTGTTACTCCCCATCTCCTCAGAATGGAAGAGCAGCAGCAACATGAATTTCTGCTCTGTTTTGATGTAACACTTTCATTACATGTGAGGTATTACTCAGCAGCCTGTTACTTGGAAGGAAAATTAAATGATAGGACTGGATTGTCATCTGAGATAATTTCTGGTAGAATTCTAAACTAAATACTTGGAATTGGGTGGCATACATAAGGCTAGCATTTGAATATGTAATCGGAGAGAGAGACCCATTCCAGTGAGAACAAATTAGGTTAAACAATAATTCATTAACCCACTGAAATGGAAAATGCCTGAACAGTTCCCTGGAAACCAACATAAAAGTGGGTAGGCTTCTGCAGCACATTGTAACTGCTTTTGCACATGTGCTCTTTGTACTGAACGAGTATCTATGCAGTTTGTTTCATGATCCAAAATAGCAACAAATACTAGGAATGGATATACCTAGGAAATTTTAAAAATTTAACTGTGCCTCAAAGTTTATAGCAGAAAATAAAACATAGCTGTATTTGTATATATATAAAGCTGTATTTGATTGTGTTGTAGAAATGCTATTTGTCACTTTATTAATCTAATTGTGCACTTTTATCCTAATATTTCCTATTGCACATTTCTTTTCCTAAACAATGTCTTTGCACTCGCCATGTCTGTAAAGACAGAAAACACACTATATGTCATAGGGCACTGCCATTTTAAAGACTCCAATTCAGCATGAGAAGAAATTTGAAACAAACTTGCCCAATGTTTTTCTTTTGAGCCTAGCTAAAGCCAGATGCACTTCCAGGGAATATTTATTTATTTTATTGCTAGATTTTTATCCCATCTTTATTACTTTATAAGGCAGCCATTTCTCCCACCATAACAACCCAGTGAAGTGGGTTGGGCTGAGGGAGAATAATTGACCCAAAGTCAACCAGCCAGCTTTTTCACCTAAGGCCAAACTAGAAATCACAGCCTCCTGGCTTCTAGGCCAGCATCTTATCCACTATATGAAACTGTCTTAAATATGGTTACTTTTTATTTTATTTTTTTTGGAGATGCAGTGATATAGTGATGGCTTTTGAGTGTTAAACCTTCTTGTTCAGTAAATACAGTAGTATCAAAACCATCCTCCTTGAACTACTTTTGATGAAGATGATTCCAACATTAAATCAACTTTAGCAGACTTTTCATTATGGCATTAAAGATCCAAGAGAATAGATATTGCTTAAATTTCCTGATTATATACAGTATATAGCTATTTAAATAGACAGCCCTATAAGCTTATTATCTGGGTGTCATCTTGGACTCATAGTTCTTGCTTCAGGGGCAAATGGCAGCTATGGCCAAGGGAACCTTTGCATAAATCCATCCAGTTGTGCCCATTCCTGGAACGAGAAGTCCTTCATATGTCTCTACTCATCTTCTAGTCATCTCACAAATGGAATATTGCAAGACTTGGAGCTGCTCTTGAAAATCATTTGGAAGGTACAGCAGCTCCAGATGTAGTGACATGAGCAGTAATTGGCATGCCATAATATACATGTGAAACTATTGCTGTGTTGCCAGTTGCTTCGACATCTATTTCAAGGTACCTGTGGCTTCCTTATGAAGCCATTTTTAATAGTGTAGGACCTGATTATTTGAGGAATCACCCAACTCTGATTGTTCTTCTGTCCAATAATATCTAGCAAAGTGGGTACACCTCAAGTCCCCTCAACTGGATCTTTGGAAGCCTTGAATATCATGTATTCTGCCCTCTGGAATTGTATTCCCCAGAAATCTCTATAGTTTCTACTCTAAATGATGTTCTGAAAGATGCTGAAAACATGGCTTTTCTCCTAAGGTGGTGAGAGAACACTTGCAAGATTTGGTTTTGTAAGATTTTTGTCCTGTTTTGTATGGCTTTTCTATTGTCCTAGCTTTTTTATTATGTAAAGCATCCAGAATTGGTTAGAATTGAGTTTCTTTAAATCTACATAAATTTTTAATATTAAGTCCATCATTTAAAATTGTTCAATTCCCCCATGGTCTGGAGTTTTGCCTATAAAGGACCACAGGGAAGGAGCTCCAATCAGAGTCTTTCTATGAGAGAGATGAACAGTTTCTTGTGTGTGTGTGTGTACACATTACATACACAAAGAATTAAAGGGAGACTGATATAGTTATTGCAAACTTATTTGTTCTCATCAGTCAGCCACACCCTTCTGAGATTTGAACCTGGGCTGATTGCACATTAGGCAGTTGTTTTAACCTCTAGGCCACAGGCTCTTTCTCACTTTGTCAGCTGCATCGGGGAGGGAAGAGGCAGAGGAGATATGTCTTGAGTATTATACATATAAAAATAAAAACCATCACAAACTTGAACTCTCTGAAACCTGTCCCTATCAAAGTTATGTTATTCTATGAACAGGGCTCAGCACAGCAGGTAAGAAAAGTTAATAATAGTCCAAATTTCTTTTACTTTTGACCTTTGCTAATCAGCGAGGTAGGAGGCTTGATAAAGCTTATAGTATTGTCCAAAGGCTAAATGTGATCAGCCACCAGTATCTGCCTGCTTGCTTTCTGTTTCTGTAGCAGCAAAAGTTGCTCCTTCATTTGTTTTCTACCTATAGGGAAAATTGGGTCAAAATGTCCCAGATTTCATATGAGGTAATCCATGTGCATGAAGGAGAAAAGACAAAGCTGGTAAAAAGTCCTTCCTTTGGAAAACTAATCCTTCCTGCTTCATTATCCAGATGTTAGATGCAGAAACAGAAGACGGAGATGGAGACAGAGACGGAGACGAAGAGAAGAGAAGAGAAGAGAAGAGAAGAGAAGAGAAGAGAAGAGAAGAGAAGAGAAGAGAAGAGAAGAGAAGAGAAGTCCTACTTTCTTATTCTCTCTGCCCTTCCCAACATCCATATTGAGCCTTGGTGGAGCAGTGGGCTAATGCCTCCTTAAGTAACAGCAGCTGCCTGCAATTAGTGCAGGTTTGCATCCCACCAGGCTCAAGGTTGACTCAGCCTTCCATCCTTCCGAGGTAGGTAAAATGAGGACCCAGATTGTTGGGGGCAATTAAGCTGACTTTGTAATAATGCCGCTTGGGGTGTGTGTGAAAAAGCCCTAATAAGCAGGCATATACATAGAATGAAGGCTACTGCTAAGCTTGTAAGCCGCCCTGAGTCTTCAGAGAAGGGCGGGATATAAATGGAATTAAAATAAAAAATAAATAAAAATATTGAGTACCAGTGGAAGATGGATTATAAAAGAGCAAGAAACTATTCCTGTGCACTTAAGCCTTTGTGAAGGGATGTGGTTTATGTAGTCCATAGGATTGTAATGAAAAAAGCCACCACCTTACTTTCTCTCACTTTGCAGTAGACTGATGGGAGTAAGCTCAGTCTTTCTTGCTGTGGTAGGTGAAATCATTGCACAGTTGTGTTATCAATAAAGGAGAATATTTGTAACTCAGGGTTGAAATGGGGGGGTCCTTGGTGCTTTTGGAGATGTTTCATTATCCAAATTAGGTAACATCATCATTGTTAGTGGCTGCTGATGTTACCCAGTGCTTATTTGTAAAAAACAAAAGGTGCTGGAACTCACACACATCATACAACCCACCTTGCCTACCCTACAAGATTTACTTTTGTAGCTGAAAAAAAAACCCTTCAATTTTTAGTGTATCAAAAAGACTAGGATTTTGTTCAGGGTAAGTTAATACTATTAATGTTACCATGCACTCTGTGGCTTTAAATTACAAGAAGGCATTTTATTAATCTTTTGGGACATTTACCACTGGCATACCCATTTAGTTTGATGAGTGGAAATGTCAACTTTCTATGTGGAATGAAATTGGCCCAATAAAACAAAATTTGGTTGCTTGTAAAAGATTGAATTATTTTTAAGAAGTTGTCAAACAAGGTGGAAAAATTTACATTTTTCGAGTTTAATATGGATTTTGACTTGAAACAAATTAAAGTTGAAACTGTCACAGCACAGATTACTTTTAATTTAATAAATAGATACTGTAGGTCTACCTTTACATCTGACCAATACAAAATTAATATATATTATTATTGATAATAATAATACTCCCAAATATCAAGACATTGGCTTTATTCTTATTCTTCCCCTCTGCAGTTTGAATAGAAAGTATAAAAGACTAAAAAGAGATTTTCGTAGACATCCAAGCCTTTGAACTACCCAAGGAACTGAAACAGCAAAGTTTCGCTGTCGGGCAAGCTTCCATGCCAGCCGCCTTTCTTTCTTCTCACTTTGCTTCTTTTTAATCTCACTCCACCTTCTGTTTAGGGAAGGCAAAAGACACAAAATGGCCTCTATGTTTATGTGTCTCCCACCGCCACCATCGGCTTCCACACCACATGGTCCGACCCACCCAATCAAGCCATGCTCTGGCTGTGGTGTTCCAGCGCCTCATGACTCCCCCTAGAGGAGGCAGACAGTACTGGAGTGGACCCCGCTCACACCGTACTGCCAGCCAGTGGCGTAGCGTGGGGGGTGCAGGGGGGGCCGGCCGCACCGGGCGCAACATCTGGGGGGCGCTCGCACTCGCAGCTCTCTGCCCCTGCCTGGCTCACTCACTCTCTCTCACTGCAGTGCTGGCTGTGCGAATCTGATCCGAGCCGCCAGGTTGCCGCCCACTGTGGAGGGGGGGTGCCAGGCATGCGGTGCGGTGCGGTGCGGAGAGAGAGCGAGGGACTATCTGGGGGAGGGACAGTGCAGCGGCCGGGTGCTTGCCCCGGGTGCTGACAACCCACGCTACGCCACTGCTGCCAGCAAAGCATTTTCAAAAGCAAACGAAGATAGAAAGGGCAACAATAGGAAAAGAATACAACTCTGAAAAATCTGTTGAAAAAAGGTGCCGGAACTCCATCCCTGTGCGTTCTATGACAAAAAAAAAGCACTGATGTTACCTGGTTTTGGTAATGATGCCAGTAGACATAAGGAAAGGAGAGCAGGTTGCACCTCCTACTGTTGACAAAGATGACAGAGCTAAATTCCCTTTTATTAGACAGAACAAAAGAAAATGAAAATTTTTATTTTAAGACACAAGCTGTTGTGAACTGCAACTCACTCATGCCTTTTATTAAAACTTGTCTTAAGGGCTGATATTCTGAATTTTGTGCTGGCATAGACTAGTACAGTTCATCTCCCACAATGTTAGAGTTCTGGTGATGTTCTCTTACCAAGCAGTGTCCTTAGATAGATAGAGAATGAGAGAGGAGGAGCAGTTTCCCGCTCACCCTTAGAAAGAAGAAAAATGCCATGAGAAAGTGGCTGGAGGTTTTCTGGCAAGACCTGCCCTCCACCCTCAATTGAAGGAAAAGGAAGTGAGATCTCTGTTTATCCTTTGATCGCTTCTTCTCTAATCAATGAGCTTCCTTTCCTGTAAAGCAGGAGTGACTCCGCTAAGCTCCATTTCTCAGTGACATGCTTAGCACCATGTGTATTTAGTCACAGTTTCATTTTCAAAACAAGAAAAATACCAGCTGTAGGACACCTGCAAGAACATCTTGCTTCCCAGCTGAGATGAACATAATATATATATATATATATATATATATATATATATATATATATATATATATGTATGTATGTATGTATGTATGTATGTATGTATGTATGTATGTATATATATATATATATATATATATATATATATATATATATATATATATATATATATATATATATATATATATATATATATATATATATATATATGTTTGTGTGTGTGTGTGTTTTCTGAGGTTTTCGCGGGTGTTTGTATGTGGATCTTTGGTTATTCGGGTTTTTCCCCACGTAGAATTGAAGGTGTAAAAGCAACGTTTCTACGAAATCCCATCCGTCAATGGTCAAACAAGCTGAAGCCACCAGCCTGATGATGACGGATGGGAACAGAAAATAAGACATCCTACTATTAAATACAGTACATTGTGTTGTTTAAGTGTTCCCTTTATTTTTTTGAGCAATATATATATAAGGTAAAGGTAAAGGTAAAGGTTCCCCCGCACATGCGTGCTAGTCGTTTCCGACTCTAGGGGCCGGTGCTCATCTCCGTTTCATAGCCGAAGAGCCAGCGTTTGTCCGAGGACGTCTCCGTGGTCATGTGGCCGGCATGACTAGACGCCAAAGGCGCACAGAACGCTGTTACCTTCCCACCATAGTGGTCCCTATTTTTCTACTTGCATTTTTACGTGCTTTCGAACTGCTAGGTGGGCAGAAGCTGGGACGAGTAACAGGCGCTCACTCTGTTACGTGGCACTCGGGATTCGACCTGCCAAACTGCCGACCTTCTGATTGACAAGCTCAGCGTCCTAACCCACTGAGCCATCTCTCTCTCTGTGTGTGTGTGTTTTAAATGTTTGTTAAGCATTTAGAATACACTTACTTAGTCCCAGACACGGGACAAATCTTATTCCTGTTTCAGCCTAGCCCAAGGCCATCTACAGGCAGTAGCCACAGCAGTGGCAGCTCATATTTGTGTAAATTTTTTGGCTTGCTAACAAAGAATATTCTTTGTTAGAATATTCTTTATTCTTTGTTAGCAAGCCAAAGAATTTACATATATACATATCCATGCAGAGAACCAGATGTTCAGTGTAAAATTTACACTACAGCCACTACCACATGCTTCTCCCAGAAGAAGGAAGCTGAAGCCACCAGCCTGAGGATGACGGATGGGATTCCGTCGAAACGTTGCTCCTACACCTTCAATTCTACGCGGGAAAAAACCCGAATGACCAAAGATCCATATATATATATATATATATATATATATATATATATATATATATATATATATATATATATATATGTTTTCGTAGATTCTCGCGGGTGTCTGTATGTGTAGATCTAGAGTCTCGGGTTTCTTCCCGCGTTCCTTTCATCTTCAGAAAGTTGTGGCGACATTTCGACGAAATCCCATCCGTCATCATCAGGCCGGAGTGTTCCTCCTGCTGCTTCCAGGAGCAATGCGTGGTCTGGCTGTTCCTTTCCTTCCAACTGCCGGTGGGGCTGTGTTCTGACTGGGTGGAGGCGTGGCTGCTTTCTGATTGGGTGGGGGTGTCCTCCGATTGGGTGGAGGCGTGGTTGTCTTCTGATTGAGTGGAGGCGTGGCTGTCTTCTGATTGGGTGGATGCGTGGTTGTCTTCTGATTGGTTGGAGGCGTGGCTGTCTTCTGATTGGGTGGGGTGTGTTCTGAATGGGTGGGGTTTTTTGTTGTGTTGTAATATCCTGAGTGTTGTGATTTGGTGTCCTGAGGAGTGGGCTGTGTAGTGGCCTCCAGAGCTTTGGTTTGGCTCCGAGTTTGAGGACCTGCTATGTATCTCTGGTATGGGTCAGTCAGGTTCGTGTGTGCGTTCTTCTGCTTGGGTGATGGCACTTTTGCTTGACTTGTTCTGTCTTCTGTGTGGGGGAGTTTTTGTTCTGGGTGTGGATGAGTCTTGCTGGGGCTGGTGGCATTTGGGGTTGTTTGTTGGTTTTTTAAATCCTTGTTTGCTGAAATTCGTTTCTCTATCAATGCTGGTTTCCAAATGTCATGTAGGCGGGAGGTGTCGTCTCGCTTGTTCATACTGTCTGGGTGTTTTTCTATTTCAATGGCTTCTCTGATTATTCTGCTATTGAGATGTTCTATTTTGGCGATTGTTTTTGTACCTTCAAAATTGATGTTGTGTCCCGTAGTGTTTATGTGTTGTACTAGTGAAGATGTGTGATCTTTCTTCTGTACTGAGTTCTTATGTTCTTCTACACGTACCTCTATTCTTCTGTTAGTCTGTCCGATGTATGTTGCTGGACAGGAGGCGCATGGGATTTGGTATATGCCCTGGTTTTCCAGTTCTATTTTGTCTTTGGGATTTCTCAGGATGGTTGATATCTTTCTGTCAGTGTTAAATGCGGTTTTGATGTTATGTTTGCGTAGTACTTTACTGATTTTGTCGGTTGTTCCTTTTATGTAGGGCAAGATGGCTCGTCCATTGTTCTGTTCTTCTTCTTGGATGTTTTTCTGTTTCGGAGTCCCCTGCTGAATCATATTGGTGATTTTGTTTTTTTGGAACTTGTTTGCTGTCAATATGTCTGTCAGGGTGTGTAGTTCTGTTTGTATATGTGTTTTATCTGCAAGGCGTCTGGTTCTTGTTATTAGTGTTTTGGCTACTGAATTTATTTGTGCTGGGTGATGATGTGATTGCGCATTGAGGTAACGGTTGGTGTGCGTTTTCTTTCGGTAGACTGTGTGTCCTAGGGTGCCGTTTTGTTTTTTGTATATAAGTACATCCAGGAAAGGTAACTCGTTGTTTGTTTCAATCTCCATGGTGAATTTTATTTTGGGATGTAGGCTGTTCAGGTGTGTTAGGAAGTTTTCTAGCTCCTTTCTTCCGTGGGGCCAGATCACGAAGGTGTCATCCACATATCTGAGCCACAGTTTTGGTTTGTTTGTAGTCTTTTCCAGAGCGTTAGTTTCAAATTCTTCCATGAAAAGGTTGGCGATAACTGGTGATAGAGGGGATCCCATTGGTGCGCCTTCTATTTGTTTGTATCTCTGGCCTCTGTGTATGAAGTATGTGTTTGATAAGCAGTGTTCTGCTAGTTCTATAATATGGTTTGGTGGTTGGTATTTGCTTCTTATTGTTGATAGAGCTTCTTGGACTGGAACCTGGGTGAATAGTGATACCACATCGAAGCTGACTAGTAAGTCTTTTTGGTCTATCTGTAGATTTTTCACTAATTCTATGAAGTGGTATGAGTTTTGGACATATGAAGCTGCCATTTCTGCTTGAGGTTGTAGTTGTTTTGCTAGGTATTTAGCTAAGTTTTGTAGTGGTGAGCCTATAGAACTTACTATGGGTCTTAGTGGGATTCCATCTTTGTGTATTTTGGGGAGGCCATATAGTTTTGGGCATCTGGATGACTTCTCCCTGGGAATGATTGTTTGTTGGATTTCTTGGCTTATAGAAGTTGATTTTATCTTTTTCTTGGTGGTCTTTTCTAGATAGGTTGTGGGATCTGTATATATAGGTTTGTATGTAGTTTCTTTGAGTAAGTTGGACAGTTTCTCTTCATAGTCTGATGTGTCCATTACCACTGTAGCATTGCCTTTATCTGCTGGTAGTATGATTATGCTGTTGTCTTTTCTTAGGTTTTGCAATGCTACTTGTTCTTCTTTTGTTAGGTTGCTTTTGGGTGGTTTGCTTGTGCATAGGATGTGGGTGACTTCATGTCTGACTTGGTCTGCTTCATCTGCATTGAGTTTAGTTAAGCTGGTTTCAACTCCACATATGATGGTTTCTGTGGGAATTTTCTTTGGTGCAACAGCAAAGTTGAAACCTTTTGCTAGGACGTTTGTTTCTGCTGTTGTTAGTCTTCTGTGGGAGATGTTGTGCACTACTTGTTGTAGATGTTGTTGTGATGTGGTTGTTTGGTTGTTGTAGTTCTCTAATTGTTTGAGTTTCTTTGAATGTCTGTTGTTTTTATAGATGGTCTCTGTTTCTGCTCTCCAAACCGCCAGTTGTTTCACTTTGTCCCATAGTATCGGGTGAATAATGTTGCTGAGTTTGAGATGTAATGTTAGTAGGTCCTTGTTTGTTTGGTCTAATTGAAATCTTTTATTGTGGAGTTCATTTCTTAGTAATGCCATTTCTGTTCTTCTTAGAATGCGTTTGGTTGAAGTGGTATTGATGTGGAATTTCAATTTGAAACAATTTGGTCTTATATTTTGGTCTCGACATTGGCATAGGAAAGGTATGTCACTTAGTATTCTTGCTCTTCGTACTTCTGACTTTTCGTAAGTCCTGGTTAGTTGGTAGATGTCCTCCCCGTAGAGGTATGATATTTGTTTTCGTAGATTCTCGCGGGTGTCTGTATGTGTAGATCTAGAGTCTCGGGTTTCTTCCCGCGTTCCTTTCATCTTCAGAAAGTTGTGGCGACGTTTCGACGAAATCCCATCCGTCATCATCAGGCCGGAGTGTTCCTCCTGCTGCTTCCAGGAGCAATGCGTGGTCTGGCTGTTCCTTTCCTTCCAACTGCCGGTGGGGCTGTGTTCTGACTGGGTGGAGGCGTGGCTGCTTTCTGATTGGGTGGGGGTGTCCTCCGATTGGGTGGAGGCGTGGTTGTCTTCTGATTGAGTGGAGGCGTGGCTGTCTTCTGATTGGGTGGATGCGTGGTTGTCTTCTGATTGGTTGGAGGCGTGGCTGTCTTCTGATTGGGTGGGGTGTGTTCTGAATGGGTGGGGTTTTTTGTTGTGTTGTAATATCCTGAGTGTTGTGATTTGGTGTCCTGAGGAGTGGGCTGTGTAGTGGCCTCCAGAGCTTTGGTTTGGCTCCGAGTTTGAGGACCTGCTATGTATCTCTGGTATGGGTCAGTCAGGTTCGTGTGTGCGTTCTTCTGCTTGGGTGATGGCACTTTTGCTTGACTTGTTCTGTCTTCTGTGTGGGGGAGTTTTTGTTCTGGGTGTGGATGAGTCTTGCTGGGGCTGGTGGCATTTGGGGTTGTTTGTTGGTTTTTTAAATCCTTGTTTGCTGAAATTCGTTTCTCTATCAATGCTGGTTTCCAAATGTCATGTAGGCGGGAGGTGTCGTCTCGCTTGTTCATACTGTCTGGGTGTTTTTCTATTTCAATGGCTTCTCTGATTATTCTGCTATTGAGATGTTCTATTTTGGCGATTGTTTTTGTACCTTCAAAATTGATGTTGTGTCCCGTAGTGTTTATGTGTTGTACTAGTGAAGATGTGTGATCTTTCTTCTGTACTGAGTTCTTATGTTCTTCTACACGTACCTCTATTCTTCTGTTAGTCTGTCCGATGTATGTTGCTGGACAGGAGGCGCATGGGATTTGGTATATGCCCTGGTTTTCCAGTTCTATTTTGTCTTTGGGATTTCTCAGGATGGTTGATATCTTTCTGTCAGTGTTAAATGCGGTTTTGATGTTATGTTTGCGTAGTACTTTACTGATTTTGTCGGTTGTTCCTTTTATGTAGGGCAAGATGGCTCGTCCATTGTTCTGTTCTTCTTCTTGGATGTTTTTCTGTTTCGGAGTCCCCTGCTGAATCATATTGGTGATTTTGTTTTTTTGGAACTTGTTTGCTGTCAATATGTCTGTCAGGGTGTGTAGTTCTGTTTGTATATGTGTTTTATCTGCAAGGCGTCTGGTTCTTGTTATTAGTGTTTTGGCTACTGAATTTATTTGTGCTGGGTGATGATGTGATTGCGCATTGAGGTAACGGTTGGTGTGCGTTTTCTTTCGGTAGACTGTGTGTCCTAGGGTGCCGTTTTGTTTTTTGTATATAAGTACATCCAGGAAAGGTAACTCGTTGTTTGTTTCAATCTCCATGGTGAATTTTATTTTGGGATGTAGGCTGTTCAGGTGTGTTAGGAAGTTTTCTAGCTCCTTTCTTCCGTGGGGCCAGATCACGAAGGTGTCATCCACATATCTGAGCCACAGTTTTGGTTTGTTTGTAGTCTTTTCCAGAGCGTTAGTTTCAAATTCTTCCATGAAAAGGTTGGCGATAACTGGTGATAGAGGGGATCCCATTGGTGCGCCTTCTATTTGTTTGTATCTCTGGCCTCTGTGTATGAAGTATGTGTTTGATAAGCAGTGTTCTGCTAGTTCTATAATATGGTTTGGTGGTTGGTATTTGCTTCTTATTGTTGATAGAGCTTCTTGGACTGGAACCTGGGTGAATAGTGATACCACATCGAAGCTGACTAGTAAGTCTTTTTGGTCTATCTGTAGATTTTTCACTAATTCTATAAAGTGGTATGAGTTTTGGACATATGAAGCTGCCATTTCTGCTTGAGGTTGTAGTTGTTTTGCTAGGTATTTAGCTAAGTTTTGTAGTGGTGAGCCTATAGAACTTACTATGGGTCTTAGTGGGATTCCATCTTTGTGTATTTTGGGGAGGCCATATAGTTTTGGGCATCTGGATGACTTCTCCCTGGGAATGATTGTTTGTTGGATTTCTTGGCTTATAGAAGTTGATTTTATCTTTTTCTTGGTGGTCTTTTCTAGATAGGTTGTGGGATCTGTATATATAGGTTTGTATGTAGTTTCTTTGAGTAAGTTGGACAGTTTCTCTTCATAGTCTGATGTGTCCATTACCACTGTAGCATTGCCTTTATCTGCTGGTAGTATGATTATGCTGTTGTCTTTTCTTAGGTTTTGCAATGCTACTTGTTCTTCTTTTGTTAGGTTGCTTTTGGGTGGTTTGCTTGTGCATAGGATGTGGGTGACTTCATGTCTGACTTGGTCTGCTTCATCTGCATTGAGTTTAGTTAAGCTGGTTTCAACTCCACATATGATGGTTTCTGTGGGAATTTTCTTTGGTGCAACAGCAAAGTTGAAACCTTTTGCTAGGACGTTTGTTTCTGCTGTTGTTAGTCTTCTGTGGGAGATGTTGTGCACTACTTGTTGTAGATGTTGTTGTGATGTGGTTGTTTGGTTGTTGTAGTTCTCTAATTGTTTGAGTTTCTTTGAATGTCTGTTGTTTTTATAGATGGTCTCTGTTTCTGCTCTCCAAACCGCCAGTTGTTTCACTTTGTCCCATAGTATCGGGTGAATAATGTTGCTGAGTTTGAGATGTAATGTTAGTAGGTCCTTGTTTGTTTGGTCTAATTGAAATCTTTTATTGTGGAGTTCATTTCTTAGTAATGCCATTTCTGTTCTTCTTAGAATGCGTTTGGTTGAAGTGGTATTGATGTGGAATTTCAATTTGAAACAATTTGGTCTTATATTTTGGTCTCGACATTGGCATAGGAAAGGTATGTCACTTAGTATTCTTGCTCTTCGTACTTCTGACTTTTCGTAAGTCCTGGTTAGTTGGTAGATGTCCTCCCCGTAGAGGTATGATATTTGTTTTCGTAGATTCTCGCGGGTGTCTGTATGTGTAGATCTAGAGTCTCGGGTTTCTTCCCGCGTTCCTTTCATCTTCAGAAAGTTGTGGCGACGTTTCGACGAAATCCCATCCGTCATCATCAGGCCGGAGTGTTCCTCCTGCTGCTTCCAGGAGCAATGCGTGGTCTGGCTGTTCCTTTCCTTCCAACTGCCGGTGGGGCTGTGTTCTGACTGGGTGGAGGCGTGGCTGCTTTCTGATTGGGTGGGGGTGTCCTCCGATTGGGTGGAGGCGTGGTTGTCTTCTGATTGAGTGGAGGCGTGGCTGTCTTCTGATTGGGTGGATGCGTGGTTGTCTTCTGATTGGTTGGAGGCGTGGCTGTCTTCTGATTGGGTGGGGTGTGTTCTGAATGGGTGGGGTTTTTTGTTGTGTTGTAATATCCTGAGTGTTGTGATTTGGTGTCCTGAGGAGTGGGCTGTGTAGTGGCCTCCAGAGCTTTGGTTTGGCTCCGAGTTTGAGGACCTGCTATGTATCTCTGGTATGGGTCAGTCAGGTTCGTGTGTGCGTTCTTCTGCTTGGGTGATGGCACTTTTGCTTGACTTGTTCTGTCTTCTGTGTGGGGGAGTTTTTGTTCTGGGTGTGGATGAGTCTTGCTGGGGCTGGTGGCATTTGGGGTTGTTTGTTGGTTTTTTAAATCCTTGTTTGCTGAAATTCGTTTCTCTATCAATGCTGGTTTCCAAATGTCATGTAGGCGGGAGGTGTCGTCTCGCTTGTTCATACTGTCTGGGTGTTTTTCTATTTCAATGGCTTCTCTGATTATTCTGCTATTGAGATGTTCTATTTTGGCGATTGTTTTTGTACCTTCAAAATTGATGTTGTGTCCCGTAGTGTTTATGTGTTGTACTAGTGAAGATGTGTGATCTTTCTTCTGTACTGAGTTCTTATGTTCTTCTACACGTACCTCTATTCTTCTGTTAGTCTGTCCGATGTATGTTGCTGGACAGGAGGCGCATGGGATTTGGTATATGCCCTGGTTTTCCAGTTCTATTTTGTCTTTGGGATTTCTCAGGATGGTTGATATCTTTCTGTCAGTGTTAAATGCGGTTTTGATGTTATGTTTGCGTAGTACTTTACTGATTTTGTCGGTTGTTCCTTTTATGTAGGGCAAGATGGCTCGTCCATTGTTCTGTTCTTCTTCTTGGATTTTTTCTGTTTCGGAGTCCCCTGCTGAATCATATTGGTGATTTTGTTTTTTTGGAACTTGTTTGCTGTCAATATGTCTGTCAGGGTGTGTAGTTCTGTTTGTATATGTGTTTTATCTGCAAGGCGTCTGGTTCTTGTTATTAGTGTTTTGGCTACTGAATTTATTTGTGCTGGGTGATGATGTGATTGCGCATTGAGGTAACGGTTGGTGTGCGTTTTCTTTCGGTAGACTGTGTGTCCTAGGGTGCCGTTTTGTTTTTTGTATATAAGTACATCCAGGAAAGGTAACTCGTTGTTTGTTTCAATCTCCATGGTGAATTTTATTTTGGGATGTAGGCTGTTCAGGTGTGTTAGGAAGTTTTCTAGCTCCTTTCTTCCGTGGGGCCAGATCACGAAGGTGTCATCCACATATCTGAGCCACAGTTTTGGTTTGTTTGTAGTCTTTTCCAGAGCGTTAGTTTCAAATTCTTCCATGAAAAGGTTGGCGATAACTGGTGATAGAGGGGATCCCATTGGTGCGCCTTCTATTTGTTTGTATCTCTGGCCTCTGTGTATGAAGTATGTGTTTGATAAGCAGTGTTCTGCTAGTTCTATAATATGGTTTGGTGGTTGGTATTTGCTTCTTATTGTTGATAGAGCTTCTTGGACTGGAACCTGGGTGAATAGTGATACCACATCGAAGCTGACTAGTAAGTCTTTTTGGTCTATCTGTAGATTTTTCACTAATTCTATAAAGTGGTATGAGTTTTGGACATATGAAGCTGCCATTTCTGCTTGAGGTTGTAGTTGTTTTGCTAGGTATTTAGCTAAGTTTTGTAGTGGTGAGCCTATAGAACTTACTATGGGTCTTAGTGGGATTCCATCTTTGTGTATTTTGGGGAGGCCATATAGTTTTGGGCATCTGGATGACTTCTCCCTGGGAATGATTGTTTGTTGGATTTCTTGGCTTATAGAAGTTGATTTTATCTTTTTCTTGGTGGTCTTTTCTAGATAGGTTGTGGGATCTGTATATATAGGTTTGTATGTAGTTTCTTTGAGTAAGTTGGACAGTTTCTCTTCATAGTCTGATGTGTCCATTACCACTGTAGCATTGCCTTTATCTGCTGGTAGTATGATTATGCTGTTGTCTTTTCTTAGGTTTTGCAATGCTACTTGTTCTTCTTTTGTTAGGTTGCTTTTGGGTGGTTTGCTTGTGCATAGGATGTGGGTGACTTCATGTCTGACTTGGTCTGCTTCATCTGCATTGAGTTTAGTTAAGCTGGTTTCAACTCCACATATGATGGTTTCTGTGGGAATTTTCTTTGGTGCAACAGCAAAGTTGAAACCTTTTGCTAGGACGTTTGTTTCTGCTGTTGTTAGTCTTCTGTGGGAGATGTTGTGCACTACTTGTTGTAGATGTTGTTGTGATGTGGTTGTTTGGTTGTTGTAGTTCTCTAATTGTTTGAGTTTCTTTGAATGTCTGTTGTTTTTATAGATGGTCTCTGTTTCTGCTCTCCAAACCGCCAGTTGTTTCACTTTGTCCCATAGTATCGGGTGAATAATGTTGCTGAGTTTGAGATGTAATGTTAGTAGGTCCTTGTTTGTTTGGTCTAATTGAAATCTTTTATTGTGGAGTTCATTTCTTAGTAATGCCATTTCTGTTCTTCTTAGAATGCGTTTGGTTGAAGTGGTATTGATGTGGAATTTCAATTTGAAACAATTTGGTCTTATATTTTGGTCTCGACATTGGCATAGGAAAGGTATGTCACTTAGTATTCTTGCTCTTCGTACTTCTGACTTTTCGTAAGTCCTGGTTAGTTGGTAGATGTCCTCCCCGTAGAGGTATGATATTTGTTTTCGTAGATTCTCGCGGGTGTCTGTATGTGTAGATCTAGAGTCTCGGGTTTCTTCCCGCGTTCCTTTCATCTTCAGAAAGTTGTGGCGACGTTTCGACGAAATCCCATCCGTCATCATCAGGCCGGAGTGTTCCTCCTGCTGCTTCCAGGAGCAATGCGTGGTCTGGCTGTTCCTTTCCTTCCAACTGCCGGTGGGGCTGTGTTCTGACTGGGTGGAGGCGTGGCTGCTTTCTGATTGGGTGGGGGTGTCCTCCGATTGGGTGGAGGCGTGGTTGTCTTCTGATTGAGTGGAGGCGTGGCTGTCTTCTGATTGGGTGGATGCGTGGTTGTCTTCTGATTGGTTGGAGGCGTGGCTGTCTTCTGATTGGGTGGGGTGTGTTCTGAATGGGTGGGGTTTTTTGTTGTGTTGTAATATCCTGAGTGTTGTGATTTGGTGTCCTGAGGAGTGGGCTGTGTAGTGGCCTCCAGAGCTTTGGTTTGGCTCCGAGTTTGAGGACCTGCTATGTATCTCTGGTATGGGTCAGTCAGGTTCGTGTGTGCGTTCTTCTGCTTGGGTGATGGCACTTTTGCTTGACTTGTTCTGTCTTCTGTGTGGGGGAGTTTTTGTTCTGGGTGTGGATGAGTCTTGCTGGGGCTGGTGGCATTTGGGGTTGTTTGTTGGTTTTTTAAATCCTTGTTTGCTGAAATTCGTTTCTCTATCAATGCTGGTTTCCAAATGTCATGTAGGCGGGAGGTGTCGTCTCGCTTGTTCATACTGTCTGGGTGTTTTTCTATTTCAATGGCTTCTCTGATTATTCTGCTATTGAGATGTTCTATTTTGGCGATTGTTTTTGTACCTTCAAAATTGATGTTGTGTCCCGTAGTGTTTATGTGTTGTACTAGTGAAGATGTGTGATCTTTCTTCTGTACTGAGTTCTTATGTTCTTCTACACGTACCTCTATTCTTCTGTTAGTCTGTCCGATGTATGTTGCTGGACAGGAGGCGCATGGGATTTGGTATATGCCCTGGTTTTCCAGTTCTATTTTGTCTTTGGGATTTCTCAGGATGGTTGATATCTTTCTGTCAGTGTTAAATGCGGTTTTGATGTTATGTTTGCGTAGTACTTTACTGATTTTGTCGGTTGTTCCTTTTATGTAGGGCAAGATGGCTCGTCCATTGTTCTGTTCTTCTTCTTGGATGTTTTTCTGTTTCGGAGTCCCCTGCTGAATCATATTGGTGATTTTGTTTTTTTGGAACTTGTTTGCTGTCAATATGTCTGTCAGGGTGTGTAGTTCTGTTTGTATATGTGTTTTATCTGCAAGGCGTCTGGTTCTTGTTATTAGTGTTTTGGCTACTGAATTTATTTGTGCTGGGTGATGATGTGATTGCGCATTGAGGTAACGGTTGGTGTGCGTTTTCTTTCGGTAGACTGTGTGTCCTAGGGTGCCGTTTTGTTTTTTGTATATAAGTACATCCAGGAAAGGTAACTCGTTGTTTGTTTCAATCTCCATGGTGAATTTTATTTTGGGATGTAGGCTGTTCAGGTGTGTTAGGAAGTTTTCTAGCTCCTTTCTTCCGTGGGGCCAGATCACGAAGGTGTCATCCACATATCTGAGCCACAGTTTTGGTTTGTTTGTAGTCTTTTCCAGAGCGTTAGTTTCAAATTCTTCCATGAAAAGGTTGGCGATAACTGGTGATAGAGGGGATCCCATTGGTGCGCCTTCTATTTGTTTGTATCTCTGGCCTCTGTGTATGAAGTATGTGTTTGATAAGCAGTGTTCTGCTAGTTCTATAATATGGTTTGGTGGTTGGTATTTGCTTCTTATTGTTGATAGAGCTTCTTGGACTGGAACCTGGGTGAATAGTGATACCACATCGAAGCTGACTAGTAAGTCTTTTTGGTCTATCTGTAGATTTTTCACTAATTCTATAAAGTGGTATGAGTTTTGGACATATGAAGCTGCCATTTCTGCTTGAGGTTGTAGTTGTTTTGCTAGGTATTTAGCTAAGTTTTGTAGTGGTGAGCCTATAGAACTTACTATGGGTCTTAGTGGGATTCCATCTTTGTGTATTTTGGGGAGGCCATATAGTTTTGGGCATCTGGATGACTTCTCCCTGGGAATGATTGTTTGTTGGATTTCTTGGCTTATAGAAGTTGATTTTATCTTTTTCTTGGTGGTCTTTTCTAGATAGGTTGTGGGATCTGTATATATAGGTTTGTATGTAGTTTCTTTGAGTAAGTTGGACAGTTTCTCTTCATAGTCTGATGTGTCCATTACCACTGTAGCATTGCCTTTATCTGCTGGTAGTATGATTATGCTGTTGTCTTTTCTTAGGTTTTGCAATGCTACTTGTTCTTCTTTTGTTAGGTTGCTTTTGGGTGGTTTGCTTGTGCATAGGATGTGGGTGACTTCATGTCTGACTTGGTCTGCTTCATCTGCATTGAGTTTAGTTAAGCTGGTTTCAACTCCACATATGATGGTTTCTGTGGGAATTTTCTTTGGTGCAACAGCAAAGTTGAAACCTTTTGCTAGGACGTTTGTTTCTGCTGTTGTTAGTCTTCTGTGGGAGATGTTGTGCACTACTTGTTGTAGATGTTGTTGTGATGTGGTTGTTTGGTTGTTGTAGTTCTCTAATTGTTTGAGTTTCTTTGAATGTCTGTTGTTTTTATAGATGGTCTCTGTTTCTGCTCTCCAAACCGCCAGTTGTTTCACTTTGTCCCATAGTATCGGGTGAATAATGTTGCTGAGTTTGAGATGTAATGTTAGTAGGTCCTTGTTTGTTTGGTCTAATTGAAATCTTTTATTGTGGAGTTCATTTCTTAGTAATGCCATTTCTGTTCTTCTTAGAATGCGTTTGGTTGAAGTGGTATTGATGTGGAATTTCAATTTGAAACAATTTGGTCTTATATTTTGGTCTCGACATTGGCATAGGAAAGGTATGTCACTTAGTATTCTTGCTCTTCGTACTTCTGACTTTTCGTAAGTCCTGGTTAGTTGGTAGATGTCCTCCCCGTAGAGGTATGATATTTGTTTTCGTAGATTCTCGCGGGTGTCTGTATGTGTAGATCTAGAGTCTCGGGTTTCTTCCCGCGTTCCTTTCATCTTCAGAAAGTTGTGGCGACGTTTCGACGAAATCCCATCCGTCATCATCAGGCCGGAGTGTTCCTCCTGCTGCTTCCAGGAGCAATGCGTGGTCTGGCTGTTCCTTTCCTTCCAACTGCCGGTGGGGCTGTGTTCTGACTGGGTGGAGGCGTGGCTGCTTTCTGATTGGGTGGGGGTGTCCTCCGATTGGGTGGAGGCGTGGTTGTCTTCTGATTGAGTGGAGGCGTGGCTGTCTTCTGATTGGGTGGATGCGTGGTTGTCTTCTGATTGGTTGGAGGCGTGGCTGTCTTCTGATTGGGTGGGGTGTGTTCTGAATGGGTGGGGTTTTTTGTTGTGTTGTAATATCCTGAGTGTTGTGATTTGGTGTCCTGAGGAGTGGGCTGTGTAGTGGCCTCCAGAGCTTTGGTTTGGCTCCGAGTTTGAGGACCTGCTATGTATCTCTGGTATGGGTCAGTCAGGTTCGTGTGTGCGTTCTTCTGCTTGGGTGATGGCACTTTTGCTTGACTTGTTCTGTCTTCTGTGTGGGGGAGTTTTTGTTCTGGGTGTGGATGAGTCTTGCTGGGGCTGGTGGCATTTGGGGTTGTTTGTTGGTTTTTTAAATCCTTGTTTGCTGAAATTCGTTTCTCTATCAATGCTGGTTTCCAAATGTCATGTAGGCGGGAGGTGTCGTCTCGCTTGTTCATACTGTCTGGGTGTTTTTCTATTTCAATGGCTTCTCTGATTATTCTGCTATTGAGATGTTCTATTTTGGCGATTGTTTTTGTACCTTCAAAATTGATGTTGTGTCCCGTAGTGTTTATGTGTTGTACTAGTGAAGATGTGTGATCTTTCTTCTGTACTGAGTTCTTATGTTCTTCTACACGTACCTCTATTCTTCTGTTAGTCTGTCCGATGTATGTTGCTGGACAGGAGGCGCATGGGATTTGGTATATGCCCTGGTTTTCCAGTTCTATTTTGTCTTTGGGATTTCTCAGGATGGTTGATATCTTTCTGTCAGTGTTAAATGCGGTTTTGATGTTATGTTTGCGTAGTACTTTACTGATTTTGTCGGTTGTTCCTTTTATGTAGGGCAAGATGGCTCGTCCATTGTTCTGTTCTTCTTCTTGGATGTTTTTCTGTTTCGGAGTCCCCTGCTGAATCATATTGGTGATTTTGTTTTTTTGGAACTTGTTTGCTGTCAATATGTCTGTCAGGGTGTGTAGTTCTGTTTGTATATGTGTTTTATCTGCAAGGCGTCTGGTTCTTGTTATTAGTGTTTTGGCTACTGAATTTATTTGTGCTGGGTGATGATGTGATTGCGCATTGAGGTAACGGTTGGTGTGCGTTTTCTTTCGGTAGACTGTGTGTCCTAGGGTGCCGTTTTGTTTTTTGTATATAAGTACATCCAGGAAAGGTAACTCGTTGTTTGTTTCAATCTCCATGGTGAATTTTATTTTGGGATGTAGGCTGTTCAGGTGTGTTAGGAAGTTTTCTAGCTCCTTTCTTCCGTGGGGCCAGATCACGAAGGTGTCATCCACATATCTGAGCCACAGTTTTGGTTTGTTTGTAGTCTTTTCCAGAGCGTTAGTTTCAAATTCTTCCATGAAAAGGTTGGCGATAACTGGTGATAGAGGGGATCCCATTGGTGCGCCTTCTATTTGTTTGTATCTCTGGCCTCTGTGTATGAAGTATGTGTTTGATAAGCAGTGTTCTGCTAGTTCTATAATATGGTTTGGTGGTTGGTATTTGCTTCTTATTGTTGATAGAGCTTCTTGGACTGGAACCTGGGTGAATAGTGATACCACATCGAAGCTGACTAGTAAGTCTTTTTGGTCTATCTGTAGATTTTTCACTAATTCTATAAAGTGGTATGAGTTTTGGACATATGAAGCTGCCATTTCTGCTTGAGGTTGTAGTTGTTTTGCTAGGTATTTAGCTAAGTTTTGTAGTGGTGAGCCTATAGAACTTACTATGGGTCTTAGTGGGATTCCATCTTTGTGTATTTTGGGGAGGCCATATAGTTTTGGGCATCTGGATGACTTCTCCCTGGGAATGATTGTTTGTTGGATTTCTTGGCTTATAGAAGTTGATTTTATCTTTTTCTTGGTGGTCTTTTCTAGATAGGTTGTGGGATCTGTATATATAGGTTTGTATGTAGTTTCTTTGAGTAAGTTGGACAGTTTCTCTTCATAGTCTGATGTGTCCATTACCACTGTAGCATTGCCTTTATCTGCTGGTAGTATGATTATGCTGTTGTCTTTTCTTAGGTTTTGCAATGCTACTTGTTCTTCTTTTGTTAGGTTGCTTTTGGGTGGTTTGCTTGTGCATAGGATGTGGGTGACTTCATGTCTGACTTGGTCTGCTTCATCTGCATTGAGTTTAGTTAAGCTGGTTTCAACTCCACATATGATGGTTTCTGTGGGAATTTTCTTTGGTGCAACAGCAAAGTTGAAACCTTTTGCTAGGACGTTTGTTTCTGCTGTTGTTAGTCTTCTGTGGGAGATGTTGTGCACTACTTGTTGTAGATGTTGTTGTGATGTGGTTGTTTGGTTGTTGTAGTTCTCTAATTGTTTGAGTTTCTTTGAATGTCTGTTGTTTTTATAGATGGTCTCTGTTTCTGCTCTCCAAACCGCCAGTTGTTTCACTTTGTCCCATAGTATCGGGTGAATAATGTTGCTGAGTTTGAGATGTAATGTTAGTAGGTCCTTGTTTGTTTGGTCTAATTGAAATCTTTTATTGTGGAGTTCATTTCTTAGTAATGCCATTTCTGTTCTTCTTAGAATGCGTTTGGTTGAAGTGGTATTGATGTGGAATTTCAATTTGAAACAATTTGGTCTTATATTTTGGTCTCGACATTGGCATAGGAAAGGTATGTCACTTAGTATTCTTGCTCTTCGTACTTCTGACTTTTCGTAAGTCCTGGTTAGTTGGTAGATGTCCTCCCCGTAGAGGTATGATATTTGTTTTCGTAGATTCTCGCGGGTGTCTGTATGTGTAGATCTAGAGTCTCGGGTTTCTTCCCGCGTTCCTTTCATCTTCAGAAAGTTGTGGCGACGTTTCGACGAAATCCCATCCGTCATCATCAGGCCGGAGTGTTCCTCCTGCTGCTTCCAGGAGCAATGCGTGGTCTGGCTGTTCCTTTCCTTCCAACTGCCGGTGGGGCTGTGTTCTGACTGGGTGGAGGCGTGGCTGCTTTCTGATTGGGTGGGGGTGTCCTCCGATTGGGTGGAGGCGTGGTTGTCTTCTGATTGAGTGGAGGCGTGGCTGTCTTCTGATTGGGTGGATGCGTGGTTGTCTTCTGATTGGTTGGAGGCGTGGCTGTCTTCTGATTGGGTGGGGTGTGTTCTGAATGGGTGGGGTTTTTTGTTGTGTTGTAATATCCTGAGTGTTGTGATTTGGTGTCCTGAGGAGTGGGCTGTGTAGTGGCCTCCAGAGCTTTGGTTTGGCTCCGAGTTTGAGGACCTGCTATGTATCTCTGGTATGGGTCAGTCAGGTTCGTGTGTGCGTTCTTCTGCTTGGGTGATGGCACTTTTGCTTGACTTGTTCTGTCTTCTGTGTGGGGGAGTTTTTGTTCTGGGTGTGGATGAGTCTTGCTGGGGCTGGTGGCATTTGGGGTTGTTTGTTGGTTTTTTAAATCCTTGTTTGCTGAAATTCGTTTCTCTATCAATGCTGGTTTCCAAATGTCATGTAGGCGGGAGGTGTCGTCTCGCTTGTTCATACTGTCTGGGTGTTTTTCTATTTCAATGGCTTCTCTGATTATTCTGCTATTGAGATGTTCTATTTTGGCGATTGTTTTTGTACCTTCAAAATTGATGTTGTGTCCCGTAGTGTTTATGTGTTGTACTAGTGAAGATGTGTGATCTTTCTTCTGTACTGAGTTCTTATGTTCTTCTACACGTACCTCTATTCTTCTGTTAGTCTGTCCGATGTATGTTGCTGGACAGGAGGCGCATGGGATTTGGTATATGCCCTGGTTTTCCAGTTCTATTTTGTCTTTGGGATTTCTCAGGATGGTTGATATCTTTCTGTCAGTGTTAAATGCGGTTTTGATGTTATGTTTGCGTAGTACTTTACTGATTTTGTCGGTTGTTCCTTTTATGTAGGGCAAGATGGCTCGTCCATTGTTCTGTTCTTCTTCTTGGATGTTTTTCTGTTTCGGAGTCCCCTGCTGAATCATATTGGTGATTTTGTTTTTTTGGAACTTGTTTGCTGTCAATATGTCTGTCAGGGTGTGTAGTTCTGTTTGTATATGTGTTTTATCTGCAAGGCGTCTGGTTCTTGTTATTAGTGTTTTGGCTACTGAATTTATTTGTGCTGGGTGATGATGTGATTGCGCATTGAGGTAACGGTTGGTGTGCGTTTTCTTTCGGTAGACTGTGTGTCCTAGGGTGCCGTTTTGTTTTTTGTATATAAGTACATCCAGGAAAGGTAACTCGTTGTTTGTTTCAATCTCCATGGTGAATTTTATTTTGGGATGTAGGCTGTTCAGGTGTGTTAGGAAGTTTTCTAGCTCCTTTCTTCCGTGGGGCCAGATCACGAAGGTGTCATCCACATATCTGAGCCACAGTTTTGGTTTGTTTGTAGTCTTTTCCAGAGCGTTAGTTTCAAATTCTTCCATGAAAAGGTTGGCGATAACTGGTGATAGAGGGGATCCCATTGGTGCGCCTTCTATTTGTTTGTATCTCTGGCCTCTGTGTATGAAGTATGTGTTTGATAAGCAGTGTTCTGCTAGTTCTATAATATGGTTTGGTGGTTGGTATTTGCTTCTTATTGTTGATAGAGCTTCTTGGACTGGAACCTGGGTGAATAGTGATACCACATCGAAGCTGACTAGTAAGTCTTTTTGGTCTATCTGTAGATTTTTCACTAATTCTATGAAGTGGTATGAGTTTTGGACATATGAAGCTGCCATTTCTGCTTGAGGTTGTAGTTGTTTTGCTAGGTATTTAGCTAAGTTTTGTAGTGGTGAGCCTATAGAACTTACTATGGGTCTTAGTGGGATTCCATCTTTGTGTATTTTGGGGAGGCCATATAGTTTTGGGCATCTGGATGACTTCTCCCTGGGAATGATTGTTTGTTGGATTTCTTGGCTTATAGAAGTTGATTTTATCTTTTTCTTGGTGGTCTTTTCTAGATAGGTTGTGGGATCTGTATATATAGGTTTGTATGTAGTTTCTTTGAGTAAGTTGGACAGTTTCTCTTCATAGTCTGATGTGTCCATTACCACTGTAGCATTGCCTTTATCTGCTGGTAGTATGATTATGCTGTTGTCTTTTCTTAGGTTTTGCAATGCTACTTGTTCTTCTTTTGTTAGGTTGCTTTTGGGTGGTTTGCTTGTGCATAGGATGTGGGTGACTTCATGTCTGACTTGGTCTGCTTCATCTGCATTGAGTTTAGTTAAGCTGGTTTCAACTCCACATATGATGGTTTCTGTGGGAATTTTCTTTGGTGCAACAGCAAAGTTGAAACCTTTTGCTAGGACGTTTGTTTCTGCTGTTGTTAGTCTTCTGTGGGAGATGTTGTGCACTACTTGTTGTAGATGTTGTTGTGATGTGGTTGTTTGGTTGTTGTAGTTCTCTAATTGTTTGAGTTTCTTTGAATGTCTGTTGTTTTTATAGATGGTCTCTGTTTCTGCTCTCCAAACCGCCAGTTGTTTCACTTTGTCCCATAGTATCGGGTGAATAATGTTGCTGAGTTTGAGATGTAATGTTAGTAGGTCCTTGTTTGTTTGGTCTAATTGAAATCTTTTATTGTGGAGTTCATTTCTTAGTAATGCCATTTCTGTTCTTCTTAGAATGCGTTTGGTTGAAGTGGTATTGATGTGGAATTTCAATTTGAAACAATTTGGTCTTATATTTTGGTCTCGACATTGGCATAGGAAAGGTATGTCACTTAGTATTCTTGCTCTTCGTACTTCTGACTTTTCGTAAGTCCTGGTTAGTTGGTAGATGTCCTCCCCGTAGAGGTATGATATTTGTTTTCGTAGATTCTCGCGGGTGTCTGTATGTGTAGATCTAGAGTCTCGGGTTTCTTCCCGCGTTCCTTTCATCTTCAGAAAGTTGTGGCGACGTTTCGACGAAATCCCATCCGTCATCATCAGGCCGGAGTGTTCCTCCTGCTGCTTCCAGGAGCAATGCGTGGTCTGGCTGTTCCTTTCCTTCCAACTGCCGGTGGGGCTGTGTTCTGACTGGGTGGAGGCGTGGCTGCTTTCTGATTGGGTGGGGGTGTCCTCCGATTGGGTGGAGGCGTGGTTGTCTTCTGATTGAGTGGAGGCGTGGCTGTCTTCTGATTGGGTGGATGCGTGGTTGTCTTCTGATTGGTTGGAGGCGTGGCTGTCTTCTGATTGGGTGGGGTGTGTTCTGAATGGGTGGGGTTTTTTGTTGTGTTGTAATATCCTGAGTGTTGTGATTTGGTGTCCTGAGGAGTGGGCTGTGTAGTGGCCTCCAGAGCTTTGGTTTGGCTCCGAGTTTGAGGACCTGCTATGTATCTCTGGTATGGGTCAGTCAGGTTCGTGTGTGCGTTCTTCTGCTTGGGTGATGGCACTTTTGCTTGACTTGTTCTGTCTTCTGTGTGGGGGAGTTTTTGTTCTGGGTGTGGATGAGTCTTGCTGGGGCTGGTGGCATTTGGGGTTGTTTGTTGGTTTTTTAAATCCTTGTTTGCTGAAATTCGTTTCTCTATCAATGCTGGTTTCCAAATGTCATGTAGGCGGGAGGTGTCGTCTCGCTTGTTCATACTGTCTGGGTGTTTTTCTATTTCAATGGCTTCTCTGATTATTCTGCTATTGAGATGTTCTATTTTGGCGATTGTTTTTGTACCTTCAAAATTGATGTTGTGTCCCGTAGTGTTTATGTGTTGTACTAGTGAAGATGTGTGATCTTTCTTCTGTACTGAGTTCTTATGTTCTTCTACACGTACCTCTATTCTTCTGTTAGTCTGTCCGATGTATGTTGCTGGACAGGAGGCGCATGGGATTTGGTATATGCCCTGGTTTTCCAGTTCTATTTTGTCTTTGGGATTTCTCAGGATGGTTGATATCTTTCTGTCAGTGTTAAATGCGGTTTTGATGTTATGTTTGCGTAGTACTTTACTGATTTTGTCGGTTGTTCCTTTTATGTAGGGCAAGATGGCTCGTCCATTGTTCTGTTCTTCTTCTTGGATGTTTTTCTGTTTCGGAGTCCCCTGCTGAATCATATTGGTGATTTTGTTTTTTTGGAACTTGTTTGCTGTCAATATGTCTGTCAGGGTGTGTAGTTCTGTTTGTATATGTGTTTTATCTGCAAGGCGTCTGGTTCTTGTTATTAGTGTTTTGGCTACTGAATTTATTTGTGCTGGGTGATGATGTGATTGCGCATTGAGGTAACGGTTGGTGTGCGTTTTCTTTCGGTAGACTGTGTGTCCTAGGGTG
>NC_139513.1:100773419-101060099 GCF_947247035.1 Vipera ursinii | reverse complement strand
TCCACACCCAGAACAAAAACTCCCCCACACAGAAGACAGAACAAGTCAAGCAAAAGTGCCATCACCCAAGCAGAAGAACGCACACACGAACCTGACTGACCCATACCAGAGATACATAGCAGGTCCTCAAACTCGGAGCCAAACCAAAGCTCTGGAGGCCACTACACAGCCCACTCCTCAGGACACCAAATCACAACACTCAGGATATTACAACACAACAAAAAACCCCACCCATTCAGAACACACCCCACCCAATCAGAAGACAGCCACGCCTCCAACCAATCAGAAGACAACCACGCATCCACCCAATCAGAAGACAGCCACGCCTCCACTCAATCAGAAGACAACCACGCCTCCACCCAATCGGAGGACACCCCCACCCAATCAGAAAGCAGCCACGCCTCCACCCAGTCAGAACACAGCCCCACCGGCAGTTGGAAGGAAAGGAACAGCCAGACCACGCATTGCTCCTGGAAGCAGCAGGAGGAACACTCCGGCCTGATGATGACGGATGGGATTTCGTCGAAACGTCGCCACAACTTTCTGAAGATGAAAGGAACGCGGGAAGAAACCCGAGACTCTAGATCTACACATACAGACACCCGCGAGAATCTACGAAAACAAATATCATACCTCTACGGGGAGGACATCTACCAACTAACCAGGACTTACGAAAAGTCAGAAGTACGAAGAGCAAGAATACTAAGTGACATACCTTTCCTATGCCAATGTCGAGACCAAAATATAAGACCAAATTGTTTCAAATTGAAATTCCACATCAATACCACTTCAACCAAACGCATTCTAAGAAGAACAGAAATGGCATTACTAAGAAATGAACTCCACAATAAAAGATTTCAATTAGACCAAACAAACAAGGACCTACTAACATTACATCTCAAACTCAGCAACATTATTCACCCGATACTATGGGACAAAGTGAAACAACTGGCGGTTTGGAGAGCAGAAACAGAGACCATCTATAAAAACAACAGACATTCAAAGAAACTCAAACAATTAGAGAACTACAACAACCAAACAACCACATCACAACAACATCTACAACAAGTAGTGCACAACATCTCCCACAGAAGACTAACAACAGCAGAAACAAACGTCCTAGCAAAAGGTTTCAACTTTGCTGTTGCACCAAAGAAAATTCCCACAGAAACCATCATATGTGGAGTTGAAACCAGCTTAACTAAACTCAATGCAGATGAAGCAGACCAAGTCAGACATGAAGTCACCCACATCCTATGCACAAGCAAACCACCCAAAAGCAACCTAACAAAAGAAGAACAAGTAGCATTGCAAAACCTAAGAAAAGACAACAGCATAATCATACTACCAGCAGATAAAGGCAATGCTACAGTGGTAATGGACACATCAGACTATGAAGAGAAACTGTCCAACTTACTCAAAGAAACTACATACAAACCTATATATACAGATCCCACAACCTATCTAGAAAAGACCACCAAGAAAAAGATAAAATCAACTTCTATAAGCCAAGAAATCCAACAAACAATCATTCCCAGGGAGAAGTCATCCAGATGCCCAAAACTATATGGCCTCCCCAAAATACACAAAGATGGAATCCCACTAAGACCCATAGTAAGTTCTATAGGCTCACCACTACAAAACTTAGCTAAATACCTAGCAAAACAACTACAACCTCAAGCAGAAATGGCAGCTTCATATGTCCAAAACTCATACCACTTTATAGAATTAGTGAAAAATCTACAGATAGACCAAAAAGACTTACTAGTCAGCTTCGATGTGGTATCACTATTCACCCAGGTTCCAGTCCAAGAAGCTCTATCAACAATAAGAAGCAAATACCAACCACCAAACCATATTATAGAACTAGCAGAACACTGCTTATCAAACACATACTTCATACACAGAGGCCAGAGATACAAACAAATAGAAGGCGCACCAATGGGATCCCCTCTATCACCAGTTATCGCCAACCTTTTCATGGAAGAATTTGAAACTAACGCTCTGGAAAAGACTACAAACAAACCAAAACTGTGGCTCAGATATGTGGATGACACCTTCGTGATCTGGCCCCACGGAAGAAAGGAGCTAGAAAACTTCCTAACACACCTGAACAGCCTACATCCCAAAATAAAATTCACCATGGAGATTGAAACAAACAACGAGTTACCTTTCCTGGATGTACTTATATACAAAAAACAAAACGGCACCCTAGGACACACAGTCTACCGAAAGAAAACGCACACCAACCGTTACCTCAATGCGCAATCACATCATCACCCAGCACAAATAAATTCAGTAGCCAAAACACTAATAACAAGAACCAGACGCCTTGCAGATAAAACACATATACAAACAGAACTACACACCCTGACAGACATATTGACAGCAAACAAGTTCCAAAAAAACAAAATCACCAATATGATTCAGCAGGGGACTCCGAAACAGAAAAACATCCAAGAAGAAGAACAGAACAATGGACGAGCCATCTTGCCCTACATAAAAGGAACAACCGACAAAATCAGTAAAGTACTACGCAAACATAACATCAAAACCGCATTTAACACTGACAGAAAGATATCAACCATCCTGAGAAATCCCAAAGACAAAATAGAACTGGAAAACCAGGGCATATACCAAATCCCATGCGCCTCCTGTCCAGCAACATACATCGGACAGACTAACAGAAGAATAGAGGTACGTGTAGAAGAACATAAGAACTCAGTACAGAAGAAAGATCACACATCTTCACTAGTACAACACATAAACACTACGGGACACAACATCAATTTTGAAGGTACAAAAACAATCGCCAAAATAGAACATCTCAATAGCAGAATAATCAGAGAAGCCATTGAAATAGAAAAACACCCAGACAGTATGAACAAGCGAGACGACACCTCCCGCCTACATGACATTTGGAAACCAGCATTGATAGAGAAACGAATTTCAGCAAACAAGGATTTAAAAAACCAACAAACAACCCCAAATGCCACCAGCCCCAGCAAGACTCATCCACACCCAGAACAAAAACTCCCCCACACAGAAGACAGAACAAGTCAAGCAAAAGTGCCATCACCCAAGCAGAAGAACGCACACACGAACCTGACTGACCCATACCAGAGATACATAGCAGGTCCTCAAACTCGGAGCCAAACCAAAGCTCTGGAGGCCACTACACAGCCCACTCCTCAGGACACCAAATCACAACACTCAGGATATTACAACACAACAAAAAACCCCACCCATTCAGAACACACCCCACCCAATCAGAAGACAGCCACGCCTCCAACCAATCAGAAGACAACCACGCATCCACCCAATCAGAAGACAGCCACGCCTCCACTCAATCAGAAGACAACCACGCCTCCACCCAATCGGAGGACACCCCCACCCAATCAGAAAGCAGCCACGCCTCCACCCAGTCAGAACACAGCCCCACCGGCAGTTGGAAGGAAAGGAACAGCCAGACCACGCATTGCTCCTGGAAGCAGCAGGAGGAACACTCCGGCCTGATGATGACGGATGGGATTTCGTCGAAACGTCGCCACAACTTTCTGAAGATGAAAGGAACGCGGGAAGAAACCCGAGACTCTAGATCTACACATACAGACACCCGCGAGAATCTACGAAAACAAATATCATACCTCTACGGGGAGGACATCTACCAACTAACCAGGACTTACGAAAAGTCAGAAGTACGAAGAGCAAGAATACTAAGTGACATACCTTTCCTATGCCAATGTCGAGACCAAAATATAAGACCAAATTGTTTCAAATTGAAATTCCACATCAATACCACTTCAACCAAACGCATTCTAAGAAGAACAGAAATGGCATTACTAAGAAATGAACTCCACAATAAAAGATTTCAATTAGACCAAACAAACAAGGACCTACTAACATTACATCTCAAACTCAGCAACATTATTCACCCGATACTATGGGACAAAGTGAAACAACTGGCGGTTTGGAGAGCAGAAACAGAGACCATCTATAAAAACAACAGACATTCAAAGAAACTCAAACAATTAGAGAACTACAACAACCAAACAACCACATCACAACAACATCTACAACAAGTAGTGCACAACATCTCCCACAGAAGACTAACAACAGCAGAAACAAACGTCCTAGCAAAAGGTTTCAACTTTGCTGTTGCACCAAAGAAAATTCCCACAGAAACCATCATATGTGGAGTTGAAACCAGCTTAACTAAACTCAATGCAGATGAAGCAGACCAAGTCAGACATGAAGTCACCCACATCCTATGCACAAGCAAACCACCCAAAAGCAACCTAACAAAAGAAGAACAAGTAGCATTGCAAAACCTAAGAAAAGACAACAGCATAATCATACTACCAGCAGATAAAGGCAATGCTACAGTGGTAATGGACACATCAGACTATGAAGAGAAACTGTCCAACTTACTCAAAGAAACTACATACAAACCTATATATACAGATCCCACAACCTATCTAGAAAAGACCACCAAGAAAAAGATAAAATCAACTTCTATAAGCCAAGAAATCCAACAAACAATCATTCCCAGGGAGAAGTCATCCAGATGCCCAAAACTATATGGCCTCCCCAAAATACACAAAGATGGAATCCCACTAAGACCCATAGTAAGTTCTATAGGCTCACCACTACAAAACTTAGCTAAATACCTAGCAAAACAACTACAACCTCAAGCAGAAATGGCAGCTTCATATGTCCAAAACTCATACCACTTTATAGAATTAGTGAAAAATCTACAGATAGACCAAAAAGACTTACTAGTCAGCTTCGATGTGGTATCACTATTCACCCAGGTTCCAGTCCAAGAAGCTCTATCAACAATAAGAAGCAAATACCAACCACCAAACCATATTATAGAACTAGCAGAACACTGCTTATCAAACACATACTTCATACACAGAGGCCAGAGATACAAACAAATAGAAGGCGCACCAATGGGATCCCCTCTATCACCAGTTATCGCCAACCTTTTCATGGAAGAATTTGAAACTAACGCTCTGGAAAAGACTACAAACAAACCAAAACTGTGGCTCAGATATGTGGATGACACCTTCGTGATCTGGCCCCACGGAAGAAAGGAGCTAGAAAACTTCCTAACACACCTGAACAGCCTACATCCCAAAATAAAATTCACCATGGAGATTGAAACAAACAACGAGTTACCTTTCCTGGATGTACTTATATACAAAAAACAAAACGGCACCCTAGGACACACAGTCTACCGAAAGAAAACGCACACCAACCGTTACCTCAATGCGCAATCACATCATCACCCAGCACAAATAAATTCAGTAGCCAAAACACTAATAACAAGAACCAGACGCCTTGCAGATAAAACACATATACAAACAGAACTACACACCCTGACAGACATATTGACAGCAAACAAGTTCCAAAAAAACAAAATCACCAATATGATTCAGCAGGGGACTCCGAAACAGAAAAACATCCAAGAAGAAGAACAGAACAATGGACGAGCCATCTTGCCCTACATAAAAGGAACAACCGACAAAATCAGTAAAGTACTACGCAAACATAACATCAAAACCGCATTTAACACTGACAGAAAGATATCAACCATCCTGAGAAATCCCAAAGACAAAATAGAACTGGAAAACCAGGGCATATACCAAATCCCATGCGCCTCCTGTCCAGCAACATACATCGGACAGACTAACAGAAGAATAGAGGTACGTGTAGAAGAACATAAGAACTCAGTACAGAAGAAAGATCACACATCTTCACTAGTACAACACATAAACACTACGGGACACAACATCAATTTTGAAGGTACAAAAACAATCGCCAAAATAGAACATCTCAATAGCAGAATAATCAGAGAAGCCATTGAAATAGAAAAACACCCAGACAGTATGAACAAGCGAGACGACACCTCCCGCCTACATGACATTTGGAAACCAGCATTGATAGAGAAACGAATTTCAGCAAACAAGGATTTAAAAAACCAACAAACAACCCCAAATGCCACCAGCCCCAGCAAGACTCATCCACACCCAGAACAAAAACTCCCCCACACAGAAGACAGAACAAGTCAAGCAAAAGTGCCATCACCCAAGCAGAAGAACGCACACACGAACCTGACTGACCCATACCAGAGATACATAGCAGGTCCTCAAACTCGGAGCCAAACCAAAGCTCTGGAGGCCACTACACAGCCCACTCCTCAGGACACCAAATCACAACACTCAGGATATTACAACACAACAAAAAACCCCACCCATTCAGAACACACCCCACCCAATCAGAAGACAGCCACGCCTCCAACCAATCAGAAGACAACCACGCATCCACCCAATCAGAAGACAGCCACGCCTCCACTCAATCAGAAGACAACCACGCCTCCACCCAATCGGAGGACACCCCCACCCAATCAGAAAGCAGCCACGCCTCCACCCAGTCAGAACACAGCCCCACCGGCAGTTGGAAGGAAAGGAACAGCCAGACCACGCATTGCTCCTGGAAGCAGCAGGAGGAACACTCCGGCCTGATGATGACGGATGGGATTTCGTCGAAACGTCGCCACAACTTTCTGAAGATGAAAGGAACGCGGGAAGAAACCCGAGACTCTAGATCTACACATACAGACACCCGCGAGAATCTACGAAAACAAATATCATACCTCTACGGGGAGGACATCTACCAACTAACCAGGACTTACGAAAAGTCAGAAGTACGAAGAGCAAGAATACTAAGTGACATACCTTTCCTATGCCAATGTCGAGACCAAAATATAAGACCAAATTGTTTCAAATTGAAATTCCACATCAATACCACTTCAACCAAACGCATTCTAAGAAGAACAGAAATGGCATTACTAAGAAATGAACTCCACAATAAAAGATTTCAATTAGACCAAACAAACAAGGACCTACTAACATTACATCTCAAACTCAGCAACATTATTCACCCGATACTATGGGACAAAGTGAAACAACTGGCGGTTTGGAGAGCAGAAACAGAGACCATCTATAAAAACAACAGACATTCAAAGAAACTCAAACAATTAGAGAACTACAACAACCAAACAACCACATCACAACAACATCTACAACAAGTAGTGCACAACATCTCCCACAGAAGACTAACAACAGCAGAAACAAACGTCCTAGCAAAAGGTTTCAACTTTGCTGTTGCACCAAAGAAAATTCCCACAGAAACCATCATATGTGGAGTTGAAACCAGCTTAACTAAACTCAATGCAGATGAAGCAGACCAAGTCAGACATGAAGTCACCCACATCCTATGCACAAGCAAACCACCCAAAAGCAACCTAACAAAAGAAGAACAAGTAGCATTGCAAAACCTAAGAAAAGACAACAGCATAATCATACTACCAGCAGATAAAGGCAATGCTACAGTGGTAATGGACACATCAGACTATGAAGAGAAACTGTCCAACTTACTCAAAGAAACTACATACAAACCTATATATACAGATCCCACAACCTATCTAGAAAAGACCACCAAGAAAAAGATAAAATCAACTTCTATAAGCCAAGAAATCCAACAAACAATCATTCCCAGGGAGAAGTCATCCAGATGCCCAAAACTATATGGCCTCCCCAAAATACACAAAGATGGAATCCCACTAAGACCCATAGTAAGTTCTATAGGCTCACCACTACAAAACTTAGCTAAATACCTAGCAAAACAACTACAACCTCAAGCAGAAATGGCAGCTTCATATGTCCAAAACTCATACCACTTTATAGAATTAGTGAAAAATCTACAGATAGACCAAAAAGACTTACTAGTCAGCTTCGATGTGGTATCACTATTCACCCAGGTTCCAGTCCAAGAAGCTCTATCAACAATAAGAAGCAAATACCAACCACCAAACCATATTATAGAACTAGCAGAACACTGCTTATCAAACACATACTTCATACACAGAGGCCAGAGATACAAACAAATAGAAGGCGCACCAATGGGATCCCCTCTATCACCAGTTATCGCCAACCTTTTCATGGAAGAATTTGAAACTAACGCTCTGGAAAAGACTACAAACAAACCAAAACTGTGGCTCAGATATGTGGATGACACCTTCGTGATCTGGCCCCACGGAAGAAAGGAGCTAGAAAACTTCCTAACACACCTGAACAGCCTACATCCCAAAATAAAATTCACCATGGAGATTGAAACAAACAACGAGTTACCTTTCCTGGATGTACTTATATACAAAAAACAAAACGGCACCCTAGGACACACAGTCTACCGAAAGAAAACGCACACCAACCGTTACCTCAATGCGCAATCACATCATCACCCAGCACAAATAAATTCAGTAGCCAAAACACTAATAACAAGAACCAGACGCCTTGCAGATAAAACACATATACAAACAGAACTACACACCCTGACAGACATATTGACAGCAAACAAGTTCCAAAAAAACAAAATCACCAATATGATTCAGCAGGGGACTCCGAAACAGAAAAAATCCAAGAAGAAGAACAGAACAATGGACGAGCCATCTTGCCCTACATAAAAGGAACAACCGACAAAATCAGTAAAGTACTACGCAAACATAACATCAAAACCGCATTTAACACTGACAGAAAGATATCAACCATCCTGAGAAATCCCAAAGACAAAATAGAACTGGAAAACCAGGGCATATACCAAATCCCATGCGCCTCCTGTCCAGCAACATACATCGGACAGACTAACAGAAGAATAGAGGTACGTGTAGAAGAACATAAGAACTCAGTACAGAAGAAAGATCACACATCTTCACTAGTACAACACATAAACACTACGGGACACAACATCAATTTTGAAGGTACAAAAACAATCGCCAAAATAGAACATCTCAATAGCAGAATAATCAGAGAAGCCATTGAAATAGAAAAACACCCAGACAGTATGAACAAGCGAGACGACACCTCCCGCCTACATGACATTTGGAAACCAGCATTGATAGAGAAACGAATTTCAGCAAACAAGGATTTAAAAAACCAACAAACAACCCCAAATGCCACCAGCCCCAGCAAGACTCATCCACACCCAGAACAAAAACTCCCCCACACAGAAGACAGAACAAGTCAAGCAAAAGTGCCATCACCCAAGCAGAAGAACGCACACACGAACCTGACTGACCCATACCAGAGATACATAGCAGGTCCTCAAACTCGGAGCCAAACCAAAGCTCTGGAGGCCACTACACAGCCCACTCCTCAGGACACCAAATCACAACACTCAGGATATTACAACACAACAAAAAACCCCACCCATTCAGAACACACCCCACCCAATCAGAAGACAGCCACGCCTCCAACCAATCAGAAGACAACCACGCATCCACCCAATCAGAAGACAGCCACGCCTCCACTCAATCAGAAGACAACCACGCCTCCACCCAATCGGAGGACACCCCCACCCAATCAGAAAGCAGCCACGCCTCCACCCAGTCAGAACACAGCCCCACCGGCAGTTGGAAGGAAAGGAACAGCCAGACCACGCATTGCTCCTGGAAGCAGCAGGAGGAACACTCCGGCCTGATGATGACGGATGGGATTTCGTCGAAACGTCGCCACAACTTTCTGAAGATGAAAGGAACGCGGGAAGAAACCCGAGACTCTAGATCTACACATACAGACACCCGCGAGAATCTACGAAAACAAATATCATACCTCTACGGGGAGGACATCTACCAACTAACCAGGACTTACGAAAAGTCAGAAGTACGAAGAGCAAGAATACTAAGTGACATACCTTTCCTATGCCAATGTCGAGACCAAAATATAAGACCAAATTGTTTCAAATTGAAATTCCACATCAATACCACTTCAACCAAACGCATTCTAAGAAGAACAGAAATGGCATTACTAAGAAATGAACTCCACAATAAAAGATTTCAATTAGACCAAACAAACAAGGACCTACTAACATTACATCTCAAACTCAGCAACATTATTCACCCGATACTATGGGACAAAGTGAAACAACTGGCGGTTTGGAGAGCAGAAACAGAGACCATCTATAAAAACAACAGACATTCAAAGAAACTCAAACAATTAGAGAACTACAACAACCAAACAACCACATCACAACAACATCTACAACAAGTAGTGCACAACATCTCCCACAGAAGACTAACAACAGCAGAAACAAACGTCCTAGCAAAAGGTTTCAACTTTGCTGTTGCACCAAAGAAAATTCCCACAGAAACCATCATATGTGGAGTTGAAACCAGCTTAACTAAACTCAATGCAGATGAAGCAGACCAAGTCAGACATGAAGTCACCCACATCCTATGCACAAGCAAACCACCCAAAAGCAACCTAACAAAAGAAGAACAAGTAGCATTGCAAAACCTAAGAAAAGACAACAGCATAATCATACTACCAGCAGATAAAGGCAATGCTACAGTGGTAATGGACACATCAGACTATGAAGAGAAACTGTCCAACTTACTCAAAGAAACTACATACAAACCTATATATACAGATCCCACAACCTATCTAGAAAAGACCACCAAGAAAAAGATAAAATCAACTTCTATAAGCCAAGAAATCCAACAAACAATCATTCCCAGGGAGAAGTCATCCAGATGCCCAAAACTATATGGCCTCCCCAAAATACACAAAGATGGAATCCCACTAAGACCCATAGTAAGTTCTATAGGCTCACCACTACAAAACTTAGCTAAATACCTAGCAAAACAACTACAACCTCAAGCAGAAATGGCAGCTTCATATGTCCAAAACTCATACCACTTTATAGAATTAGTGAAAAATCTACAGATAGACCAAAAAGACTTACTAGTCAGCTTCGATGTGGTATCACTATTCACCCAGGTTCCAGTCCAAGAAGCTCTATCAACAATAAGAAGCAAATACCAACCACCAAACCATATTATAGAACTAGCAGAACACTGCTTATCAAACACATACTTCATACACAGAGGCCAGAGATACAAACAAATAGAAGGCGCACCAATGGGATCCCCTCTATCACCAGTTATCGCCAACCTTTTCATGGAAGAATTTGAAACTAACGCTCTGGAAAAGACTACAAACAAACCAAAACTGTGGCTCAGATATGTGGATGACACCTTCGTGATCTGGCCCCACGGAAGAAAGGAGCTAGAAAACTTCCTAACACACCTGAACAGCCTACATCCCAAAATAAAATTCACCATGGAGATTGAAACAAACAACGAGTTACCTTTCCTGGATGTACTTATATACAAAAAACAAAACGGCACCCTAGGACACACAGTCTACCGAAAGAAAACGCACACCAACCGTTACCTCAATGCGCAATCACATCATCACCCAGCACAAATAAATTCAGTAGCCAAAACACTAATAACAAGAACCAGACGCCTTGCAGATAAAACACATATACAAACAGAACTACACACCCTGACAGACATATTGACAGCAAACAAGTTCCAAAAAAACAAAATCACCAATATGATTCAGCAGGGGACTCCGAAACAGAAAAACATCCAAGAAGAAGAACAGAACAATGGACGAGCCATCTTGCCCTACATAAAAGGAACAACCGACAAAATCAGTAAAGTACTACGCAAACATAACATCAAAACCGCATTTAACACTGACAGAAAGATATCAACCATCCTGAGAAATCCCAAAGACAAAATAGAACTGGAAAACCAGGGCATATACCAAATCCCATGCGCCTCCTGTCCAGCAACATACATCGGACAGACTAACAGAAGAATAGAGGTACGTGTAGAAGAACATAAGAACTCAGTACAGAAGAAAGATCACACATCTTCACTAGTACAACACATAAACACTACGGGACACAACATCAATTTTGAAGGTACAAAAACAATCGCCAAAATAGAACATCTCAATAGCAGAATAATCAGAGAAGCCATTGAAATAGAAAAACACCCAGACAGTATGAACAAGCGAGACGACACCTCCCGCCTACATGACATTTGGAAACCAGCATTGATAGAGAAACGAATTTCAGCAAACAAGGATTTAAAAAACCAACAAACAACCCCAAATGCCACCAGCCCCAGCAAGACTCATCCACACCCAGAACAAAAACTCCCCCACACAGAAGACAGAACAAGTCAAGCAAAAGTGCCATCACCCAAGCAGAAGAACGCACACACGAACCTGACTGACCCATACCAGAGATACATAGCAGGTCCTCAAACTCGGAGCCAAACCAAAGCTCTGGAGGCCACTACACAGCCCACTCCTCAGGACACCAAATCACAACACTCAGGATATTACAACACAACAAAAAACCCCACCCATTCAGAACACACCCCACCCAATCAGAAGACAGCCACGCCTCCAACCAATCAGAAGACAACCACGCATCCACCCAATCAGAAGACAGCCACGCCTCCACTCAATCAGAAGACAACCACGCCTCCACCCAATCGGAGGACACCCCCACCCAATCAGAAAGCAGCCACGCCTCCACCCAGTCAGAACACAGCCCCACCGGCAGTTGGAAGGAAAGGAACAGCCAGACCACGCATTGCTCCTGGAAGCAGCAGGAGGAACACTCCGGCCTGATGATGACGGATGGGATTTCGTCGAAACGTCGCCACAACTTTCTGAAGATGAAAGGAACGCGGGAAGAAACCCGAGACTCTAGATCTACATATATATATATATATATATATATATATATATATATACATACATACACACACACACACACACACACACACACACACACATATATATATATATATATATATATATATATATATACACATACATACATACATACATACATACATATATAAAAAACCAGTTCATGTAAGTTAGCCATTTCTTACTGTCATTAGGTCTGAAGCATTTATTTCTTTCATGCACAGAATGCTTTAATTTCAATCTGAAAATTTTGATTTCTCCCACTAGCTAAAGAAGAATGGTTACTCATTTCAGATTAATTGCAGCTGTTGTGGCAGAGATTATCTATACATTCTACCATCAAAGAATGTTTTTCCATACTCTTTCTTGAAAAAAAAATGAAGCAATATGTCACCATTACTCTATTTCGATCTCCAAATCAAATGCAGCACAGAGAGACCCTCCTGTGTGCTATTCTAGGTATTGCTTCAAGCTTAATTTATAATCTGAACACAAGAAAAATATTATGAAGTTACTGAGCAAAGGTCATTGTTTCCTTTTTACTTTGATTGAAATTGAGATTTCATGGGGGGGGAAAACTTATGATGGAGTCATTCACTTATTTTAAACATTTGTCCTTCTTTTGCATTCTCTTTTCAGCCTTTTGTTTTACAAATGTATTTGGTTCAAGATGACCTCAGAACATTGGGAAGATAGAAAACAAGCTGACCGTAGCCAGTTAGAACAAAAGTCAGAACAAACTACCTTTGTTCAGGCAGTTAGGAAGACAACACATACAAGAATCCATCTGTGACCTTCCCATGTGGATGGATAATATTCATTTGGATGTTAGTCTTCTGATGTTGAGAAGCCTGACTGTACAAGAGTCTGGAAAAGTGTAATTCCATTTAGCCCTAAATGGTCATGTCAGGTCTTCTGAGGCATGCATCGAAACATTATTCTTTACATCAGACCTTCCAGAAGATATATTCTTCCATCTCTGCATACAGTACATTCTTTTATGAAAGTTTTGAGGGTGGAAAGATGAAAACAGTATCTCCCCACATGTAGGAGGTTTCATCTCCACCCCATAACAATTACCATTCACTACTCTAACATACACTGTGTAGTGGTTAAAGAAATTCATTGCCCCCTGAATCGCTACCTATAGAATTGTGTCTATCCGCCTTGCTCATGTTCAAATGGGATGGAGTTTGGGAAATTGTTTTTCTTATAAATGTATTTTATTCAATGCATTTGTATTAGGAATGTCCCAAAGTATTTTAGTGGGAGACACGGAGATTGCTGACCTACCAGACAACTTGGAGAGAGAAAAACATTATGTTTTGTAGCATCCACGAAAATCAAGAACAAATAAATGATGGAAAGAAGCCATGGTTTTGACAGATCCATTCTTCTATGTAATTACAGCCATGTGTTCTTGCTTTGGTGAGCTAACGTAAAACAAAACTTTAAAATTTTGCTATTGTTTGAAATAATTGCTCAAATTTTATAGAGAAGAGCAGGTGAGCTCTCGAGCTCTCTCTCTCAGCTAATGGCAAATAGCCGGGACCTAAAAACCTGGCTTTTTGAGTTAGCTGGCCTGGACTGAGGGGTTTTAAGGTTTTTAAATTCTAATTTAAAATTTTGGGGCTATTGATTTAATTTTATTTTAATTTTTATATTGTATTGTTTTAATTTTGCCCTGTAAACCGCCCTGAGTCCTACGGGAAAAGGGCGTTATATAAATTGAATTAAATAAATAAATAAATAAATAACCTCCAGAGGAGTCCTTTTCAAAAACTTGAGATGTTTCTCCACTGCTGAGCTACAAGCTTGAAATTGCAGCCATTCCCTAGCCTCCCTCTACTGTCTCTCTTCCAGATCATTGGATAGATGGATGGATGGAGATAGATAGATAGATAGATAGATAGATAGATAGATAGATAGATAGATAGATAGATAGATACCGGCAGGGAGGCATAGGTGCTAGAGTAAGGCTGCTAAAGGAACATAATATTAAAAATAAACTGCTATTGTCTTGGTCAACACTGTTCTACCCAACCCTTTATGAAGACAACAGCAGAATGGCAACAGATGTTTTCTGGGGGATCAGAGGGCAAAGGGCAAAAGTCGTGTCCTGAAATGACCCGAGTATGAAATAACCTGTCTGATCCAGCCTATTATTGGTCATTCAACCTCACCTCCAACAAAATGGGTGGCCAAGTGTAACATATGTCACATGTCCTGTGGCTGATGGTGGATACTTTTGACTTCAAAGGGAAAAGAATTTAACAGAGGTACCACTACAAAAATTTAAATTTGAAATGATAGCATCATGGGGACGTGGCAGAAAAAGAGGAGATCGCAATAAATGCTTTTGCCATTGCTAGATGAAAGGGGGACAAGGTCCTGCATTCTGGATTATAGGCCTTTTTTGAATTTTTGCTATATAAGATATTTCCTTACAAAAAAAATCTAGCTTTAAGGTATTTTTATTTTTATTGATGCAAGTAGATGTGTGCAGAGTGGGACTCAGGTTCCAGAATCTTGGCAACAGGAAATGTTTCTTCCACAGAACACTTGATTGCTTTCACTTTACTTTCCTGCCCTCATCTTTATCTCAGTTTACAGAATACAATGAAATCTAGAAAGTTCAAGGCCACATAAAGGATATCTCAATGTTACTCTATCTTCTATCACCCTTGCTTGTTCATCCTGCAATTTGTGAGTCCTGCCCTATCCCATCCCTTAGGGCTTGAGTAGGCAACCTTGGCTCTTTTATGACTCGTGGACTTCAACTCCCAGAATTCCTGAGCCAGCTGGCTCAGGAATTCTGGGTGTTGAAGTCCAGGAGTCATAAAAGAGCCAAGATTGCCTACCCCTGCCTTAGGGCATTCCCTTGACAGATAAAGATAAAGCAGATCCAGAAAGTAGAATAAGCATTACAGAAGTTGAATAAACATTCTGCTGCTTTAATCCATTTAAATGTCTGACTTCTTTGTCTTAGAGCTGCATCCTGAGCTCCTTATTATTACCACGAAAATCTCATCCTCTTCCTATATGCAAGCCTCTGTTTAAAGGATGCTAACTTACAAATGAATAAATAAACTCCAGGGGAATGAATATACAATATCAAGAGTGAGTGTCCTGCTACTTTGGTCACTAACGTGTCCACATAAGCAGTGAACTCAAAAGTTCTCATGTTCATTTGAATGTGGTAAAGCAGTCATATCAAGAGGTGAAGTAACTAAGAGACCCTCTTAAGTGAAGAGATGGGCACACACGTAATCCTGCTTCTCTTACCTGTGAAGTAGAATCTTGTTCAGACTGAATGGAACCACCTGAAAGTAAACACTGAAGCTGCCAAATTACATTCCTATATCTCAGCAAAACTGGAAAGGACCAAGAGCTGACATTTAAGCTAGGACAAGCTCAACACCTTTGCCAGCATTAACATAGGAACTTTTTTATTTTCATTTTTTTAAGATTGGAACATTACCTCCAATAGATCCATAAGTAAAAGTTACATAAACTCAGGCTAAAAAAGCCAAAATGTCTTGGGAACAGTATTCTCTAGGAACAGTATTCTCTTGGGAACAGTATTCTTTAGAATACATTTCTCAAGTATTTACTTGGTAGTACCAGATTTCCCCACTGAGTGTCAGAGTATCAACACAACCATCTTCTCATGATCACACCATCATTTAGAATTAGTTGGTTTTCCCATATGTACTTAGATTGATACTAGAAGACTACAGTATTATATATCAATGCAAATATATAATGTATATTTTTTTAAAAAAAAACAACCTCCAAGTATCTTAACTTTGTTCTTGGGCTTTACATAGTAGCTATTTACGATTCCCAGATTTGCAAAGTGGCATTGAGGGAACAGAACTACTGGGGAATTTTGCAACTCCCTGTTCCACACAGATTCCATATTCCATCATGTCCTGTATTTGCATATTTATTTGACACATCCCAGCACACGAAGCTTGCTTTGCGTCAGTGTTAATAAGAAAAGAGACCATGTCAAGCAGCTTTTGATACTCGGCAGGTACTTTGGGATCAGATAATCTGCATTTCCTGTTCTTCAACACCTAGGTGTCATGTGGGAATTCAAGCTTCCCCCCCCCCCCAAACAATCAGGTTTTGGCTCAACAGTGCATGCAATGGTGCATGTAAGGGATTTGTTAAGCAAAGCAGGATTTGCCTTGCATTGGAACTTTATAAAATAGAAGAGCTTCAGGCAACTGACCTGATAAACGCTTTTCTCGTGCACTCTTCCAAAAGATATCCCAGGCTTTGTTGGTGGAGACCCTGATGTGCTCACTGAAGGACCTCCTCAAGTGAGACTTCTCTGGATATGCCATCGTCCCTCTTCAGTCCACAGGGACACAGCCAGCCATTAAGATCCAACTAAGCAAAAGTTTGCCATCATTGCCAATGCCGTCCTGTCAGCTTTCTCCTTTTAGATCATACAGAAGAAAAAGTTGCTCTGGAAGAAAGTCTGCATGTAATTTGTTAACACCCCTCAGAGGCTGGGGGTGGGGTGGGGAGTGGAGGGTGGGGGAGAATCAGGAGGAGGAGGAAACTCCTTCGAAACAATCTGGGGTCAGGCTGAAAAGGAAATAGCAACCCAATAGAGAGTCTCTCTCCCCCCCCCATTCCTTCAACTCTGAGCACAGCTTTGCATCTCAGCTGCCACATTTTATAAACATGTTCATTGCTCTGCTGTGCAAATAAAAAGCATTAGGCAACCACACAATAACATGTCAGGCAGCACTCTGTACCACTTCCAGGGTTTGCTGATTTAACACCATGTGAAAAACTAGCTTCCTCATTTCCAGTTCTCTGACTGTTCTGCAGTTCTTTTTTGTGTGAGAATAGCAGCCCTGGGGAGAGACCAAAGAGCCTATCTGAGCCAGCATCCTGTTTCTCACCATGGCTATCCAGATGTATCCAGATGTGTCCATATGGACAGCAGAGAATGGCAATCACAATTCCTTCTTTCTGATCTAACACATATAGTCATCCTTCAACTGGAATTTATCAAGACTGTACTTTGCCTTAACTTGAAGGATTCATTCATTATAGAAGAGCCCATGTGCCAAGGTCTATTAAAGTGCAGAGACATCACACAGGTAGACATCACAACCACAATTGGGGTCAGAATTTCTTTCACTAAACAATGTGGCTGTCCAAAATAGCCAACACATTTCTAGGTTCAATTAACAGGGATAGAATCAAGATCATGTGAAGTATTAATACCACTTTACAATGCCTTGGTAAGGCCACATTTGGAATACTGCATCCAGTTCAGGTCACCACGATGTACAAAAGATTTATTTATTTAGTTATATTTATATACCGCCCTATTCCCTGAGGACTCAGGGCAGTTTACAGGGAATTAAAAATCCAAAATACAAAAATTAAGAACCAAATTAAAAAATATTAAATTAACCCTGTAGTCAGTTAAAAAGAACCCCAAATTAAAAATTCCTCCTCAGTCTGGGCCCGAGAGCTCAAAGAGCCAGGTCTTCAGGCCCCGGCGGAATGATCGGAGGTCGGGGGCAGTCCTCAGCTCCACCGGCAGCTGGTTCCAGAGGGCAGGCGCTCCCACCGAGAAGGCCCTATCCCTGGGTGTCACCCGCCGGCAATCTCTCACCGGCGGAACCCTGAGCAGACCCTCCCTGTGGGAGCGCACTGGGCAAAGGGCGTTTGATGCCGGCAGCAGGTGTTCCCTCAAATAACCCGGACCCAGGCCATGTAGGGCTTTATAGGTGATAACCAGCACCTTGAATTTCACCCGGAGGGCAACCGGAAGCCAATGCAGCTCGCGGAGTAGAGGTGTTACATGGGAGTATCGGGAAACCCCCATTACAACTCGCGCGGCCGCATTCTGCACCAGTTGAAGCCTCCGAGTGGTCTTCAAGGGCAGCCCCATGTAGAGAGCGTTACAGTAGTCCAAACGGGAGGTCACAAGCGCATGAGTGACTGTGCATAGGGCGTCTCGGTCCAGATAGGGACGCAACTGGCGCACCAGGCGAACCTGTGCAAAAGCCCCCCTGGTCACGGCTCCTATGTGATCTTCAAAATTGAGCCGTGAGTCCAGGAGGACGCCCAAGTTGCGAGCCCTATCAACGGGGGGTAACACCTCACCCCCCATCATTAGGGGTGGAATAACATGGTTAACCCGAGACGCCGATATGCACAGCCACTCAGTCTTGGCGGGATTGAGACGAAGCCGGTTTCTCCCCATCCAGACCTGAACCGCCTCCAGGCACCGGGACATCACGGAGAGGGCATCACTGGGTTGGTTTGGGGTGGAAAGAAAAAGTTCGGTATCATCAGCATACTGGTGATACCCCACCCCAAAACCACGAATGATCTCGCCCAGCGGCTTCATGTAGATGTTGAACAGGAGAGGTGAGAGAACCGACCCCTGAGGAACTCCACAAATGAGAGACCTCGGGGAGGATCTCTGCCCTCCTGTCAACACCGACTGCGAGCGGCCCCGGAGGTAGGAGGAGAACCACCGTAGAACGGTGCCTCCCACTCCCAACCCCCTGAGACGCCGCAGCAGGATACCATGGTCGATGGTATCAAAAGCCGCTGAGAGATCTAATAGGACCAGGACAGAGGAGCAACCCCTGTCCCTAGCCCTCCAGAGATCATTCACCAGTGCGACCAATGCCGTCTCCGTGCTGTGTCCGGGCCTGAAGCCCGATTGGTACGGGTCCAGATAATCAGTTTCCTCCAGGAACAGAGGGAGCTGATGCGCCACCACACTCTCAACAACCTTCGCCAGAAAGCGAAGGTTGGAGACTGGACGATAGTTGTTTAAAACAGCCGGGTCCAAAGCAGGCTTCTTGAGGAGGGGTCTCACCACCGCCTCCTTCAGGGCGGCAGGGAAGACACCCTCCTTCAAAGAAGCAGTTATTACTGTATGGAACCAGCCTCGTGTTCCCTCCCGAGCCACATAAGCTAGCCAGGAGGGGCACGGATCCAACAAACAGGTGGTGGAGCTCAGTCTCCCCATGATCCTGTCCACATCATCAGGGGAAACAGGGTCGAACTCAGTCCAGATAACATGCTCAAGACCGCCTGATTCCTCCACATCAGACTCTGCCCAGTCAGAGTCCAGACCGGTCCGGATCCGAGCGATTTTGTCCGCCAGATGATGACTAAACTCCTCGGCTCGTCCCTGCAAGGGATCCTCTCTCACCTCCTGGTTAAGGAGGGAGCGAGTCACCCTAAACAGGGCGGCCGGGCGATTATCTGCAGATGTGACAAGGGCGGCAAAGTAGTTAGACTTCGCCGTCCTTATCGCCGCAAGATAAGACCTTATAAAGGTTCTTAACTGCAATCGGTCGGATTCGGATCGGCTGGATCTCCAACCGCTCTCTAGACCTCGTCTCCGACGCTTCATCTCCCGGAGCTCCACAGAGAACCATGGGGCCCAACGGGATCTGCGCCGAGTCAGAGGTCGCATGGGTACAACGCAGTCGAGTGCCCTGGTGGCAGCTGTTTCCCAGGCCTCCACCAGAGCATCGACTGGGCTGTGGGTAAGGGTGATAGGTATCGGCCCAAGCGCCCTCTGGAACCGGTCCGGGTCCATTAGGCGCCTGGGGTGGAACCACCTGGTCGGTTCCGCCGCCCAGCGGCGGGGGATGGCATGACAGAAAACCAGCCTCAGGAGGTAATGATCTGACCATGACAGAGGGGTGATGGATGGAGAACCCCCTCCCAGATCATCCAACCACTGTCCAGACAGGAACACCAGGTCGAGAGTATGATCCCCCTCGTGAGTAGGGCCCTCAATAACCTGGGTCAGGCCCATGGCTGTCATGGAAGCCATGAACTCCCGAGCTAACTCCGACGACCCCCCCCAGTGATGGCAGGTTGAAGTCACCCAGGACTATAAGCCTGGGGAACTCCACCGCCAACCCTGAGAGGGTGTCGAGCAGCTCAGGCAGGGGTGTTGCCACACAGCTGGGCGCCAGGTATGTGAGCAACAAGCCCAACTGAACCCGAGGACCACATCTCAAGAGGAGGGATTCACTCCCGGCCATCTGGACAATGGTGGCCTCCCGGGGACACAAGGTCTCCCGAATAACCACTGCCACCCCACCACCCCTGCCCTGAGCCCGTGGCTGGTGCAGCACCCAGAAACCTGGCGGGCATAACTCGGTGAGAGGCACCCCTCCCTCCGAACCCAACCAAGTTTCCGTGATGCACGCTAGATCCGCACATTCCTCCTCGATCAAATCACGGATGAGGGGAGCTTTGTTAACTACGGATCTAGCGTTAAAATAGACCAACCTGAGCTCAGGGGCCTGATCACCCTCATCCCCGGGTAAGAGGGTGCTAACCGGAGGGTCGGAGCGCGCCACCGCTCGGAGATAGCGGGGGCGCGATCCCAGATGTTGATATGGCCCTCCGCGCAAACACCTGCTGCCATTCCCTATCGCCGTGGGGATTTGAAGCCCCACCCCCACATTCCCAGAACCAGCAGCCACCTCCCCAGACCCCGTCCCGTCAGGACCTCTAACAGGACCAGACTGAGTGCCGGTTAAAGATTCCCTCCCTACCCCCCCCTCCCTCCCCCTCCCTAACTTCCTAAAATAACCGGCTAAAAATTTTATCAGGGGCCTCTTAGCATGTCTTAACTCGAGGCCCCTATCTAAGCCCAGCCACCTCTCGGAATCCCAAAGCTTGGGATCGTCATTAAGGGGAGTATGGAAACAGGCGACAGGTCGCGCCCATGAGGCAGGAACTGCCCTAAGGGCATACAAGTCCGCTCCGGAATAATGATAAATAATGATAAATCATACTGCGCTGGGATAGTCTTTTAGGGCAGATGTTATGAATATGTCCAAGGATCGCTCAGTGATGGTGTATAGATGGTAAACAAGTCCAGTAGGCATATCTCCTAATCTGCAAAGCCATCTCAGCTCTCACCTGAGATGGAAATCCAAGGGACAGCCTCAGTCGTCCTCTCACTCCGGCTGAGGAGTCCAATCAGGAGCAGAGAGAGAAAGGGAATCCTGAGCCAGGGCCACCCCAACTGGTCTCTCACACCAGTGAGGTGGCCGCTGACCAGTCCAAAACCGTCCTCCCACCACGGTCCGGTCCCGGCCACACTGGACTATCAATAGGAGGGATCTTAACTCCCATCAGGCATGGAGCTAGCCAAATGCCTGCCTGTCAACAGGGAAAGTAAGAACAGGCAGGCCAGGCCTCTGTCGATCCTCGCATCTCCAGCCAGCACCACCAGTCCGGGAGGGGGAAGAACAAAAGCATTCTTTCCCAACGCCCATCCGCCAGTCCAGGCAATCTTCCAACGGCGGAGAGAGGCAATCCCAGCCGATGTAGTAAGTCCGGGAATTCGCCAACATGTCCGCCGAGGCCGATGACCAGGCCCACCGTCTGCAGCCACCATCCGGGAGGAGAAAAAGGCTCCGCGCCGCCAGCCAGCTGATGATCATAAAAAGATCTCTGACCGGTGGGATCGTCGCCGCTGCCCCTCCGACAAGCAGAGGGTATTCACGGCGAGCAAGCAGAAGAGGGAAGGCAGGGCAAGGCGTCCCGGACTTCTCGGCGTCATAGCGGAGAACAGCAGGTCGGCAGGCAGGCAGATTCTCAAACGCCGCTAGTGCAAATCAGCAAGCCGCTAGTTCGGAGGGGGGGGGCTCAGCACCACAAAAGCAGCGCCCAGCAGCTGTTATAAAATCCCCCCAATCCCCAGAGACGCCTCGGCAAGCCGGCAGAAGAAGGAAGCAAGGCAAGATGTCGAGACTCTAGAAAGAGCACAGAGAAGAGCAACAAAGATGATTAGGGGACTGGAGGCTAAAACATATAAGGAATGGTTGCAGGAATTGGGCATGTCTAGTTTAATTAAGAGAAAGACTAGGGGTGACATGATAGCTGTGTTCCAATATCTCAGGGGCTGCCACAAAGAATAGGGAGACAAGCTATTCTCCAAAGCACCCAAAGGCAGGACAAGAAGCAACAGATGGAAACTAATCAAGGAGAGAAGCAATCTAGAACTAAGGAGAAGCTTCCAGTCAGAACAATTTGCCTCCAGAAGTTGTTAGTTCTCCAACACAGGAAATTTTTAAGAAGAGACTGAACAGCCATTTGTCTGAAATGGTATAGGGTTTCCTGTCTGAACAGGGGGTTGGACTAGAAGACCTCCAAGGTCCCTTCCCACTCTGTTATTCTATTCTGTTCTTGATTGTTAAATGAGTCGTGACCAATTTTATGACCATTTTTGCTATGGGTATTAAGTGAATCACTGGAGTCGTTAAGTGAATCAAGTGGTTGTTAAGCAAAGCTGCCTTCCCCTATTTACTTTGCTTCTTGGAAGCTGGCTGGGAATCACATGACCTCACAATGCTGCAATTGTCATAAATATGTGCCAGTTGCCAAGTGCCCCAATTTGAATCACATGACTGTGGGAAACGATGTGATGATCATAACGCAAGTAATTTCAGGACTGACTCAGGAGGGAGGCCACACCCCTGACTTGGTTTTCTTATCTGGACGGTGGCGTGATGATCTTGGTGGGGGCTCTCCAACCGTTATACCCCTGTCATGGACCGATCATCACCTCCTACGGCTGGACTTCCGCTTTGCCCCCCCCTGCCGTGGGTATGCAGAGCCAACCAGATGGTACCGCCCCAGGCGCCTAATGGACCCTGACAGGTTCCAGGCAGCGCTTGGGAACCCACCTGCACTCCCTGCTCACAACTCGGCGGATGCCTTAGTGGAAGCCTGGGAAAGGGCAGCCACGGAGGCACTTGACCGAGTTGTACCCTTGCGGCCCTTGACCTGGCGCAGATCCCAGCGAGCCCCATGGTTCACCGCGGAGCTCCGGGAGATGAAGCGTCGGAGACGGGGCCTAGAGAGCTGTTGGAGGTCCAGTCGATCCGAATCCGACTGATTGCGACTAAGAATCTACACTAGGTCTTATCTCGCAGCGATGAGGGCGGCGAGAGCCAATTACTTCTCCGCCCTCATCGCGTCCACAGATAATCGCCTGGCTGCCCTGTTTAGAGTGACCCGCTCCCTTCTGAATCAAGAGGTGAGGGAGGAGCCCTTACAGGGTTGAGCTGAGGAATTTGGTCAATATCTGTTGGATAAAATCGCTCGGATTCGAACCGGCCTGGACTCCAACTGGGCAGAGTCTGACGAACAGGACACGGGCAGTCTTGTCGACGTCATCTGGGAGGAGTTTGATCCTGTGACTCCAAAGGAAGTGAACAGGATTATGAGGGGGTTGAGCTCCTCCACATGCTTATTGGACCCGTGCCCTTCCTGGCTGGCTTATGCAGCTCGGGAGAGGACACAAGGCTGGTTCCAGGCGGTCATATCTGCTTCTCTGAGTGAGGGTCGCTTCCCCGCCTCCTTGAAGGAGGCGGTGGTGAGACCTCTCCTCAAGAAGCCCACCTTGGACCCAGCTACATTGAATAACTTTCGTCCGGTCTCCAACCTTTGCTTTCTTGCGAAAGTTGTTGAGAGTGTGGTGGCGCATCAGCTTCCTCAGGTCCTGGATGAAGCGGATTATCTAGACCCGTGCCAATCGGGTTTCAGGCCGGGCTACAGCACGGAGACGGCATTGGTCGCTCTGATGAATGATCTCTGGAGGGCCCGGGACAGGGGACATTCCTCTGTCCTAGTCTTATTAGACCTCTCGGCGGCTTTCGATACCATCGACCATGGTTTAGTTTAGTTTATTTATTTGATTTCTATACCGCCCTTCTCCCTAGGGACTCATGGTATCTTACTGCGGCGCCTCAGGGGACTGGGAGTGGGAGGCACTGTTCTTCGGTGGTTCTCCTTTCTCCTGGGACGCTCACAGTCAGTGTTGGCAGGGGGACAGAGGTCGACTCCGAGGCCTCTCGTTTGTGGAGTTCCTCAGGGGTCGGTCCTCTCGCCTCTCCTGTTCAACATCTACATGAAACCGCTGGGTGAGATCATTCGTGGTTTTGGAGTAGGATACCATCAGTATGCTGATGACACCCAGCTTTTCATCTCGACTCCAAACCACATCACTGATGCCCTCGACGTGATGTCCCGTTGCCTGGAAGCAGTCCGGGAATGGATGGGGAGGAACAGGCTTCAACTCAACCCGGACAAGACTGAATGGCTGTACATACCGGCATGCCAGGATACTCAGAGTATTCCATCCCTTAATATTGGGGGTGAGTTATTGCCCCCCGTTGATAGGGCTCGCAACCTGGGTGTCCTCCTAGATTCACAGCTCTCCTTAGAAGATCACTTAGGAGCTGTGACCAGGGGGGCCTTCACTCGGGTTCGCCTGGTGCGCCAACTACGACCCTATCTGGACCTGGATGCCTTGCGTACAGTCACCCATGCACTTGTGACCTCTCGCCTTGACTACTGCAACGCTCTTTACATGGGGCTGCCCTTGAAAGCCACTCGGAAGCTTCAGCTGGTACAGAGTGCAGCTGCACGAACACCTTTGGGGGCTTCCCAATACCCCCATATTACACCTCTCCTCCGTGAGCTGCACTGGCTGCCAGTTGCCTTCCGAGTGAAATTCAAGGTGCTAGTGATGACATACAAAGCCCTACATGGCATGGGTCTGGATTACCTACGGGAGCACCTACTGCCAGCGTCAACACCCCTCCATCCTGTGTGCTCCCACAGAGAGGGCCTCCTCAGGGTGCCACCGGTCAGAGAATGCCGGCTGGTGGCCCCCAGGGGGACAGCATTCTCAGTGGGCGCGCCAACCCTTTGGAAATGCTTGCCTGCCGAAATCCGGATGGCCTCCGACCTTCGTACCTTCCGGCGTGACTTAAAAACCTACCTATTCCAGCAAGCCGGCCTGGCCTGATAGATTTTGGGGTTTCATTTGTTTTACTATTGTTTTTACTGTATACTTACCTTGCTCTGTACACCGCCCCGAGTCCTTCGGGAGAAGGGCGGTATATAAAAACAAACAAACGAATAAATAAATAAATAAGTGTGAGGACTGGTCATAAGCCACATTTTTTCAGTACCTGTCATGGCCCCATCAGAGCTCAAGTCAGAGGAGGAGGAATTGGAACTGGGAATGTCCGATAGGGATGGCACTCTCCCTTGGCATGTTTGGAGAGGCCAAGGGTTGAGGACAATGCTGCCCCAGCCCCCTCAGGCATTGGGGGAGGTGGTCAACTGGATGGAGAGCTGTCTGCCTGCAGAGACATAGGGGAGGATCAGCTGCTGAAAGGCAGTGGGGCTGATAGGCAGCCAATCTCCTCTGATGAGGAACAGCTGCCTCCTCCACTGATCCAAGGACAAGGAGAACAGAGCGTAGGCAAGCCCATAGAAGAGCTGCAAGACTATTGATCTTTTATGTGTTGAGTCCTTTAGCCATGAGAATATGTGGTAATTTGCTTATGGAACTGGGCAGGTATTTTTTTCCTGCTACCACAAAATTTAAACACACACACACCACTTAACTTGTGGTCACTATTTAAGTTATCAGTTTTCCAGTTATGTGGAAATGGATTCATCTAACTCAGGGGTGTCAGCCCCTAGGCTGTATGCATCATGGTGAAACCGCACTCACCCCATTGCTGGCAATGGAAAAAAGTCGCGATATGTCACGACATGTCACGTGACATTGCGAGTTTGACACCCCTGATCTACCTTGTAGTTATACACACACACCTACAGCATTACCTACAGCACGGTAAATGGAAACATAAATTGTCACTCTCTACTGGCCATTCAAAAAGTGATACATTTGTGCAATAATTTCTATTTTTTGCAGTATAGTAGTACAGTGAATATGCATATATATATATATATATATATATATATATATATATATATATATATATATATATGTATATATATATATATATATGGATCTTTGGTTATTCGGGTTTTTCCCCGCGTAGAACTAAAGGTGTAGGGGCGACGTTTCGACGGAATCCCATCCGTCATCATCAGGCTGGAGGCTTCTGCTTCCTTCTTCTGGGAGAAGCATGTGGCTGTTTGTTCCTCTTTTTTAAACTGCCAGAGGGGGTGTGTTCTGTGGGTGGAGGTTGCTCTGATTGGGTGGGGGAGTAAGTGTGTTCTGATTGGGTGGGAGTGTGTTTTGAATGGTGGGTGTGTTCTGATTGGGTGGGGGTGTGTTTTGAGTGGATGGGCTGGTCTCAGCTGCCAGCCTTAGACCTGAGCTGGTGAGTTGTGCTGCTTTTGTTCGGCTTCGTGTTTGTGGTGGTGCCATGTTTTTATAGTGGGTGTCAGTTTGCTTATTGTGTGGTTTGGAGGGGTTTAAAGTGGCTGATGTTGCAGCTGTGGTTAGGTTTCTGTTTTGTGGTTGTGCCTCGTTATCATTGTGGGTTCGGATTTGCTTTTTCAATGGTTGTGTGGTGGTGATGTCATGTGTTATCATGAGTTTGGGTCTATCATTCTTGGTGGTTGGGACTCGTCTGTCAATCAAGGCGGGTTTCCAAATGGTTGGTAGGCGAGAGGTATCATCTCGTTTGTTTATGCTGTAGGGGCGTTTTTCTATCTCAATGGCTTCTCTGATTATTCTGTTGTTAAAATGTTCAATTTTGGCGATAGTTTTGGTTTTTTTAAAATCAATTTCATGTCCCGTGGCTTCAAAGTGTTGGACCAGGGATGAAGTTTGTTCTCCTTTTCTGAGTGAGTTTTTGTGCTCTTCAATATATATATATATTTGTTTTCTGAGGTTTTCGCGGGTGCCTGTATGTGGATCCTTGGTTTTTCGGGTTTTTCCCCGCGTAGAACTAAAGGTGTAGGCACAACGTTTCGACGGAATCCCATCCGTCATCATCAGGCTTTAGCTTCCTTCTTCTGGGAGAAGCATGTGGCTGTTTGTTCCTCTTTTTTAACATATATATATGTTAAATGCTTGTTAACTACTTAGATTACCTTGCTAGGCCCCAAACATGGGACAAATCTTTATTTCCTGTTTCGGCCTAACCAAAGGCCATCCACAGGCAGTAGTCACAACAGTGACAGCTCATATTTGTGTAAATTTTAGATATATATATATATATATATTTTGAGGGTAATAACGGACTCTCTAAAGGCCTGCCTTGCCTTGATCACCTGGGTCATAACATTGTAACTTTGAATGGTTGCTAAACGAACGTATGTCAAGGACTGCTTGTATACTCTCTTCAGTCCAATGAAGTCTTAGGTTTCAACATGCCTTTTTAATAATAATTTGACTTTCATTTTCATATGTTGAATGCATAGGAACACTTTCAACTTGAGTTAATTATATTATCTCACTTTGACTGATAATTCAAGGGGCGATAGTGGGATCTTGGCAATCATATGTATCATGACAGCAGAAATGCAGGCACAATTCCTTCCATATATGTAAATAAATCTTTTTGGGAGAAGACTATTTTGATATGAGAGATGAGAACATTTAAAAAAACATTCTGTTCTCTTTTGACAATTAGAAACAATTTTCCCCCCTCACACTTGAAAAGATAACAATACTACTAACTATTCCCTTGCATTGCTTGAACCCACAAAACACTCATTATTGAATAGAGACAGACAACTTCTTCAGATTAGCAAGTTAGTGGTATTATTCCTTGCCATCCTTCTCAAGGTAAAGGTAAAGGTAAAGCTTTCCCCTATCCAGTTGAGTCTGATTCTAGGGGGTGGTGCTTATCTTTGTTTCTTAGCCAAGGGAACCAGCATTGTCTGAAGATATTTCCATGGTCATGACTATATGCTGAGATGCATGGAATGCTGTTACATTTCCCCCCACACACACACACACCAAAGTGGTACCTATTTATCTATTCACAATTGCATGTCTTCACATTGCTAATTTGGCGGGAGATGGGGCAAGTAATAGGAGCTCACCCCATCACCCCATCAGCTTTCTAGCTGACAAGGTCAGCATCTTTGACCACTGAGCCATCACACTCCTGCCATCCTTCTATCTGACTTCAAGATGCTATCCAGAATCCAGAGGTGGCCAGAGACTAGTTGCCAGAAATAATCTCTTTAGCTAATCAAGGTTCATTATACCCACAACAATATTTATACCTTTTAATTTATCCCCCCAAAAAAAAAAAATTAGCATTATTTTGGCGGCTTACACTAACAGTTTTATGGCTGACAAGGAAAAGACCATTCCAACAGTTTGTCTTCTTCTTTCCCTTAAGCTCCTTACCTTCAAGCAAGTATTCTTTTCATCATTTCTTTCTTTTTCCCCCCCTTCTGATCTTAAGGGAATTTGCAGAACATTCCCAGCCTCAAGATCTGTCCAACATACGAACAAAATTTAGGATGCAAAACTGAAGAAATCCAGGTTCGAATTTCAATTAAAAAATGATTAATGGGTGACTTTGGTCTACTCATTATTTCTCTACTTGGTCTACTCTAGTCATTATTTCTCTATTAAACCTACTTCTTACCAGATAGTTATGGGTATAAAATATGAATAACTACATACTGTATTTCACTTTGGTTTCTGGCTGGTTTAATTACTTACTGAGCTGCCCTAAGAACAGATCAAAGATGTGGAGGTGCTTTGCACCTGTGATGTGTCAGGCTATTTCTTAATGCACATCTAGCACTTTCTAAGAAAGAACTAAACCTGATCCCAGGGCTTTTTTTCTCATAGAACGCTCAGAACGGAGTTCCGGCACCTTTTTTGGATGGAACCTTGTAGGGTAGGCAAGGCGGGTTGTATGACATGTGTGAGTTACGGCACCTTTTTCTTTTACAAAAAAAGCACTGCCTGATCCTATGGTGAAGTGGGAAAGAGGGACTAATAACAAGCTAGCTTTGTCCTTGACTAGTGCTGAAAGAAATGGTACTAGCGCCATGTCCAGCAGCATCCAGAAACAGACCATGAATTAGGCAAAACAGCACTCCCTCCATATCTATAGGCAATTTAGCTATAAAATCCTGCATAATTTTGGGATAATATTACTGCTTTTCTAGAATTATTGGCTGAGGCACTGATCTATATTTTCTCTGTCTTCCAAGGCACAGTTAATGCCAGGGCCTTTTCAGTAGTGACACCAAGGCTGCAGGATATTTTTCACCAGGAAATTTTTTGGTCAGTCTCTTTTTAGCCTTCTCAGAGAAGCACCCCCGACGTTTGGGAGAGATTTTTCTGTTCTAACGAGGGCATTTCAAGACAAAATGGTATATGCTATACATTAGGAAAAATAGTGCAACAAGAGGAGGTGTTTGGCAATACAGATTGTCTTGGGCAGCACTACCTATGCCTTTGTTATCAATTTATCATAGATTGAAAGTCTATAGATGCCATGGGATTCATTTTTTTGCATGAGCAATTCATTACACCAGAAAACTTTAGCGATACTTTCAAGTTTATGAGTATCAGATTCCAATTTTCATCAGTCTCAGTTTGTATCACCGAAGATCTGGGGTACAGGAGCTGTAATAAAACAACATGTGATTGTTTGCCCCTGCATTTAGGGATATGATATTTTTATTCAATTGACATTTGGATTGAATTTTGTTTTTGCTGCTGCTATTAATAGATCTAATGTTCTTGGTTTTTGCTTTCGGCTCTTTTGTAAATGTTTTTGGTTTTATTACACACACATGTCATTTTTAAAGCTATCTTGTAAAATCCTTGGTGGGGCTTATGGCAAATTAGTGGAATATACTATAAAATCAATCAATCCATACAACAACCTCTGCGTAGATTGTAATGCTGACAGGAAACCAAATTCTTTTCTAGAACTAAATTAGGCAATAGTAAAAAAAACTCACCAAAGAGATCTTCCTTTAAACTAAATAATAATAATAATAATAATAATAATAAAGACTGTTTAGTGGGCATTGCACTACCTGGATACAGTAGAATAGAAGAGAAAGAACTGGAGAAAAATCACAAAATACAAATACTTGCAAATATAAGTGGCAGAGAAAGCAAAGATTGTACTAATAGTAATTTGCATGCAATTCCAAAATATTGGGAACATTACTTGAACATCATCAGGACTGACAACATCACCGTCAGTCAATTCCAAAAGACAGCTTTACTTCAAACAGCTTACATCTTGTGATTTATCACTATGAAACAACAATATCTATGAGCACTGATGATGCTACCTAATTAAGGTAATCAAACTCCTGCAAGAAAACAGCCAAGCTCAGAGAGCATCAGAGGACCCTCACAACATCTGCCAATCTCAGGTCCTTGGGAGAAAATAGATGGATAAAAAGGCCAAATCCAGGCTAAATGTCTGACTGTGTACCCAACCTAAATAATAATAAACGATCATTGACAATTCATTTTTTAAAACCTCCTTGGCAGCTTTGAACATTGGGCCACAGCCAACAATACAATATTTAGCGACAACAAGTATTAAGTCCCTACATAGGGGGCAGGAAAATAAAACTCATAGGCACAGGATTAAAGAGATCTGACTTGGCAGCAGCAATCTACATAAGAAGTCCACTGACCATAAACAAGCAATGTGATGCAGCAGCTAAAAAAATCCAATATAATCTTAGGCTAGCATTAATAGAAAATTGGCATCTAGATTATGGGAATTAATTGTTCCATTATTCTGCATTCCAATTGGGACTCACTTTACTGTTTCCAGTTTTGGGTCCAGTACTTAAGAAGAGACATTGAAATCCTGAGGTGGGTTCAAAAGGGAGCTAAGGGGCTTGAGATGTTGGGCATCTTTAACTTGCCAAAGAGAAGATTGAAAGGGACATACGACTGGAGTCAAATAAAATGAAAAAGGCTGAAATGTGCAGAAGGAGATGGGTTTGTTCTCTGTTGAAACTAATGGCAAGACCAGGGTGATTGAATTGAAATTAAAGTAGATTTGGGTTTCCACTGCCACAGCAAAGGGGTTGGGGAGGGGGTGAATTTCTCATTGCCTCCATATGTCTCTCTTTGCTCCAAGAAAATACAGTTTGTAGCATGCTCTGAACTCTGGCCTACTATCCTAGGAATCACAGATTGTAGCCTGGGAAACCATAGAAATCAAAACAAATAGGAGAAAGGATTAAGTCAATTTTTTAAAAACACTAAATCTCTTCAGATTCATTTAATAGTGGCTGGAGACTTTATTTTGTTGGTTTGTTTTATTTTTCTTACAGGCAGTCAGGCAAGCAAAAGATAAATTTTGCCTGTGTTTTTGGGCAAGATCATGCTATGTTTGGTAAACAAATAGTTCTAATCTTCAGTAAACAGTCTTGCTTTTAAACAGACCATACTGTGCTTAAATGCTCACCAGAGAATTCATGTATGTGTATAGTTTCTTGGTAACTACATTGGGAAAGCATTAGGAATCACATTTCTTCATTCCTTACATCATTATAATTGTCTCTCTTCCATTACAAACACCAAGGATGGGAGAAATAAATGGCTCAGAAGAATGATGGCATTGATTAAATGAAATAGAGTCAGCTAGGATTTCAATACATTAGGAATCAAAATAGAGTAGCAAGATATTATAGCAAAAGCAATTATAAAATTATTAAAGTGGAAAAAATATGGACACTGCAATTCTTTAGCACAATTTATTTACTTTAGGTAAAGTAGATTTTTGGGACATCCAGTTTGGTGTAGGGGTTAAGGTTCTGGCCTAGAAATCAGTGAGTTCTAGTCCCGCCTTAGGCCAATCACTTTCTTTCAGACCAACCCACCTCACAGGGTTCTTATGGGGGGAAAGTAGGAGAAAAGAGTATTGGGTATGTTTGCCACCTTGTGTTACTTATAAAGTAATAAATAACATGTTATAAATAAATAAATAGGTGACCTTGAACCAGTCACACACTCTCTCTGCTCTAGGAAAGAGGCAATGGTAAACCGTGTCTGAAAAACCTTGCCAGGAAAACTACATTTGGTCCATCAGTTGCTGAAGGTGAACTGCTTAAATGGGACCAGCTTCCCTGCAGAGTAAGCATAAGAACATCTCAAGGAAACCATGATCTCATCATAACAGGGGGAATAATGACAGATCCTCCACAACAGATCACGTTGCCATTGCTCCAACAAGAAGATCATATCTGGCAGGTTACCACTAATGAGTTGGGCCTGAGATGATTTGGGATAGGCTGCAATCTGACTGGCAGATTGAAGTCCCCCAGCCTGGAGAGCTCTACTGCCAGCCCTGAAATGGCCTCCAATAGCTCAGGCAGAATGTTATGGTTCCGACAGATGAAACTGTTTAAAAGAACTTTGAGGCATTGTTTACCTTAAAGAATCTTTTATTCGAGAAACAAAGTATTGGCACTACATAGTTAAAGCCAAAAACTGAATTCCACTCCTCTGGGCACAAAGTAGCAAAGCACAATTCCCTCCTCCAATTAACAGTCATAAATCACATTCCCCAATTAGCTTGAAGCACGGGCTTTCTTCCCAGCTTTCCAGCCCGCCAAATCTTTATCAGCTCTGGGCACAATAACCTTGATTCCCATGGCTGAGTTACTGATGTTATGACTAACTGGACTCTCATCCCCACACACCCCTCCCAGCATCATTTAACTCTAAAAGAGAAATAGAAAATATGGCTACATTTCCATCTATTGTCAAAGCAGGAACATCTGATGTTAGCAGCATTGACAGGCAGATTGTCACACAGCAGGAAGGCTTGGATGGTAGCAACAATCCCAACTGACCCAGGAAGTCCAACTTCAGAAATGGGGTCTCACAACCAGAAATTTGGGGAGGGAGCAAGACCCCCTGAAAGACCAAACAGATTCTCAGATCACCAATGCCAGCCCACCTCCCCATTGACAATTCTTGAAATAAATAATCCATCCATCATTTAGGACTGGGCTGATCTTTCTAATCATTTCAGAGTAAAGGATTATATTCCTCTCACCCCTCCTTAACTGGATGAAAAATATAAGCCTTGTTTTCTGCTGCCGATATACTAGCATGCTTCAGGTTTAGTGTCTGATATCACAGATTGCCAGATTAACTTCCAAAACCTTCAAATGAATGTCAGAGTATTGTTTTATATGATGGGTTATATTCTCTAAACTATTAAAAAAAGGATTAAAAAATAAAAAAGACCTCCAAAGCTTACTGTGTAGATCAATACTTTCAGCAAAAGGACAACAATCAGATGCCAAGATTGAATGTTAGGCTAGTATTGCAAAGCGTTACTACTCTGTTCACCCCTCAGCTTTCATGAATCTTTGGAAATGTGGTTGTCTTAAGATAGCAATATTATCTGGACAGCTGGTTTTAAAAAGGAGAGTGGAATTCAATGGCATCAGCAGCTGAGAAAAAAGGGGGAAATCTTTTTTGGTCTACTGCAAACTCTCTGCATGAGCTGAATCTGTTCTTTGGACTCCAGCCAATGTTTAGGGAGACTGTAGCTATCTTTGACCACGTTCATGAGTAGACATATGTCACTATTTTAAACAGGAAGCGTCTTTATAGGAAGTGAGAGCAAAATACAAAACAAAATGGGAAGTGGTATGTCAAGCTTGTGACCCGTTAAAAAGCTCTGGATGCAACAAAGAGCTACGCAGACTTGATACTATTAAGAGATGTGAATTTTACAAATAAATGTAAACTTTATCTCTCTATTGCTGCTTTCTTGGAAAAATCTTTGTACATGAAGCATATTAAGCATATTATGATTTGCTTGCTTTTGGCTTAGCGTCATGTGAAAGATCCTGTCAAGGAAGGAAATCACTGTAAAATAGTTTACAAATAATGTGAAATATTGGATGGGTTTGCTCATCATGCTAAGTCCAAAACAAACAAATCATGTTATAATTTAAGTTCAATTTATGAACTCAGTTTTCTCTTCTCTCATCCACTGGCACCGTAGCACCCTGAAAATAAAATCATGCTCTCAATGTATTCCCAAATGAACTATAAAAACATTAAGTCCTACCTTTATCTATTGTTTTTAACACTTCCTTGTTTGTCGTGCTCTATCCCCAAACTAGCTAAGCTTCCATCAAGTTTATACTGCATAAGCTTTTTTTAAATAATACAGTGTAAAGCAGAATCTACCTGTTTACTTAGTGGTAGCAATTTATCTTCGTTTTGTTTAATTTCAGTGTTATAGCATTCTGAAGTCTGCAGAATCTCATGATTTGGCAAGAGAAGTAAGAGTTAGAGCCAAATGAGGCTCCATTCCTGTCAGAATAAAGGTTCGTGAACCAATTCTTAATCAGAATCGTACTAGTCAGGAGAAGAAGAGGAGCACTCTAAAACAAGTGTTAGTAAACTAAATGGTGTTAGTTAATGCCACTTTTCTTTGTGGGTCCACTGCATGCTCTCAAAATGTGCTTTTGAGCAGTTAGAGACCGTGAACAAGATTTTAAGGTGTGTGGGAAGGAGGAAACCTGCATGCAGATGAAAAGAGAAGAAGAGAGTGAGAATAAGTCAGCTAAGGTGATGCAAAGCTGGTTTCAATGTTTTTGCTATTTTTTTTCAATGAAATTATAGCTCAGAGAATCAAAGGATTCTAGGCTGCCTTTCCCTGCTGAATGTGAATAATAATAATAATAATAATAATAATAATAATAATAATAATAATAATAATAATAATGATGATGATGATGATGATGTTAGCTGTGAAGTCGTGTCCGACCCATCGCAACCCTATGGACAATGTTCCTCCAGGCCTTCCTGTCCTCTACCATCTTCTGGAGTCCATTTAAGCTCACGCCTACTGCTTCAATAATAATAATAATAATAATAATAATAATAATAATAATAATAATAATAATAATAATAATAATAATAAACCAATGGTCACAAGACAGATAAGGAACATCTTCAGCTCAAATAATAAGAGGTAGTTCTATATTACACAAGCAGAAACTGTCTCTGTAAAAGAGGAAATCATATTCAGGAACTGCAAAACAAAATAATTCCTGAAACTATGATGGAGAAAGGAAGATTGAAACTTCTAGTTTATATATATATATATATATATATATATATATATATATATATATATATATATATATATATATATATATATATATATATATATATATATATATATATATATATATATATATATATACTACTCAAGGCAGTATATACAGTATACTGCCTTGAGTAGCAAAGGTTTTTTTCTCCCTATGAACATACATCGTTATTCCTTCTCCACTGGGCTTCATTTTGTTTATTTAAAATATTTATAAAGCCACCCATCGTATGAACTATAATGCTTATAGGATTACAAACAATAATAAAAGTAGTTTTAAAAAAAGTTGGCTTGGAGATTTTATTTATTTGAGTTATAGCCTGCCTGCCATTTAGACAGTATGTCTAGACCAGGGGGTCTTCAAATTGGCCCTTTTATGACTTGTGGACTTCAACTCCCAGAATTCCTCAAACAGGCTGGCTGAAGAATTCTGGGAGTTGAAGTCCACAAGTCATAAAAGGGCCAATTTGAAGACCCCTGGTCTAGAACTCTCTCCTCCTTTCCACAAGCCTATGAAGTTGGATGATCTGGGAGCATGTGACTGGCCCAAACTCACCCAGTGAATGATTGTAGATAGACAAGAACCAGGGTATTCTGGCTCCTAGTCTAACATCATAACTGCTTCTGTGTCAACTACATAGTTGTGTTCCTGGGCTGGGAAGCCTTTCTCATGGTAATTCATGTTGTAGTAATCTCCTGTTTTGATCACTACAATGCACCTGCCTGGACTGCCCTTAAAAAGCATTTGGAAGCTGTAGCTGGCCCAGAACAGTGATGTATGTTACCTTGTTGAACCCAGGAATTGTCCCTTCTCTGTGGAATACAACCCCTTCACAATCCAGATGCCTTGTTCTTATTTACTTCTTGCAAGGCCTTGAAAATCTGCCTATTTCCCCCAGTTTTTGGTCCAAGTGATGAGGTGAACACTGTTGCCCATATGGCTTTTCTGTCTGTTTGTTTGTTTATTTGGTGTTGTTTATTTGTTTTAATCATGGGCATCATGCAGATGCTGTAATTATTGTTTTAATCTTGTGCTATTCAGAGTCATTGTTGTGACACGGGAGAACATATAATTCTTTAAATGAATAGGAAGAGATGAGTACTACAAAGGATATTTACAGTGAAGAAATGTTCCATCTACTTGAGATTGACTTAACAGTGCTTCAGCTTGACCTAACAGACCACTTGTATTCTTTGGAGCACATTTTAAATAAACAACATAAGTTTGTTCTAATTCTATCACTTAATTTACATCCATTGATGTAAGATGGTTGACATCTTCTGATCAAAATTTCAGGCACACACTACTTGAAAAGCTACAGAATTTACTTACCATGTAAATTCCGGCCACATTTTACCAAAGAGATCAGTTTATGGGGGCAGATACAAACAGCTTATACAGCTGGATAAAAAACTAAAGACAAAATATTGAAATAATGATTGCATTACTGAATGGGTACATTGAGAATGGTTATTTAGAATGAAGAAGAAAGATGCATAATTCTGTTCAAGGCTGTAGGAAAATTTAGATCTGAGTCAAATTGCAACATTTATATTTTAACTCTCTTGTCTTTTCTATTTTGCTGAGAGAAACTGAGGCAGGAAGAAAACAAGAGAGAGAAAAACTCTTGTAAAAGTATTGCTATTTTTTCCTTCATTTCACCTTCCATCAGAGTTCATCACAGTTTATATAAAATCCTTGTCCTGACTCTTCAGAAACCAACCTCTTCAGATTTTGAAAATAAGCATTTAGAATACAGATTTATTAAATTTGGATAAAGAGGGCTTTTATCCTTCTCCACCCCTGCCACTTATTTAATTATCAAAATCTTTAAATGTATTTGCAAGCTTTCTGGCATTTGCTTGCAAGTATATTTTTAAAAGGGATTATATCACCACTTCCCTTAGTTGTGCCAAGATTCATCTTTCCCTGATGGGCCTCTTCAAGATGCTGGAAAGCCTGCTTATTTTCTTTTTCTTCTTCTTCTTCTTCTTCTTCTTCTTCTTCTTCTTCTTCTTCTTCTTCTTCTTCTTCTTCTTCTTCTTCTTCTTCTTCTTCTTCTTCTTCTTCTTCTTCTTCTTCTTCTTCCTCCTCCTCCTCCTCCTCCTCCTCCTCCTCCTCCTCCTCCTCCTCTTCTTCTTCTTCTTCTTCTTCTTCTTCTTCTTCTTCTTCTTCTTCTTCTTCTTCTTCTTCTTCTTCTTCTTCTTCTCACATATGAGAAGGCAAAAGGTTTGTCTTCAAACTCACTGTAAGACCAATAATTCTTCTACTGGGGTTGCAAAATAATAACTCTAAGGGAGAATTCCAAATAATTTTCCTTATGGGAGGCTACGTATGAGAACATAAAAAACTTTGCTTCATAGGGCTCAATCAATCCTGTCTTATGAAAAAAAGACCAAAAAATAAAAGATATTTCATGTATATGTTTGATAGGTTAAATATGACCTTCTACCTCTCATTATTGCTAGGAAATACAATTACAGCATGCAGTATGTAGACAATGGGCATGCAATATGTGGATAATGTTGGTTCTTTCCCTGTTCTCATTTGTAGTGGTATGCAGGCTGGTCAGTGTTAGAACAGAAAACAGCTTTCTTGACAAGTTATACAGCTCCAGGGATGGGAGACACTGAAGACAAATATCTGAATTGTTTACGATATTCAGGGCAAACGCAATGCAGGACAGAACAGTATAACCACATTTCTTTCCTACACACCATTTCTAACAGTAGATGTTAGCATTAGTGACTATCAAGTCCAAAGGAAATAAAGTTTCCCTGGTCATCAATGCTGTATAAAAACCCTTAATATTTTTCTTAAATTGTTGAAAATTTGATAAAGCAAATTAGAAATCAAGGACCAGCACATATTAAACGGATATATCTTGCATTGATAGAGATCGATTCAGAAACAGAGCTTGTTAAGGATTGTATGATAAAATGGGCCCAAAACATTCAGGAAGTTATTACAATGGACACGTGGGAAAAGATCTGGGTGAGGAATGTAAAATTCACTCAAGCTCAAAGTCTAAGAGAGAACTTTTACAAAATGTTTTATAGATGGCATCTAGATCCTAAAAAGCTTGCAAGTATGTATCCGAATTATCAGCCTAAATGTTGGAGGTGTGGTGATGAAGAGGCAACATATTTTCACATATGGTGGACTTGTAAAAAGGTCAAGGCTTTTTGGATAAAAGTCTGGTGGAATATGCAGAAGATTTTTAAACGGAGGATAAAGTTTTGTCCGCAATTTTTTTTGTTGGGAATAATTGTTGACGCTACAGTTGTGGACTCTAAGTTGATGTTGAATTTAGTTACGGCAGCAAGACTTTTGATAGGTCAATATTGGAAGAAAGAGGAACTGCCGACTATACAAGAGTGGATTTTAAAGGTTTCCGACTTGGCAGAGATGGCGAAGATTTCGGCCTATTTGAAAGATTACTCGCAAGAACATTATATTATGGAATGGAGAAAATGGATTGAGTTTATCCAGAATAAGTATAGGGTCAAGAAGTTTTATCTAGCATTTGAATAAGTCTTCTTTCGTTTTCTTTTTTCTTTTTTTATTTTGTCTTCTATATATATTTAATAATGCTAAGTTTTGTTTGATCCTATATAAGTTAGAGAGTGATGGATTTTAGAATTTATAGTTGTTAGTATATGGTTGTTTATGATTGCTTTTTTATATATATATACCTTGTATTTAGCTCTGGGAAGTCCGGGGGGGGAGGGGGGTTGGGGGGAGGTGGGGGGGAGGAGGGAGGGGGGGAGGGGGGGGAAGGGGGGAGGTAGGGAGGGGAGGAGGGAGGGGGAAGGGGTTTTTTTAAAGGAAAACTGTATTTTTAAAACTTTTCAATAAAAGAAAAACATTTTTCTTAAATTGTCAGCATCCAGCAGCGTAGCCTTGAAAGTCTTCTTGCAGCAAAACAAGAAGCAATTTATCTGTGACAAGTTACTAACCATAGTCATGCATTAAATTTAGAACATGTGTAAGCTTCTGTGTATGGCAGTCCATATTCAGAAACCTCTGAAGAAAAGAATAGTAATTTCATCAAAGCTTGTGCTGGAAGAGGTTTGTCAGTTTGCAAATGGTTGCTTGTCCTAACTGCCCAGCATCTATGCAACTGCAGCACAGTGATGGAAAGACTGAGTAAAGGATTAACTCAGTAGATAATAACGTATATTTTTTTTTATTCCACTGCAGGACAGGATGGAGGGTTCGCTCACACATTCCATTTATCCCTTATTTCCTTCCAGCTGGCTAAGAGAGTCAGAAACTGGTATGAGGCCAGGTTTTCAGTCAAAAAATCCCCAGCAAAATAGAGTTACTCTTTGTCACAGATTTATCAAATCCTCCTACCTTGATGAGATGAAACCCAATGAGATGTTACAGACCAATAGGAAGGATGCCTTCATTCTGACAGTGCCAGATGTATGATAACATTTATACATTTTGGGTCTCTTCCAGATTGAAAAAAAAAAGATTTCATGAACTCAATTTGCTCAGTGTTTGTAGTTGCAGGAATCTGGAGAATCACTAGGTGGCAGCAAATAGCTTTCTGGGCCTCTGGTGCGATCTGTTGGATATTCAGATAGGCAGCCCAGTTCTGATATCCCAAGTTGTCTCCAACACCAAATAGGCCACCAAAAGTTTATCATCTCTGAGGTCATTTCTTGGGGGAAAAATACCCCTAAAAGAAGCCATTTTCCAATCTTTAGTGCAACTACGAATACAAACACTACTACAAATATTGTCAAGTCTCAATTCCCCTCACTCATAGACTGTTCTAAAAGTATATTTTAAGATATAATTTAAACTGGTTTGCATGTTGCAGTTGATCATATTTTGTTGAATTAAGATTGTCATAAACCACAGTTCACTGGGTTCACAAAACACAGTAGTTTATAGTAGCTGGGATCACTTACTGCACCTATCAGAATTAAAGCTATTAGAGATTGATCAGATAGGTATGGCAGACCTATATATCTGAAATACTTGGTTGTTTCCACAGATTCAGTGCTATTTCTGCCAAGTAATTAATTGCAGGAACAAGATTCAAGCATCTGAATAAATTCACCAAAAACTCTGGCAAAAATAATTGCAAGTGCTTCAAAATACATTACATTCTATTACTGAACTGATTCTCTGCAATGAAGTCTTTAGTACTTTGTTCTCCGCAGGTTCATTTTGCTGAACTGAATCCCTTTAAATACATACTGGGTGCTGCCCTTCACTCTCTCAGAAAAGCAGGAAAGAAAGCTGAAAAGAAAGAAAAAAACAAGCAAGCAAGAAATGGGGCAAAGGAGTTCATATTTAGATGAGAGAGCTCATAAGCCATGGCAGCTTGAGTCACACACGTTTTGTCAAGAAAAATCTCCTAATGGGACAATGCTATGCTGTGCTGCAGCGTAACTGTTGGTTTCCCTGCTGCTCCCTGGTGGTTCTTAAGTCAACTTCAGAAGTTCCAACCCAGATCATAGTGGGTGGGCAATGGAGCTGGTCAAGATTATGGCCACCATACAATCTGATGGTCATTCCCCTGCTACTTGCCCTTTCCTCCATGCAAAGAAGGCTGTTTCCAGCGCTGCCTCCTATGCAGATTGCATTGTCAATATCTGCCTTTTCCTTTTAGGGGGTTGTTCCCTCCTCATTAGTCCCGTGCCTTTCCTATGCTTTCCCAGATGTTTTCACATGTGGATGTCTCTGCTTTTTGCTCCCCATTTGGTCTCATTATCTCCTTTGATGCTAACACAGATCTTTTCTTTCTTTCTTTCTTTCTTTCTTTCTTTCTTTCTTTCTTTCTTTCTTTCTTTCTTTCTTTCTTCCTTCCTTCCTTCCTTCCTTCCTTCCTTCCTTCCTTCCTTCCTTCCTTCCTTTCTTTCTTTCTTTCTTTCTTTCTTTCTTTCTTTCTTTCTTTCTTTCTTTCTTTCTTTCTTTCTTTCTTTCTTATGGTATTCTGATGCTATAATAATCAAAGCAAGAGAGATCAGTTTTTTTCCCCTTCTTTCCTATATTCCGTTGGCAGCCCAGGGAAATTTTGTAACAAAGAAGAACTAATAGTTCAAACTTTAAAGAAAGAACGTAGCAACAATCCTATATTGGAACTTAAAGGGAAGAGAAGCTTTAAACAATTGCGGGTAATGGATGGAAAACAAAGGAAACTTGCTTTCCTCAATCTGAAAGAGTGCCCATGGCAGATGTAGGGATTGAATGAAGCATGAACTGGTAGGATTAAGGTTAGTTCATTGACATAATAAGCCAAATTGTTAGAAAAACAGTCACTACTCATTAGAACAACTTACAAGCAGCAAGTCTGATCACGACAAAATGGCCACCAATGGTATCAGCCAGCCCTGGAGCAGAGGAGATGTGCCAGAAAGTTCATCTCATTCACCTGATACTAAAAATGGAGTGAAGTGCTGGAGATCATCTGGTCTGAAGGCCTTTAGGTGCATTCAACCAACAGCTTTGAATCCAAGTTGGAAAATATAGGAGCAGGGAGATATGCAATGGGCTTCCAGTGGGAAGAAGACAAGGTCATCCATGTCTGTACACAGTGAGTGGCCTGTATGACCAATGGGCCTGGTAGACTCTCTCTCTCCTCAGGCAAAGTTGTTCCTTCTGAGTGTATTTCTACTTCCCCTAAATCTCTCCATGCAAGTGACAAAGAAGCTTATAACACCACTAATAAGGTCAGGACCATAAGGAGACTAAAGGCAGCCATACTACTCTTCAAAACACCAGGTTGATTCTGGTAATATAAAAGCAGCCTAGCTTTTCTCTCTCTCTCTCTCTCTCTCTCTCTCTCTCTCTCTCTCTCTCTCTCTCTCTCTCTCTCTCTCTCTCTCTCTCTCTCTCTCTCCCTCCCTCTCCCTCTCCCTCTCCCTCTCTCTCTCCCCATCTCTCTCTCTCCCCATCTCTCTCTCTCCCCCATCTCTCTCTCCCTCATCTCTCTCTCCCCATCTCTCTCTCTCCCCCATTTCTCTCTCCCCATCTCTCTCTCCCCCACCTCTCTTTCTCTTTCCATCTCTCTCTCTCTTCATCTCTCTGCCAAAAAAAATATTCTTACCATAACTCTAGAAAGATTGTAAATAGTTTACAAAAAGAAAAAGATACAAAAGAAAGCTTGAATTACAAGTTCCCAAGTGATAGATGATACCTACAGCCACCGGATTCCCCTCCTTCCCTTATGTATTTCAAGCTTCCACTGCAGGACACACATGCTCTGAAAAACATCATGCTCTGCTGAAATCCCTTTTGCGTCAATAAGGATTCCATGCCCTTTCAAATTGTTAACATCTCTGCAAATACCTTGAAGGATGCCACAATTAAAAATTGTTTCCATGTCTGGAACGTAGAACAACATAACCACAGCAGAGATTCTATCCAGAGCAATTCCAGATAATTTTTTAACTGTCTGGTTACGTGACATCATAAAAACTTTTTATTGGAGGTTCCAATAAAAACATCATTCATCCATGGCCATCTTTTATCCTTCTTCTACTATTTGGTCTCTCTCTTTTTTGGTCAACACAACACATTTGTTAAAAAGGGAGATAGGCATTTGCAAAATGTCTTTTGATTGTCATTCTAATATGCACATGCATACTCACACAAAGACACACACACACAGAGAGACACACACACAAAGAAGGGAGACCCCTGACCCTACTATTTACTAGGTATTCGTGCAACAACAGGCTGTTTTATATACTTACAGTCTGTACATGACCACAATGTCATAATTTGTAATTCAGGATAAGAAGGTATCTGCTAGCCTTTGTAAATCCTTGAACATCTGAGTGTTCTTTTGGATGTGGGATCCGAAGGTTGGTGGAGTCATCAACATGAAATTTAAGCATGGCTGCTGTTGTATGAATTAGGCTGGAGTGTCCTTGACTGCCATTATGCTACTATTAAATTTATTTTGTCGGAAGAAGAGTTTTCTTTTTTTCCCCATTTTTTTACTGTTATGTTTGGAATCTGGAGTTGCAGCTGGCAAGATGAAGATCTATATAAATTGATACCTAAATAAATGAACACATAAATAAATTGATCATCTTCCTGAGCCTATCATGTAGTTTCTTCTGCCGCATACCTACAATTTTGTGTCAGTCACATTCAGCAACGGAAGCTAGGACAGCCATGTTTTCGAGAGACCTCAGGGGAGCATAGGAAATTTTGGTTCATGCACTCCAAAGTTTCTTGCTAAGTTCCAGCGATGGAGTATTCCCCATGGCCAGCTATTACACGGAATGCAAATTTTGCCTGATTGCTATTAGAATTCCTTGTCCCCATCTCTTCAGGTTATGCAATGTATTACCTCTAAGAGGCACTTGGCCTTTCTAAGGTAGTCTACCACCTAATTACGAAAAAGTAATATTATTGAAGACATGAAATCAGAACAATTTTTTTAAAAATTAACAACAGCAGTGAAACAACAGTGCAATGTCCTTGGCCTGTCTTGAATTAATGTCAACTAAAACCAGGGCAGGTATTTTTTTTTCCTGATAGTTCTGTGATTAATAGCTAATTTGTATGATTTGCTTTGAAATTATAGAAATCAGTGCAAAGTATCAAGCTTAGTAGCAGCCAAGTGCATTACAGATTCAATTATCAGCATCTCTAACTTAAAGATCAAGTGGAAAGCGGTTGGATAGAGTTTTGCATAAATGTTTTGATCCTTCCAATCAGTTACAGCAGAAATTAATACTCTAATGGATTAAATGGACAGCCATTTGTCTGAAATGGTATAGTGTTTCCTGCCTGAGCAGGGAGTTGGACTAGACGACCTCCAAGGTACCTTCCACCATTATTATTATTATTATTATTATTATTATTATTATTATTATTATTATTATTATTATTATTATTATTATTATTATTATTATTTGCACAGTCAACCAGATGTTCAGACTGGATTTGGAATTTTTGTCTACCTATTGAGTCCTTTCCAAGGACCTGGGATAGGCAGATGTGGATGTTTGATGGTATTACAGATATTGTCGCAGGATGGAAGCCATTCCTAGTAAGGCCGCCTTTTGCAATTGACTAATAGCGAATTTGTCAATGCCAATGGTGTTCAACTGGTGCTCCAGTTGTTTTGGGATTGCATCCAAGGCGCCTATTACTATTGGTACTACCCTCGCTTGCCTTTGTCACAGTCATTATTATTATTATTATTATTATTATTATTATTATTATTATTATTATTATTTATTATTTTTATTATTTTTATTATTATTATTCCAATGGTGCCATGTGTGTGCATCTCTGTGTGTCTGTAGGTGTGGGTGTCTGTGTGTACACATCTTCAACCCAACAATTTTGTTTAGCGAGAGCCAGTTTTGGTCTAGTGGTGAGGGCACTAGGCTAGAAACCAGGAGACTGAATTCTAGTCTCTCAGTAGGCATGAAAGCCAACCAGACACCTTTGAGGCAATCACTCTTTTCAGCTCAACCCATCTCACAGAGTTGCTGCTGTGGGGTAATAGGAAGAAAAAAAGAATATTAAGCCTGTTCACCACACTGAGTTATTTATAAACCAATAAAGGTGTGATATAAATAAATGAAATAAACAAATAAACAAAGCAGGTGGGTGTTGGGGTAGCTAAATGAACAAGTAAAGGGATTTACTATAAAGCATCTTCCTTTATTTAAAAAAGGAAGAGGAAAAAAATGAATTTGTCGTATCAGACAGGTTTTGTGAGTTTCACTTCCCTTTTCCTTTTGCTCCAGGCATTGACTAAGTCTCACCACCATTTCTGTGTCCTGTAAAAGGGATGGTGTTAGTCATGGGAGTGCTTGGATCGTGCCCCATCTGGCGCAAGCCACAGCCACCGTGTTGCCAATAGGGCAGCAATCTGCGTATGCGAGCACAAGGTAGGGGAGAGACTTCCATAGAAGGAATGGAATGTTTACCAGACAGATATGAGGAAAAACAGATCCACAAATAAATAAATAGTAATAATACAGAAAGATGAACAGCTAAAGGCTTTTGTACGAAGTCTGCCAAGTCAACATCCATTTTGAGGAAGTGTACAATATTGTACCAAAGTTTCGCTCTCTGCACTTCTGTTCATATTTCTCAAGCATTGACTGGATCATCCATATAAAGCCATGTGCTAGTCTATCTTTAAAGTGTCAGATTTGGGCTGGGTTTACATATTATGCTAAGCCATGATTTCAGTGAGTAAGCCACAATTGGACAAGTTATGATCATGCCAATTCCTAAGACAATGGTGGGAACCAAATCACAAACTAAGCAAAACTGAACAGATTACCTTGTGTCTTAGCACAGTGGTGAATCCAACTGTAGGATACAAAACAGACCTAACTGCTAATAATCTGCAATTAAATGGAAGAAACCAAAGTTATGTCACATAGTTTATGCTTTGCATGTAAAAAGGTCACATTCAGTCTCTAACATCCCCAACTGCTGCGGACAGAGTAGATTACATTGGGCTCATGAGAAAAATAAGCTGTTACAAAGGAAAGGCAGACTTTGATTCTGTGTTATATTTGTAAACAATCCCCTGAGAGAGATGTATATATGTTAACTGTCAAATAATACGGCAGCAGCAAGCGTATAAACTAAAAGCAGCCTGACAAGAAAACACGCGGGAACTTTGACAGCTGTCAAAGTTCCCCGCACCGCGCAGGCGCCACCACTGACAGCTCGCGGCTGTCAAACGCCGGACTACGAAGAAGCCTGAGCTGTCAAAGCGTCCACCGTACAGCGCAGGCGCAACCACTGACAGCTCGCGGCTGTCAAAACACCAAGACACGCGGAAGCCGGAGCTGTCAACAAAAGACGACGCGGATTGGTCCCTGCCTGACAGGGCGCCAAAATGAACACCGCTGATTGGTCCTCACTACCAGCTGCCGGCTATAAAAGCCGGACAAGTTATTCTATGTTTGCCTTTGCTCTTAAATAAATCTGTTGTTACTAGCCTGTCGTCCCGAGTGGTCCTTCGGCTACTTCACTGGCGACGAAGGTGGGATCGCTCCGGAGCTGAAGTCACGGCCGAGGAAGGGAGTTCCCGGCAAGAGCTGTCACGGAAGTTTTAACTTCCATCGGAGCAACCCAGGACCGGACGACATGGCAAACTTCGGCCGTGTGAGGGAGTTTGATACCCGCCATCCCGAGAGATGGCAATCACACCTCGGCCAAGTCGAGGGATTCCTCCTCGTCAGTAAGATCACTGACGACCGAGCAAAGGCCGCCGCTCTGCTGTACATCAGCGGGCCCCCGGTGTACGATGCAGCCGTCGGGTTGTTCAGCCCAGTGCCCATCACTGAAGTCTCCTACGCGGACTTGGTGGACCAGCTGAGCAAATACTACATGCCGGCTCGATCAGAACTATACTGGCGGGTGCAATTCGCACAAAAGAAACAACGGCAGGACGAGCCCGCCAACGAATTCATCGCCGGGGTCAGGCATGCCGCAAGGAACTGCTGCTTCCCCGACCTGGAAGACCGCATCAGAGACCAGGTGGTGATCGGTCTGAGGGACGAGAAGCTACAAAAAAAACTGACGTCCAAACCCGACATGAACCTGGCCGAGCTGACCAGGGAGATCATGGCATACGAACACAGCCACAAGAAGAAGCCGACCAACACGACCCCAGAGACCCCCGCGACCGTCTACCAGGAAAGCGCAGCCTTCAGCGACAGCGGAGAGTCGGTAGATTTCACCGACGGAGAAGCCCTACAACGCCGAATGGAGCACCGACAGCCGAGAAGGGGAAAGACATCGGACCGCCGGGGAGCCAGGAACCCTCCACCGCCACCGCGTTACGAGCAACGAGCCGCCTGTGCCAGCTGCGGGGGCAATCATGCCCGAGGAGGTTGCCGTTTTAGGAACGCGAAATGCCACAATTGCGGGAAGACCGGCCACATCAAGCCGGTGTGCCGCAGCAAGGGCCGGGACAACATCAATGAGGTGGAGGCAAACCCCCCAGGTAGGCCAGCTGCCCAGGCCAGCAGAGAACCCCACCCAGGGCCCCTGGTAGAGATTGTGGACAGGGTAAACAGCATAAGCTCCAAGGTTAAGATCTGGGTCAGGATTCAGGGGGTGCCCTGCCACATGGAAGTAGATTCCGGGTCGGCAGTTTCCTTAATTTCTCTAACAACCTATCAGGAGATCTGTCAGAAGGGCCGAGGACAAATCCCCCTGAAACAAACTCAGGTACACCTAGCTGACTTCCAGAAAACCCCCATTCCGGTGGAAGGAAAAGCCAAGGTCGTAGTGCAGTACAAGGGGTTCAAGGGGCCCCTGGAGGTTTTAGTCACACCAGGGAACCGCACCGATTTGATAGGACTAAACTGGTTCAGTCCATTAGGTATCGCTTTAACTGGGGTTAACACCATCCTAACACCCAGCCTAGAAGCCGTTTGCGATAAGTTCGCCGACGTCTTCGATGGCACTTTAGGGAAATACACGGGTCCCCCCATCTCCTTACAGTTAGACCCTGCAATCCAACCAGTTAAGATAAGAGCCAGGAGGGTACCTTTTGCCCTTAAGGAAAAAATCGAAAACGAACTTGATCGCCTCGTAGGACTAGGGGTGCTTGAGCCCACAGAAGGGGGAACCTGGGAGACCCCTATCGTCACCCCAATCAAACCTAATGGGGAAGTGAGACTGTGCGCTGATTATAAGGCGACAGTCAACTTAGCCCTCAGCCCCCATGCCTACCCGGTGCCAGCGGTAAGGGACGTATTTGCTTCCATCCGCTCGGGCACCCTTTTCGCCAAGCTCGATCTCGCTCAGGCGTACTTACAGCTACCTGTCACTGAGGACACTGCGGAGGCCCAGACAATTGTCACCCACCGCGGTGCCTTTAAGGTAAAGAGGCTCCAATTTGGCATATCGGCGGCCCCGGGTATATTTCAGGGTATCATGGAGAAGACCCTGAAAGGAATACCCGGGGTCTGCCCCTACTTCGACGATGTTCTCATCGCCGGAGAAAACGAAGCGAACTTAGCAGACAGGCTGTCAGCTGTGCTAAGCCGGCTCAGAGAAGCCGGCCTCAAACTTAAGCGGGAAAAGTGCTCTATTGGAGTCACATCCACTGAATTCCTAGGGTACAAAATAGATAGCCAGGGCATCCACCCCACCTCAGAAAAACTACAGGCTATTCAAACCGCACCCAGTCCTAGGAATAAGCAAGAGCTGCAATCCTTTTTAGGATTGTTAAATTTTTACCATGCCTTCATCCCCCATAAGGCCACTATTGCGGAGCCTCTGCACAGACTCCTAGACAAGGGTACAACTTGGTCCTGGACCAAAGAACATGAGAATAGCTTCCAATCATTAAAAAAGATTATCTGTCACAGTTCAACTATCACCCTTTTCAGGGAGGACACCCCAATATGCATCGCTTGCGATGCCTCTCCCTATGGAATCGGGGCTGTCTTAAGTCACATATTCAAGGACGGCACACAAAGACCCATAGCCTTCTATTCACGCACTCTAACCAAAGCTGAAAGAAACTACGCCCAAATCGACAGGGAAGCCCTAGCAATAGTAGCAGGGGTCAAAAAATTTCACGATTACCTGTATGGAAGACCATTTACTATAATTACAGATCACAAACCCCTACTAGGCATATTCACGTGGAACAAAACTACTCCACAAATTCTCTCCCCGAGAATGCTAAGATGGTCAACCTTCTTAGCAGCCTATTCCTATCAACTAATACATAAACCAGGTAAAGAATTGGGTCATGCTGACTGCCTCAGCAGACTGCCCATACAAACCAGGGACCCAGACCCAGCCCCAGCCAGCCAGATTTTAGCAATCTCCCAACTTCCAGAATGCCCCCTGACTGCAAACATCATAGCTAATAATTCTGCCAAAGATAAAATACTTGCCAGAATCCTCAAATGGGCCACAACAGGATGGCCAGCTCAAAATCCACAACCTCAATTCCAACCTTATTATAACAGAAAAAATGAGATCTCAACACATAGAGGATGCCTGCTGTGGGGAAATAGGGTCATCATACCAGAGAGAAACATAGACCAAACATTACAAATTTTACACGAAGGACACCCTGGAATTGTAAAAATGAAGGCGATGGCTAGAAGTTATGTGTGGTGGCCAGGCATAGATAAACAAATAGAAAAGTACGTAGGTGGGTGTTATACCTGTCAAGAGACCAGGAATGAACCACCCCAGGCTCCAATCCATAAATGGGAGACAACAAGAAACCCTTGGTCACGTATACATGTAGATTTTGCGGGACCCATCCAAGGCCAAAGTTTCTTAATTGTAGTAGACAGCCACTCAAAATGGCTGGAAGTCACCCCCCTTAGAAAAATAACGTCCCAAGCCACTATTCAAGCTTTACGGAAAATATTCGCTACGCACGGCTTACCTGACACCATAGTTTCTGACAACGGGCCTCAATTCACCTCTCGTGAATTTCAGATCTTCGCTATGAAGAATTGTATTAGGCTGGTCACGTCGGCGCCGTTCCACCCTTCGTCAAACGGAATGGCTGAAATTATGGTACGATCCACGAAAGAAGCATTAAAAAAATTCGTTAAAGGAAACTGGCAGAGGCGCCTCAGCCAGTTCCTCTTAGCACAACACACAACACCATGCTCTACGACCGGCAAATCACCAGCAGAATTAAGATGGGGGAGAAGGCTAATAACACGTCTGGACAGACTGCACCCTGACACGTATCCAGAAAAAGAACCACACCCCCACACCACCCGCACACTCAACCCAGGTCAATTGATTTGGGCACGATCATACACAGATAAAAACAAGTGGGTCCAAGGAACAGTAATAAAACAAACAGGGCCCATCTCATACCTTATAGCTACGCAAGCACAGGGCAACATACGCCGCCATATTGATCAGCTCAGACCCAGACAACCACCACACAATTCCGGGCAACCAACCAATGCCAGCATACAGCTCCCACCGGAAATGCTGCCTATTCCAAACCAGGAAGAAGAACACCAAAACGAAGACCCGGAACCTCACCACCCTCCACCCCTTCGCCGCTCAAACAGGAATCGGAGACCACCCACCTACCTAAAAGACTATCAGTGGGCAGGTTCAAACATCCAAGAAGACGGAAACGCACCAGGGGAGGGGTAAGGGGTGTGTTATATTTGTAAACAATCCCCTGAGAGAGATGTATATATGTTAACTGTCAAATAATACGGCAGCAGCAAGCGTATAAACTAAAAGCAGCCTGACAAGAAAACACGCGGGAACTTTGACAGCTGTCAAAGTTCCCCGCACCGCGCAGGCGCCACCACTGACAGCTCGCGGCTGTCAAACGCCGGACTACGAAGAAGCCTGAGCTGTCAAAGCGTCCACCGTACAGCGCAGGCGCAACCACTGACAGCTCGCGGCTGTCAAAACACCAAGACACGCGGAAGCCGGAGCTGTCAACAAAAGACGACGCGGATTGGTCCCTGCCTGACAGGGCGCCAAAATGAACACCGCTGATTGGTCCTCACTACCAGCTGCCGGCTATAAAAGCCGGACAAGTTATTCTATGTTTGCCTTTGCTCTTAAATAAATCTGTTGTTACTAGCCTGTCGTCCCGAGTGGTCCTTCGGCTACTTCAGATTCTCTGTTGATTTTCCTCCCGTGAAATCTCAGTAAGGACAATTCAATGACTTCCTTCCATTAAAATTTCCTGTATTGCACAGAGCCAGCAAAAGGGGTGTGTGTGTGCAAAAATTCAAACAAATTGATTTTTTTATCTGAAGAGTGATGTTAAGAATTTTCTGTATTTCTAGCTACCATCTAGTGGCCATTGAGAGTTTTGTAGGCAGAGCTAACAGCCCTTGTGATACATAAATTGTTGTTAGGTCTCCTCCTAAGAGGTATTCATTTAGAATGTTGTACCTAGTAGTGTTCAGCCATGCCAAAATATTCATATGGTATTAAGAAGACACAATAGACATCCTACTAATCATTTTGCGGGCATTCTTCTATTCCCTGTAGAATAGAATTATGCATTTTAGTATGATGACATTTGCTACATGTGAAGTACAAGTAACATTCTGGATTGTGTGTTCACTGCACTCAAAATTTGGGCAAGAAGTAGCAGTTTAAAAATCCAGTATTAATGTCATTGAGAAGGCCTCTTTAATTGTCAGCAGAAGCGTACCATACTTGTGCTGTCGCCTCCCCCCCATGGTCGGTGAAAATTGCTTTAAGATTTTAAGGGGGTTAGCAGCTATTCAGCTAAATAATAATGCTCAGTATACAAACCCTCTAAGATGGTCAAAATAGTAACAGAAATCTCCCAATATATAACACTCGCAGAGTCTGGCATGCACAGATCTTCTGGGAAGTGTACATGGATGTGCCTTTAGAAACAGAAGGAAATATTAGATTGGAAGAAAGACAAGGGTCTGTGTCTCTTGCTGAAGCTTTTTCTTCCTCCCTTAGTCTCTTTTGCCTAGTGTCAATTCACAGTCATAACTTAAAACATAAGCATGCCCTCCCTTTTTTTCTGCAATTCACAATTATAATTTAAAACATACCTACGCTCTCCTTCTGTTGCTGATGGTGTTGTCACCCGTTTCCTTTCTTGTGGCTTGATATTGCTCTATATTGTTTTTTGGTCTATGATAGTATCTTTTTAAAATAAATTAACTTGTAGTAGTGCCCCATCTATATTTTGATTTGATTTAATCCATCTGTGTAAATCATACTGCTCCCCAATCTTCCACTAACTACTGTGTAAGCAAAAAAAAAAAAGATTGTTCCAAAAATCCATTGATGTTTGCCTCTGACTACTGTTGAAGAGTTGCAGTGTTGTACTGTTTTATATACTTCTCACTCCATACTCCACTCTATACTCCTCTCAATTTTCTCTAAAGCACTGCAGTGAAAGAAGCAGTATATGGACACCAGAAAAAAAGAGAACAGGAACAAATTAGAACAGCCAACCACAAATGTATGCCAAGTTTATCAAGACATCATCATGAAACATCCAGCTCCCATTTTACAAAAGGTCTAGTGTACCCCAACATTTCCTTGTTTTAAAAGAATTATCATTTAATATTATTACATGAAGAAAATCCAAATTCCCCTTTGCAAGAATGCCAGTATCACTTTACCAACTGTTATGCTAGTCATTTATAGGCAGAGATTTAGCAGGTCAGAGCTTTAGAATAATATTTAAGTCTATAGGCATCACCCATGAATCCATCAGGATATCTACAAGAAGTATCTTTACAATCTGTTGAAGACAATGGACAACTCAGTTCACCCTATCTAATAAGCTTGTGGTGAAGGTAAGAGGAAGAACCCCTTGTAAGTCAAACTGAGCTCTTGAGGAAAGGCAGGACGTGAATCTAACACTTTTAATTATTGCATATATTAAATTTAATTTCATTAGAAACATGTCTACTGGATGCGTAACTGAAAAAGTTGAACCTTTTAAATGTCTCCTTGAGCATATCCTTCTCAGCCCAAGATTGACCTGAAGGTTCTTTGCATATGAACAGCACCAACAGGCTGAAAAACAGCTTTTATCCGTGGGCTGTTAGGCTTTTGAACGGGAAATAATTTTTATAAACTTTATGCAGAATTGACTTGCGAGGCCGGTGTGTGGTGCAATTAGTTCACATGGTGTAATAAAATGGAGGGTTTGTTGTCACTGTGAGTTGGGGGGTGGGAGCACGAAGGGAGGCTCAGCTAAACTCAATGTATACATGGTTGTACTTTGACAATAAAGGTTCATTCATTCAAAGTTCTTTCAGTTTATGTGGCATGAACTGACTTGAACTGACAGTACAATTTTATTTGAAAGCTCAAATGGAAACAGAAATGACTGTATTTTCAGAATAGCAAAACAGATCAATAACTGAAGCTAGTAAATGAATTTTTATGTACCATAATGTTCATAAACATAAGTGAGGCAAAACCAGACAACATATGGTTCTCATTGAATTTCCTCTTTCCTGCCTCCCACATTTTAAGATCACAACACTCACCCGCTGGGAATAATATCAGACCCTGTTGTTTTATCATCAGGAAATGCTGAAAGTTAGAGGTATCGAGGGGAAAAAAAAATCCCAACCACCCATGGTTACTGGGTTTTAAAAAAATACTTCGTAATATTTACCTCTGTTTTTCCAGAGGAATTGTGTAAATGATTGACACAGCATATTTTCTAGCCCTGGATACTTCACACTATTTCAGACTGGTTTCATCTGGTCCATCATTGTTTCGCTATCTTTGTTTGCCGCATTTTTGGAGTATTGTATAATATTGATTCAGCAGAATACCAGTTATACACACTCAAAAATTCTTAAAGAGAAATCCTGAGTAGTAGAAGAAAATCTTAAATCGTGCAATGGTCCACAAATTGTGCAATGGTCCACAAATTCATTTTCTGGTGTGATCTGGGTCCTAATCAAATCTTACATTCAATCAGTAGCAAAAGTGAGTGTCAAGTGGACATCTGCTAAATTTTAGTTCAGTAAATGGCTGTATTACTAGGAAAAAAAGGAAATTTAGGTATACAGTATTTCACAGAAAGATATTCTTAGAATTCTGCAGTACGATCAAAATAAACTAGAAACCTGCTCTACCCCAACTTGTCAATTTCCATGCTGGAGAATTATTATGGTCAATATTCTTCCCCATTAGGACCAAAGTTCGTGGTTCTTTGTATTGGTCAAAACTAAAAAAAAAATACATACATGAAGAATATATAATTCATTGGTAAAGGAAGAAGATTTTTTAAATTTCCTTTTTAAAAAGAAATCAGCATAAAAGCATTATTGCTTTCTGTGTCCTATATTATGCATTATAGTAAGCAACATATGGCTCTCTTGGCACATGTTTTTAAATAACAGCCCATAAATCAGTATGGATTCTTAAATAAGAATCATAGCACTGATAATTATTTATGTTTAGGGGCTAGGAAGTAGGGAATACTATCAAATCAAAATATCAGTTGCTTTTATGTGTTTAACAAATATTCTATGTCTATAAGAAACAAACAAAACATATGTTAGTTTAACTTCCTCATTGTCTTGAAATGTTGCCACTTAGAATTATATTCATTATATTCAACAATCTCCAGATCAAGAAAGGGATTGGTTAAAATCCTTCTTACCTTTTTTATGCTCCTCTTCTGTGTATATGTCCAATCTTTCTTTAATGAGATCTACCTGTTCAAAAGCTATAACTCATGTATGAATATCCAGGTGTTAAGAACAGACCTTTGCATAAAAAAAACAATTAAGAGTTTAGTTTCTTACTCTCAGTGACTAGTTCATTATCATCAGACCTTGCATTTTTACAAAATAGTTATCTGTTGTAGGCCTATCAGCAGACAAAATATAACTTGTCTTTAAAGTAGAGACTGATGCTAAATAGGGATGCCAGTTCTGAGTTATCAAAAAAAAGTCCAGTGACCACAAAATAAATACAGAAACTATTCCATCTTTGCTACCAATTAATAATTGTTCAAATATTTGCAGCTCAGCTATGATAGCTGTATTTTTTGTGTGTCCATGTAATCTCAAGCTGACACAGATGTAATCTCACTTTCTCACAAAATTGCATTATGCTCTGCATTTTTAAATAAGTCTAGTGGTCATTGGACCTGATAGCCTTCATGTGTAATTATTTAAATTGACAGAAACATATTACAGAATAATGTTTGTAAAAGAAATTGCACTGCAAGTAATAAAAAACATCCAATAAGAATCATATGAGAGATATGTGTTAAGTCATGGTTAATTTGAATTATTACTTCTTGCATAAGACACAATGACCAATTTGACACAACTCAGTAAGCCAAAATTAAAACAAATCCAGATTGTGATTTCTGATGATATGTGAGTCAAGTCATTTGTAATTTGCATTTGTAGTATTAAACTCCCAAATTTGTATAAATTTGAAGTATACAGTGTATGCTGTTATATTTCTATTAATAACCTTTTCTCTTGGTAATGATTAGAAAAGGAAGAATCTTTTCTTTAATCACCTGAATAAAGCAAGAGATAGCTTATGGCAAAAAATAGATTTATGAAACTATAGTTCATAAACTACAGTTAATGACTCTAGTACAATTGAAATTACTTAGTCTTTCCAAAAAAGACCAATTGTGCTTCTCGCAATGAAGGCAAAAACAGATAATGTTGCCATCTATTAATTCCACACTCCTAGAACATAGAATAAAGAATAATAGAGTTGAACAGGACCTAGAAGGTCTTTTAGTCCAACCCCCTGTATCATTTCAGACAAATGGTTGTCCAGTCTCTTTTTGAAAGACTCCAGTAATGGAACACCCACAACTTCTGAAGGCAAACTAGGTTGATTGCTCTTACCATTAGGAAATTTTGTCTTAGTTCTCAGTTGCTTCTCTCATTGGTTAGTTTGCAATCATTTCTTGTCCTGCCTTCAGGTGCTTTGGAGAATAGCTTGACTCCCTCTTCTTTGTGGCAGCCGCTGAGATATTGGAACACTGATATCATGTCACCCCTCGTCCTTCTCTTCATTAGACTAGACATACCCAATTCTTGTAACTGTTCTTTGTATGTTTTAGGTTTTTGTGGTGAGTATGAAATAAACACATCACTCACTCACAAGCACTCACTCACACACCTCTTTTATTTCAGACTTGCCAGAGTTTATTTCACACTCACCATAAACACAAGTCCCCAAATGTGATCTTCTGCTCTAGTTCTGAACTAGTTTTTAAAATTACATTGCCTGTACTATATTTGTTTCAGATGGTGCATTTTTATTTTTTTGCAAGTTAACCTCCCATTAGCTTCTTTGAAGCAGAAGAAATATCCTTTCAATTGAGTCAATGCATAGCATGCTTTCCAATGTCTTTTAGAGCTATATTTACCTCGAATGCACCAGTAGCATAATAAGTATCTTTTACCTTGTAAGCAAGGGACATGGTGGCTCAGTGGGTTAGGACGCTGAGCTTGTCGATCAGAAGGTCGGCAATTTGGCGGGTCGAATCCCAAGTGCTGCATAACAGAGTGAGCGCCTGTTACTCATCCCAGCTTCTGCCAACCTAGTAGTTTGAAAGCACGTAAAAATGCAAGTAGAAAAATAGGGACCACTACGGTGGGAAGGTAACAGCATTCCATGCGCCTTTGGCATCTAGTCATGCCGGCCACATAACCATGGAGACGTCCTCGGACAAGTGCTGGCTCTTCGGCTTTGAAACAGAGATGAGCACCGGCCCCTAGAGTTGGAAACGACTAGTACGCATGTGCGTGGGAACCTTTACCTTTTTACCTTGTAAGCGGTATCTGGCAGATTTTTTTTAAAAAAATTCTATACTACATGAGCTTCCTACTTTTCCATGTTTTTTTTTTAAAAAAGTTGCAGTGGTGCACCATCTAATTGTTTTTCCAGTCACCTGAGATAAAAACATATATTGCCCAGTTCTTGAATAGCTCATAGGAATTGGGGTAATTTGGGAGCCAGAGAGCAAGTGGCGGTGAGTTCAAGTCCCTTCACAACCCTGAAAGCCAACTGTGTAACTTTGGGCCAGTCAGTCACTCTCAGCTCACCTCACCTCACAGGGTTGTTGCTGTGGGAAAAAAAGAGGAGAAGGAAGGTGTGTTGAATATGTTCACTGCCTTGTAAAAATAATAAAGGCAGGAAATAAATAAATAATAACCAAATAAATAAATAAATAACCAAACAAATAGATAACAAAAGCCTAGTACCTTGAGTGCCTGGAAAAACACTGAATGGAGAAAATCAGAAAGCTCAGTGAAATTAAGACATGTTTTCATTGGCTTTGATAATGGCAACTTTTTTATTTATAAGGAAAGAATTATAACCATTCTGCTATTACCACATTCCTAGTAAATGAGATTCTCAAAAATATTAGAAAGGGAGCAGAGAGGAAAGTCTTTCTTTCTTTAAAGCTGCTTGTCATGCCTGCATGCAAGTGCATTATGATACTTCAACTCGACTGTGAGCCAGCAATGTGCAACAGCAACCAAAAAATCTGATACAATCCTGGGTTGTTATAAACAGAGGCATAGAATCAAGATGACATGAAATATTAGTAACACTTTATAAAACCCTAGTAAAACCACACCTGGAATACTGCAGCCAATTTTGGTCACCCTATCACAAAACAGATGTTGAGAGTTTGGAAAAAAAATCAGAGAAGAGCAACTAAGATGATCAAAGGCCTGGAGACTAAAACATAGGAAGAATGGCTTTGGGACTTCGGTTTGGCTAGTCTAAAGAAAAGAAAAATAGGGGAGACATGATAGCAGTATTCTAGTATTTGAGGGGCTGCCGCAAAAAAGAGGGAGTCACGTTATTCACCAAAGCATCAGAGGGCAGGTCAAAAAACAATGGTTGAAAACTGACCAAAGAGAGAAGCAACCTGGAATTAAGGAGAAACATCTCAACAGTGAGGACAATTAGCCAGTGGAATAGCTTACCCCTCCGGAAATTGTGGGCACTCCATCACTGGAGATTTTTAAAAAGAGCCTAGACAATCACCTGTCTGAGATGGTATAAGTTCTCCGTCTGAGATGGTATAGGTTCTCCTGCTTGAGCAGGGGGCTGGACTAGAAGACCTCCAAGGTACCTTCCAGATTCTATTCTATTCTATTCTATTCTATTCTATTCTATTCTATTCTATTCTATTCTATTCTATTCTATTCTATTCTACTCTACTCTACTCTACTCTACTCTACTCTACTCTACTCTACTCTACTCTACTCTACTCTACTCTACTCTATTCTATTCTATTCTATTCTATTCTATTCTATTCTATTCTATTCTATTCTATTCTATTCTATTCTTATTGCAAAATCAGTTTAATGTTGTATATATCTTAAATACAAACAACATACATAAAACTATATTTAGCCAGAAAGACCTGCCCACAAGAAGAAAAGCAGTTGGTCATTGCTTTTCTGAAACAGAAAAGTCAGGGTGGATAGCAGCAGAGGAATTGTCATTGGGAGGATGTGGTTTTCTAGGTTTTCTGATGATTGACAAAATATCTCAGTTGGAGTGAAACCGACATGACCACATGACAACATCAGCTTAAATAGCAAATGCACATATATTCTCCCCAAAGGCAGGACTAAACAAGAGTGAATATATTTGTAGTCAAGTGAGTATACTTAATTGCAAACCTAGGAGGGAGAGCTGGTTTACTAGTTGTGGGAAAAGAAAATAAGATTCCCCATAGGAACTGCACGTCTTTTTTCCTGAACATCTTTAGATAAGCCATTTCTTCTTCTGAAGCTGAGTTAGCAATTGTGCTGCCAAGAGTTCCAGCTGAAGGGTCAAAGGTCATGAAACTGGAGCTCACAAAAATGAATATTTTTCTCCATTCATTTGGGAACAGTGCCAAGGGTAAACAACAATCAAACCAATTAAATGGCTTCTATGAGCCATCAACACTTGCACAACCTTATAACATGACAACTTTCTGTATTCCAGAACCAAAGACTAGGTTTTAATTTCATTTAAAGTATTATCTTGGGCTTGAGACCCCTGCTCAAGCAGGAGAACCTATAAGATCTCAGAGAAGTGACTGTCTAGTCTCTTCTTAAAAATCTCCAGTGATGGAGCACCCATTATTTCTGGAGGCAAGCTATTCCACTGGTTAATTGTTCTCACTGTCAAAAAGTTTCTCCTTATTTCCAGGTTGTTTCTCTCTTTGATCAGTTTCCAACTGCTTGGAGGCGGTCCGGGTTTGGATGGGGAGAAACAGGCTTTGTCTCAATCCTGCCAAGACTGAGTGGCTGTTCATACCGGCATCTCAGACTGACCAGCTTTTTCCATCATTAACAATAGGGGATGAGGTGTTACCCCCCATTGATAGGGCTCACAACTTGGGCGTCCTCCTGGATTCACGGCTCAGTTTTGAAGATTTATTTTTTTTAATTTATTTTTATTTTAATTCCATTTATATCCCGCCCTTCTCCGAAGACTCAGGGTGGCTTACAAGCTTAGCAGTAGCCTTCATTCTATGTATATGCCTGCTTATTAGGGCTTTCACACACACCCCAAGCGGCATTATTACAAAGTCAGCTTAATTGCCCCCAACAATCTGGGTCCTCATATAGGAGCTGTGACCAGGGGGGCTTTTGCCCAGATTCGCTTGGTGCGCCAGTTGTGGCCCTATCTGCACTGAGATGCCCTACGCACAGTCACTCATGTGCTCGTGACCTCCCAGTTAGACTACTGCAATGCCCTCTACATGGGACTGCCTTTGAGGACCACTCGGAGGCTTCAACTGGTGCAGAATTCAGCCGCGCGAGTTGTGATGGGAGCTTCCTGATACTCCCATGTAACACCTCTTCTCCGCGAGCTGCTTTGGCTTCCAGTTGCCCTTCGGGTGAGATTCAAGGTGCTGGTAATGACCTATAAAGCCCTATTTTGGGGCTTGAATTTAATTTAATTGTTTTAATTGATTTTAATTTTTGTATTTCATGGTTTTAACTGCCCTGTAAACCGCCCTGAGTCCTACGGGAATAGGGCGGTATACAAATTCAATAAAATAAATAAATAAATAAATAAATAAATAAATAAATAAATAAATAAATAAATAAACAAACAAACAAACAAACTATTGTTTCTCATCCTTTCCTCTGGTGCTCTGGTGAATAACGTGATCCCCTCTTCCTTGTGGCAGTCCCTCAGATACTGGAACACTGCTATCATGTCTCCCCTATTTCTTCTTTTCTTTAGACTAGCCAAACCCAAGTCCCGCAGCCATTCTTTGTACATTTTAGTCTCCAGGCCTTTGATCTTCTTAGTTGCTCTTCTCTGAATTTTTTCCAAACTCTCAACATCTTTTTTGTAATATGGTAACCAAAATTGGCTGCAGTATTCCAGGTGCGGTCTTACTAGGGTTTTATAAAGCAGTACTAACACTTTGCCTGATCTTGATTCTATACAACCCAGGATTTTGTTAGCTTTTTTGGTTGCTGCTGCACACTGCTGGCTCACAGTCCACAAGGACTCCAAGGTCCCTCTCACAGTTACTGTTTTTAAGCCAGGTCTTGCCTAATCTGTACTTGTACCTTTGATTTTTCCTGCCTAAATGTAAAACTCTCCTTTTCTCCACATTGAAACTCATTTTGCTGCATAAGGCCCATTGTTCAAGTTTGTTAAGATCTTTTTGGATCCTGAGTTTGTCTTCTGGGGTGTTGGCTACTCCTGTCAGTTTGGTGTCATCTGCAAATTTGATGAGTTCCCCTTCAATTCCCTCATCTAAGTCATTGATGAAGATATTGAAGAGTCCTGGGCCTAAGACGGAACCTTGTGGTACCCCACTGCTTACTTCTCTCTGTGTGGATGTAGTGCCATTGAGGACTACTCGTTGAGTACGGTTTATCAGCCAGCTACAGATCCATCTGGTGGTAATGTTGTCTATTCCTCCTTTTTCTAGCCAGCATTCTGTTTTGATAAGTGATATTTTTAAATAAAATTTGTCCCTACAATTTAAGTACATGCACTGGAGTGACAGGCAGTACTATCAACAAGGTCTGTCTGAACTTGTTTTTTTGGTTCCCATAAAAAGTAGAATATAGCTGAGATATATTGCATAAGAAAAGGAGTGGTTTAGACTGGTAATTAACTTGTAGCAAAACTAGAGGGATCCAATGATCTCTGTACTCCCTCTGCTGGTTTCTTTAGTTCACATATTCATATATTTCTCTATTATTTCTTGTCCTTCCCTCATTTCTTCTGTGATGGAACTCACAGTGGCTCTGGTAGAGTCCCCAAGGAAATTTTCATCTAGTCAATGAATGGAGCTCATCCTGTTTAACTTAGCAATAGGCTTTACCATTTATTGTCAGAGAACAACAATTGCTTTCTTGCCTCCAAAAGTTGTGGGTGCTCCAACACTGGAGGATTTAAGAAGAGATTGGACCACCGTTTGTCTGAAATGTTATAGGGTTTCCTGCTTGAGCAGGGGGTCGGACTAGAAGACCTCCAAGGTTCCTTCTGTTAATATGGTAGATATGGTAGATGCCCAGAGATGCCCAGTAAACACCTCGCTTGTGGATTTCCAATGCTTTATCCCAGTTTACATAATTTTAAAAAGATTCCTTCCATTAATAGAATTATTTCAGAAGCTGATATATAGAAAGCAAACTACCTTTATTTGGAACAATCATTTTATTTTTGGTGGGAGGTAGGAACAATGAAATGAACATAGACCCATTGCCATGTAAGCTGTGTCCATTACGTATGCATGTCATGAGATCCCACACATGTACAGTATGTTAGGGGCAAAGTTTGCATCATGATATTGTGACACTCACTCATTTGGGCAAAATTGTGGGATTCTCCTGATGTCTCTTTTTCTGTGCCCCACGTGGTTCCCATAGGCACACTTTGAAAGTAAATATAGTGTGTAGCTGCATTCTTTGTTTAAAAGAAAGCCTACCTGGCCAGGATTAAAAATAAAAGTAAGGGGAAATGGTTGAAAACACTGGAAAGTCAAGGTGGTGGAGCATCTTTACCAGTTTGCCATCTAATAAATAAGCATCTTACAACTGACTATAGTTATTGTGACATACCTATTGTGATCAATACGTTTCTACTGAGTTCAAGTAGAACTCTTTTTTTCAAATGTATGGGGAAATTTTATCAATACATAACTATGTGAAAAATATTTCAAATCCAAAAAACATTAGTACTGTTTCCACAACAGGATCCTTTCAACAAAAATGAATGAATGTACCTTTATTATCAAAGTACAACATGTGTTCATTGAGATTGGCTCAGCCTCCCTTCGTGACCCCCCGCAAGTCACAGTGACAACAAACCCACCATCTTGTTACACCATGTGAGCTAATTGCACAACACACCGGCCTCTCAAGTCAATCATGCATAGAGTTATTTTCCGTTCAGGAGCCTGACAGCCCATGGATAGAAGCTGTTCTTCAGCCTGTTGGTACAGCTGCCTATACAGTACTTCTGTATCTCCTACCCGATGGTAGGAGAGTAAAGAGGTACCGACCGGGGTGTCAGTCATCCCTGAGAATTTTCCTCACTCTTCCAAGGCAGCGAGCCCTGGCGATATCATCCAGTGGTGTCAGGGGACAGCCCACGATGTTTTGTGCTGTTCTTACCACCCTCTGTAATATCTTCCTATCCGCGGCTGTCAGGCCAACATACCAAACCACAATACAGGACATTCTCTATAGTAGACCGGTAAAAGAAGGTCATTAGTTGTTGTTCTACCCTGTTCTTCCACAAGACCCTGAAGAAGTGGAGTCTCTGTTGGGCCTTTCTGGCCACCTGGGTTGTATTGACTTTCCAGATAAGATCTTCACAGAGGTAGACTCCCAGGAATTTAAAGGAGGAGACTCTTTCCACACATCCCCCCCCCGATGTAAAGTGGGGCAGGTTCCTCTCTTTTCCTCCTGAACTCTAGCACCATCTCCTTTCTCTTGTCAATGTTCAGGTGCACGTTGTGCTCAAAACACCATAAGGATAGTTTTTGTACCTCCACCCTGTACGCTGTTTTATCTCCACCTGTAATAAGACCCATTATGGTGGTATCATCTGTGAACTTAATGATCACAGTGGATGGGTTGGATGATACACAATCATATGTGTACAGTGAGTACAGGTAGGGGCTAAGCACAAAGCCCTTTGGGGAGCCCGTGCAAAGCTTCAGGGGGGTGGATGAAACAGACCCGACCCTCACTGTTTGTAGCCATAAATTAAATAACAAGGTTAGTACAGATGTGCTTCATTTAATTCAAATATCGAAATGATGACCTGGATTTTTTAAGTTTCAGCACTCAAATGACACTGTGTAAACACCATTCATGAGAAATTTTATCTTTATACATTTTTCTGGTCTATAATAGTTCAAACATACTTCAGCATCTTGAGTCCCTTCCTACAACAGAATGCACTCAAGCTCATCTGGTTTCCCCCCTAAATTTTATTTTTTTTAGCAGTAAAACTAATATTTTCATTTGCAACTATCTTGTTTGTCTTGTTTGTCTTTTTCATGGTATCCCCTTTTCTTGGTGTGTTTGAGCCAGCATTGATTCTTGGTGATTGCCCTAGACAAGTCCCTGCAGTTTTCTTGGCAAGATTTTTCAGACGTGGTTTGCCATTGCTTCCTTCCCAGGGCCAAAGAGAGTGACCCAGCTTTTCTGCTAATTTGTGCCTATACTTGCCACTTGCAATACATCCCTTTAAAGCATTTCTTGCAGTTAAACACTCTTTTTTCCAGTTTGCTTTATCTTTTTTTAGATTCAGACCTCATTCTACTATCAGAAACCATGGGGGTCTATTTTTGCTGACTATTAAAGCCATAGTGTACACAGAAAGCATCCATACTCGAACTAGGTTTGATATCAAACATTTGAGTTAGATCAGGTTATTGAAATGCAGGGATTTTACAATAGGTGTGAATTGTAAACTGTTATAAGTTGATTGTAACCTGATTTCTGAGATTTCCCATTCTTTCTGCTGGCATATTTTCTGCTATAATTGTTTGCTCACTTGAGAGAAACATGGATTGATTTTGGTGGGTGGAAGATAAATAGGGTAAGAAAGTAACTTCCTCCCAATTATATTCTTAACTCTTTCAAATTAGCAAAGTCCAAACGAGCCATCTTTGTTCATTGTTTTCTCTTTTTTCTCTCCTATCTTTGGTACACCAAGTCCCTCCTGTAACTTTCTTCCATCCTGCTCCATATGGAGACCAAAATTAAGGCTATCAAGAGGAGTTTGAAACCATAAACCCTCTTCATTTTTAAATATGTTCACATCTGTAAACAAGATGACATAATTCTGGGTCCCACAAAATCTGTGCCATACGTTAATGGTTTTTTTTTATTTAAAAAGTTTTACAATACATTTTGACTTTAATCCCCCCCTCCCCCACCCCTATCCCTCTCCCCCACTCCCTCCTCCCCCCCCCAACTTCCCAGAGCTAAATACAGGGCATAAGATCAAAAAACAAACATAAACACCCCTATATTATCAACAATAAAGTATAAATTCTATCTCTCTCTAGCTCATATAAAATGAATACAAACAATATTAATATTACAAATAAAGTAGAGAAGAAAAAGAGGAAAACAAAAAAAGATCTTTACTCAAAATAAATTTTCTTAATCCGAGTCCTTATTCATATTAATTTCAAAAAAAAAGGGAAAAGAAAAAAAAAACTTTCACCTGCTATTTGCATTCTCCCACCTTTCTCTAATTTCCAAACAAATTCTCAGTTACGCACCAAAAGCGCTTATCTCTGTTAATCTTAATAATCTCCAACCAAACTAAACTATAATCTAAAATAGTTCTTGCGTGTATCACGCCAAATGTCTCACAGTTCCAAATCATCCTTAAGTTCAAATAAAAGTTCAAATAAAAACAGTATATATATATAAAAAATTTTTAAGCAATCTCTAAGACAACTTGTTATTAATTAGGTGCTTACATACCCACTCTTAGTTCAACACATACTTTAACTCCGTAACCCTAATATACTTTTCTAGCAAGCAAATAACATCAATCTTAAATTATATAAAATATTAAAAAAAAAGAAAAAAAACTTTCTTTCTCCTCTATAACAATTTTACTCCATTGACATTCTAATCTAAAAATTTAATCAGCAATCTTAACGCCCCAAAACTTTTGGAGCACCTCTGTCATGACCCCCAAAACTTCTTTAGACCGCTCTCCTCCTACATCTTCATTGTAAGCACACTTTGAAGATTCCATAACTTTCCGCTGGTCTTGCTCTTGCTCTCGTCTCGCTCTTCTTAGGGCGGCACGCGTCCTCTTCTGGCCTCCTGCAGCAACCGATGAGACTGTAGCTTGATCCCCTCCACCACCATTGTCCTCTGTCTGTCTGTCTGCAACATCTTGAAACTTTCCCACACCGTGTCCTTTTGCAGCTTCCAAAAATGATAGGGGGGTTGCTTTTAACACATTACTATAAAAATCACGTTCCTGAGCCACAGTAACCAAACGATGTCTTTTACCTTCGTGCGTTGTCACCAACCCAACTGGAATCTCCCATCTGAACTTAATATCACGTTTCTTAAGTTCCTGTACTAGAAATGCGAAATCTTTCCTTCTCCTTAGGATCTTCGGAGGAATCTCTTTTAAAACCAAGACTTCTTGCTCAGCCACTACCAAATTAGTATCATAAGCAGCTTGAATGACTTCATCTCTAATTACTCTCTTTGTAAAATAGACCACCACATCTCTGGGTAACTTCCTCTGTCTTGCAATCCATGAATTTACACGAAAAACTTTGTCCATATTTCCCTCAATTTCAGATGCTGACTGGCCCAGTACCCCTTCCAGAGCCTCAGAAATCAGCTGCTTTAAATCTTCTTTACCATTCTCCTTTAAACCTCTAATTCTAATAGCATTCTGCATCTGATTATACTGAACACGGCTCAATTCTTCATCCATTTTATCCCTTATATTTTCATTTTCTAATACCTTTGCTTCTAATATAGAGTTCTTTTGACTGAGATCCTCCACTTTTACATCCAGCTGTTGCACACATTCAGCTACGGATACAACCTTAGACAAGATGTCCACCCTCATTGCTCTCAGCTTCTCTTCCATCTTCTTCTCCAATTTCTCCATTTTCTCCTCCATTTTCTCCTCCAATTTCTCCTCCAGCTTTTTCAACTTTTCATCCATCATATCAGACATCAGTTGTGCGTGCTTTCCAAGAGCGTCTTGTAAATCCTTAAGCGTCAATACCGGAGGAGATGCAGGAGGAAGCAAAGCTTGCAGTGAGGTCTCTTGCACCAGGGAAGACCCCGCATTCCGAAGAGCTTTAGAAGTTTTAGCCGCCATCTTCCCCCACTTTCACTTATTACGCACTTTCACTTTAAAGCTATAAAATCCATTGAGCTAGAGAGTAAAAATAAAGAGTCCACTTCACCTTGACCTCCTGTACCGCTCTGCCTGCATCTTGATAATCAAAAGTATTTCCTTTTGGCAGGGGTGGTTGCTAACACCTGGCTCTGCTCCAATAATCCCAGAGCAGAGGCGCTGCGCAGCTCGGAGCAACCCAGGCTTCGGGGGGGCTCATCCTTCAGCCGCCCAAGCTCTCAGCTCAGGCGGCCCCAGAGAGCTCAACCCCTACCTGGGGCCTCACCCCCTCCTCTTCTCCCGAGGAGGGGGCTTCAAATCCATCTAAACAGCTGATAGACGCTGTTTACGATGGAAAAACACAGCTGCGGAGCGGGCAGCCCGAAAACGGCTGTCTTTCGACGTCGCGTCGCCACCGGAAAGCCCCATACGTCAATGGTTTTTGTGCTATATTAAATAGTCACTGTTAGATTTCCTCAGAATCTCTCCAGTAATACACAGGTGAGGGAGAAGGACACTTCTTTTAGAGGGACTTCAGGCAAGAGGAAAAAAGAAAATATGTATCTGTACGTGATGGGCATTCAGATATTTCTTCTGCTTCCACCTGTCCCTATGCAAATCACATATTTCTTCTTTCAGCACTCCTGCTCATAGTAACCTTGTGAATATCTTTATTGTGGCAATTTTCTGCTTCCCTGCAGTGTTATTTGGCCCATTGGGGATGGGCAGGAAGCGGAAAACCCTTGTGTGTGCAGATCACATTTGGAGGCTGTCATTTTGCCCATTGCTAATTGTGGCAGTAACAAAAGCATCTACCCCACTGGACTTGTCTGAGCAGGACCTTTCAAAGGTTGGCAACCTGTCCTCATCAAATAGGACTGCACGCCAGTTGTAAATAACGCCAACTCACTTGTACCTGGGCCCAGGAAATGGCATTTGCACAGCTGCTGTCCTCCATTCTTCTCAATCCTAGGGTTCAGAATAGCATGTCCCCCAGTTGCAGCTATACAGGTAAACATGACCTCATCCAGTTGTTGATCCAGCACAGAGAAATGGCCAAAGCCTTCACCTTCAAGAGCACTCTATTAATATTTCTGTAAAATCTTCGATGATTTTTTGTATGTTGGTAATAGGATGGAGATCAAAAGATACTTCCCTAATCCCCTTTCAAAGAATTCTCTTTTCTCACTAGATGGATTTCATCAAGAGGCCTCACAAAACCATTTGCTTCCACTTTTTGTCTTTTTCTTCCTGTTTTATTTTCACAAAGCCTCCTGGGAAGAGGAGGTCTATATATCTTACAAGTTTGGGAAGGAAATCTTTGGTAGGTGCTTCTTTGGAGGCTATTAAGCTAGTAAAAAAATTCTAGTACTTTCCCCTATAACCATGGGCTGAAATCTATTTGAACAAATATATTTGCCTTCGTTCCCATTTTGGGTTGATTTCTTTCATACATGTCTATTCACACAAATATATCGCATGAAGCTGCACATTATTTCAATCCCATGACATTATGACACGTTGTTCATTGTTTAATATGGCCATTCATGGATAGCAGATTCTGAAAAAGGATGATAAAATAAAAAAAAATTATTTCTAAATTAATGGGTTTACTTGGAGATGATAACGGGTATTTGAAAGCTTGACATCTAGAATATGCTGCCTATAAAGATCTCCAGTTTTTTCTTGTTATTATTTAAAATTAGGATAGTGTAAACATTTACTTCATTTTTTATCTAGATTCCTTTAACGCAAATCTTTTTTGGGACCGGGAAGTCTCTTTGAAGGAATGCTGACTGCATAAAAGTTATGTACATATTTTAAGTTGAAATTTTTTTCTTTGAAAGCTCCACAAACCAGTTCTATTTAGGTTGATGGATGAAGAATAGATAAGTACTTAAAGTAAAATGTATTGGATAACATATTTGGAATCAGCTTGTAGGTTTTTTCCATTTAAACTAAAAAGATCAGCAGATTTTGAATCTTATATCTGGAAGGGGCCAGCTAGCTTATTAGGTCCAAACCCTTGCATAGCATAAGAATCCAAGTTGAACCATCTCTATCCACCCTCTACTTGAACATGTCTAGTAAATGGGCGCACACTACCCTACAAATAATCCCCTAATCATCTTTATTGCTCTTCTCTGTACTTTTTCTAGAGCAGGGGTGTAATTGATTCTGGTAATTGATTCCAAAGGGCTGGCGCGCCCAGAGAATGCTCTTCCCCAGGGGGCCGCCAGCCGACACTCTCTGACCGACGGCACCCTGAGGAAGTCCTCTCTGTGGGAGCGCACAGGATGAAGGGAAGATGATGCCAGCAGCAGGTGCTCCCGTAAGTAATCTGGACCCATGCCATTTAGGGCTTTATAGGTAATCACCAGCACCATGAATCTCATCCGGAGGGCAACTGGAAGCCAATGCAGCTTGCGGAGAAGAGGTGTTACATGGGAGTATCGGGAGACCCCCATCACAACTTGCGCGGCCGCATTCTGCACCAGCTGAAGCCTCCGAGTGGTCCTCAAGGGCAGCCCCATGTAGAGAGCATTGCAGTAGTCCACAGGTCTGCAACCCGCGGCTCTGGAGCCACATGCGGCTCTTTCAGCCGTCTCCTGCAGCTCCCAGTCCTCTGCTATGTGTACTCCCCCAAAAAAAAGTGAGACTAAAAATTTCAACCAATCAATTCAAATATGCAGGGTAGGTGCATATCTCGCCTTGGCTCCACTCTTCAGTCAAACCCTGTTCTGCGCATGTGCGCATGTACGCGCATGCGCACACATTTTTTGTGGCTCCCAGTTTTTCCTTTTGTGAGGGAACCGGTTCCGAGTGGCTCTTTCACTGTTTCAGGTTGCTGACCCCTGCAGTAGTCTATACGGGAGGTCACAAGCACATGAGTAACTGTACGCAGGGCATCCCGGTCCAGATAGGGTCGCAACTGGTGCACCAGGCGAACCTGGGCAAAAGCTCCCCAGGCCTACAGGTATCCCTGTAGGTTGCATACCTTTTTTTTTTTTAAAAAAAATGTTTTTATCAAAGTTAAGCTATAACACATACAATATACTTGGGAAGTTACCCAAATCAAAAAATGAAGCATGTTTTGTCTGGCAAGACTTCTTAACAAATCCATGCTGCCTTGTGGCAATATGTCTATCTCAAGATGGTTAGAGATTGTTTTCTATTTTCAAATAAAATCATTCTAGGAACTGATCTCAAAATGACTGGTCTATAAATCCTTTGTCTCCACCTCATCACCATTCTTTTTTGATGATAAGGATAAGGTTTGTGTTCCTTCTATCATCTGGTACTTTACCTGTTCTCCAGGATTTCTCAGAGATAATGTGTGTTGACTTGTCCAGGTTCCTTTAATATCCTAGATAGCAATTCATCTAATTCCTTAATTGTGTTTCTGTTATTGGCTTCAATCCTTTCATGTCATCTTCCCCACCACCACCCCTCAAGTGCCTAATAGAACACATAACTGCTCTTCCAAGAGAATGATTCAAGATAAGAATTGCATGTAATTATTTTTCTGCTAAGTTTGCTATCTATTAACTTACTACTATCTGCACTTTGCAGCAAGTTGTCTAGTTGCTGATAAATACGTACCACGGCACTGCTCTTGTTTGTCCCATTATTTTTATGTATATATTATTTTCAGAATTGCCAAGTTTATTCATGGGTTCTTGATAAAATTCAGACTAACCACTTTAAATATACACATTCTACTGAATGAAAAGTGATCCTTGTTATCATAACTCACAATATCACTCTAATGCCATCACATCAGCATGGAATGAGTCCTAAGTGCGAAGTGAGAAGTATTTAATGTTACCAGACTTGTTTTTAGATTTGTAGCAACATGCTGTCTCTCTGGAATGCAGTGTTTCATTTCCTATTATATTACCCTATGTTCAACTAAAAGTGCTGTAAAATTAAATCACTTTCTATTGATTAGGCTGCTGTTTTGATCATTCACAATTTGTGTCATGAAAGTTTCCAGAAGAATGTTTGCAGTTCTGCAACTCATTTAGTTTTATTTCTTGAGAAAATGTGTTCTTCCCAGATAATGTGCTGAACTGGGATCTACTGAAGGGATTTAACTGCCTAAGGCAGGGGTGTCAAACTTGCAATGACACATGACGTGTCACGACATATCACTTTTTTGCCATTGCTGGCAATGGGGTGGGTGCGGTTTCGCTATGATGCATCCAGCTTTTGGGCTGGCAGTTTGACACCCCTGGCCTAAGGGATAAAATAAATACAGTATGATAGATCCTTCAGAAAAATAAAAATGGTGAACAAGCAGTCATTTCTGGCAGTGAAATGAAAGTAATGATGAGGACAATAAATTACAGTTGTAAACATTTGGTCTTCTTTCACTTAAAAATAAAAATGGATTCATTCTCTCAAATGATAAGGAGAATCTGCGATGCAGTCTCCTAGTTTATGTTATTTTGTTCTTTTATCACAAATAACTTTATTTTGGTCTTGCTGACTTCTAGTATTTGGACCACTTGAGGTAAAAGGATGTGTGGCAAATGATTAAACAGAGAGGAGGCAGAGAATAGAAGGGTCATTTTCCAATATATTATGTTGTGATGGAATTAAATGCTTATTCTCCATCTATCACCAAATATGTGAATTGATGAAATAACCAATAGGACTTCCTTGACTAAACAGAAGAGCTTTTTTTTTTTTACTCAGGACCGTTAGAAGATCTCATATTTGCTTTATTTCATAAAAGGTGTCTCATATCTTTTTGTCCAGATATAAGGACTATAAGTTGATTAAATACAACAGAATAAATGTGAATTAGAATTGGGGTTGAGAATAATAATAGCTGAAGTTGATGTGACATAACTGAATTTAAGTTTTTAGAAAAATACAGTAACATAAGCCAACTTTCAATTGAACATATTCTAATGCTGACAGAATTTTCAGAAAGATGCTAGCATACTTTTTTACAATTAGAGTTTAAAATTGAATTATTTAAAATTGTATTTCAGGGATAGCAAATGTGATTCTGTTGGCTGTATGTTTGTGAAATAGTGTGATCTATGGAGTTTATTACCTATTTTTTAATATACTCTGAACTCTTTTAATTAGTGGCATATAGAAAAAAGTGTCATAATTGGAGTAAAATAACAAAAGTTACAACATATTTTATTTATTTATTTATTTATTTTAATTCCATTTATATCCCGCCCTTCTCCGAAGACTCAGGGCGGCTTACAAGCTTAGCAGTAGCCTTCATTCTATGTATATGCCTGCTTATTAGGCTTTCACACACCCCCCAAGCGGCATTATTACAAAGTCAGCTTAAATTGCCCCCAACAACCTGGGTCCTCATTTTACCTACCTTGGAAGGATGGAAGGCTGAGTCAACCTTGAGCCTGGTGGGATGCGAACCTGCACGAATTGCAGGCAGCTGGTGTTACTTAAGGAGCCATTAGCCCACTGCTCCACCAAGGCTTGTCATATACTGTAGCTATCCTTGGTAGACAAAAACCTTTATTTGAACTTCAAAGCTAACTGCATATTCCTACCGCTGGTCTTCTTCATTATGGGACCCCTCTCTTTAGTTTGCACCTATACCCAATCTCTATAACTTCTATTAACATTTCAAAAAATTCATGACATCAGTTGACAAGAGGAAAACAAATCATCCGAATACCATGGTAGCAGTGCATGGAGGCACAATTTAGCATATATTCATCGTCACGTTTGTTTGCTCAACAAAAATTCCATATGTAATAGCATAGATAGGCTTAGGTTAACGTTTATCCTAAATGCATCTTTTGAACTTGTTCCTTTTAACACTCCCCTCCCCCCATGTATTTTCTTAATATTTGTTGAAAGTAGTAATTTAAAATCCACCTCTATGCTTTGTGCCAGATATCCATATTTGCCTTAAATCTAAAATGATTTTCATGTAAAGCCCAATTGTACTGGAATGGTATATTTTTTTATAAATAAATAGACCGTACAAATATATAAAAAGGGACCAATCAATTTTTTTAAAAGATATGAATTAAAGACTTCTTTTAGCCCAGTGTTGTTATAGTTCAGACTGTTTTCACTTGTGGTTCAATCAGAAACTATATAATATGAAAGCTCATATCAATTGATAAAGTGATCAATGTTCGGGAGCAATTGCACCTCCTGTATTATACACGTTCTCTTGTGTGCCCCTAGATCAAGAGATGGCTAACAGGTTCAAAAATGTCTGGAAAGCAGCTGGAAATGTGCCCAACTGACAAAAAATAAAATAAAAATAAAATAGCAACACAAGACAAAGCACAATTATCCGTAACCCAACAATTTACTTAAAATTTATTACAGCACAATAGGACAATCCAATAAAATACACAAAATTCATACTAGTCCACATTGCCAATGTACAATTTTTATAGGGCTTCTTTCTTTATATTACTTTTAAAAAGTAGGGTACTGCATTCCCCATACAATAGCTGAAACGTACTACTGTCATTTTGACAGTATAGAGAAGTCTAATTAACACTTTTTAAACTAACTTCATAGCTCTTTTGGCACTTAAAAAACACAAAGAAATCAGATTCCATATAATCAATTGAAACACAACACAGCATAAACTATCTAATGGCAGCAAGCAAATAAAGTGTCTATTATTTCTTCTAAATCTTCTAATCCAAATATATGTAGAGGGAAGGCAGCCAATATTACTCCACTGTGGTTAATTCTTGTTCAGTTTAGAAGTTCTGTATACATTTTTGGAATTATTTCACAAAATGTTGATGGATTTTTATTGTTGTTATTTTTTTTGGTCTTGTCAAATATATTACTTTGCTAACAGAAGATAATGAATTGTACAGATTGTACCTTTTTAAAGTATCTTAATATGGTATTTTTCATTTCCTTTTTAGGAGTATACATTCTTTAGTAGCCTTTCAACTAAGATCTGCTTATTCCGGCCGAATTATACTCTGCAACAGAGGCAATAGCTTTTAGGGTAAGAGATGCCATGCATAAGAATAAATCATTAAGGAAAGGATGCCTTGTGCCAAAATATTATTCAAAGAAAAAAATGTTGCTTCATTTCTTTTTGCAAACCTTCGGTCTCGGCAAACTATGGTGCATTTCTGTGTTATAATTTCCAGATGCTTCTAGATCACGTATTGTGCTCAAAATAACAAACCCCACTCTCCGTTGCAAACCTTTTCTCTCCTGCCAGCCCCTGAACTCTATTATTTCAATTTATTTTTGGCAAAGTAACCAGTGATTGTTTTATTTTATGCTGATTGCAGGCTCCGTGTATTACCATTTATTCTGAAAGGCAACCATTGTATCAGTTATTTCACTCCTGCCTAAAATTATCCTGAGAATCCATAAAGAAATCTGAACAAACTATTGTGGCTTTCAAGACTGCAATAGAATAAGGATTCTTAGAATCTTAAGACTTCTGAAATGTGAATGCTTGAAGCATGATAAGAAAACAAATATTTATCCTTAGTAGAAGGGACACCAGGAGTTTGCTATTTCAAAGATAAATGTACACAGTCATTGTTCCAGATGAATATGACTACAGTCTACTTAAATTTAAGTTTCCTGCTAGAATTTCAAGATCTCATTGGAATGTGAGGGGCTGTCTCTCCTTATTCTTCCTTTCTCCACCCCTTCTGAAAATTGTCTTATCCTCCTCCATGGCTCCTTGGTAAGGAAGACTCTCCTATCACTACTACAATACTAAGAAAAAGAAAAAAGCTCTGAGAAAAGAAGCTAAATGTAGTTCGGCAAAAGGCGAAAGGCATTTACGGTGCTGAAGTTTTTGATGTCTCCGTCTATTAACATTCTCCTTTTCCAAAGCTCTTTTGTAAAGACTTGATGATAAATGCTGAGAAATAAATGAAACAGCTTTTGTATCATGGTTCTCTCATGTGGTAAGTGCAACATGCACTATATTGGTATCAATAATTCCCCATGTCATAACTAGCAGTCCAGCAGCAGGTGGAGACAGGGTTGACAGAAAGACTTCTACATGCTGGCAATCAGAAGTGGTGTCAGACAATTGCCATATGTGGCTCAGTTTACATCTGGAGAGGAAAAAATTCCTTTACAATTTTCAAAATTGCAGCCACCTCAATATACGCAGGAGTCAGTTGCAAAGATCTGATATTCAGGTAATAATTCCTGAATACCACACACTCTTCAATTAAGTAAAATATATCAGTGTGAATACTTTTGAAATGGATTGTCATGAGCAGGTAAGGCAGTGTTTCAGTGCATTCTTTGCCATTCTGCTTTGCAACTGGAAGCCAAAAAAACCTAAATCCTCTGAAATGGCAGATGAAAAGCTCATCACCACAAGAAATTACCTTCTCACCCTTTCTTTGCTTGAGGATGCATGCACGATGCTTTGGGTGTTCAGATAAAGAGGGTCTAGTTCACAGGCTAAAGGACAGGAAGTATCTGCCAAGTAACTGGATAATTCCCTCTGTTATTCATTATGAGTTCTATAAAATGTTCTTTCAGTTTGTTAGTCTAAACAAATTTATAAAGAATACGTTTCCCAACTTTACCACCTATGAGTGATTGTGCTAGATCCCCAATATAGGATAAATGGAATTGTGTGACAATCAATCATATACAGAAGACAAAATACATTACTATTACCATTGCATTAATATGTGCATAAAAACATCTGTGCATAAGGCCCAAGCTACAACAGTGTTATCACAGTGTGTATTTGTGTGTGATGTGTGTGTGTGTGTGTGTGCATGTGTGCTTGGCAATGGTATCAAGCAAATCACAACAGTGACAAATATAGCTTTCATTGTCACGAGAGAGGGCTACTAACTAAGTATTCCTGGGCACAAATGATCACAGAATATATCGCTCCTACTATGTATATATCCAGACCATTTCAACACCTGTTTCTTTAATTCTGTGGCAAACAGTTTGAATTCCTTTCAGATCTGGCCACTGTGCAAAGCTTATCAACTATACTCTTTTTTTTTAATCCCTGTGTTTAGGTTTGGAATATTTTTTCCATTTTTTTTACCAACTGTAAAAAAAATCCATAGTAAAAATAACTCATATATGATACATATACCCAGAATGGTCAGATTTTATATAATAAAAGATGAAAATAGTCACTTTCCATAATAAAAATAACTTTTTTTTGCTTATTTTACAATATACTTAATATTCTCTTCTTCACTTAAAAGTAAATAGGTCCTGTGTTTGAAAGCAGATTTGATACAAAGGGCAAAGAGGTTGATCGTAAACTTATAAACACTTTGCACAGCCACACTCCACATGTCTCTCTAGCTCTTCTGTAAAGGAGGAACCATCCACACACTGGAAGCCGTATTTCCGCCTTTTGCTGCGAAGAACAACACAACACTGACTGTTCCCACAAGTGCCATGACATTCCACACGAGGTACCTTCACCATGGAGACACAAGAGATGGAACCTTGTTGCTTCCGAATGAATTCACGAATAATCTCTCCTTGACAGACATTTTCTGTGAAAACAAAAGCACGGCTCAAGATAATCTTTTAAGATAATCTTTTATCATCTTTTTGATAAAAAAAAAGTGAAGATCAAGATCAAGAACATGGATTTATGCCACATGACTTAAAATATTTGCAGAAAAAACTGATGTAAATGATCTTTTTCCTAGATATTTTGGTGTTAAATTAGTATTAGAGAGCTACAATGTAATATTGCTGAATAATATATTCTAAGTTTGTAGAATTGCAGCAATCAGGAAGCATTCCTCTCTCTCTCTCTCTCCCTCTATTATATCTATCTATCATCTATCTATCTATCTATCTATCTATCTATCTATCTATCTATCTATCTATCTATCTATCTATCTCATCGTCATCCATGAATTAATGTATGTATGTACAGTATGTATGTATGTATGTATGTATGTATGTATGTATGTATCTATCTATCTATCTATCTATCTATCTATCTATCTATCTATCTATCTATCTATCTATCTATCTCTATCTCATCATCGTCATCCATGAATTAATGTATCTCTATCTGCCTGCCTGCCTGCCTATCATCCATCCGTCTGACTGTCCCTCCATCCAGTTTCAAAGCCATCTGACTCCTTAATGACTCTGGGTGGCTTAGAAATGAAAAACAGAAGCAGTAGATATAAAAAGATCACAGTCAACCAAAAGAATGATACAGTCAGCTACAAAACTGAATTTGAATAATGAGGACTTCAAAACTACACTGCCGCAAGGCCTGGGATAACAACCAAATTTTTAGTGATCTCTGGAATGTTATTAGAGTGGGAGATATGAAGCAATAGAGCACAGATGCTGAAAGAGATAAGATGACACTGTTTAGTTTCTAAAGATTCTAATAAAACTGTGGCATACCAATATCAATGAAAGTAGACTTAACTATGCAAACTACTGTATAGTATTCTTAATTTAATAATAATATATATAAATAATCCAACACAGACGAGAGCCCTACATGGAATGCCTTTGTCTGAAAAGGTATAGGATTTTCTGCCTGACCAGGGGGTTAAACTAGAAGATATCCAAGGTCCCTTCTGTTATTCTGTTGTTCTGGAGACAGAAATACCAGATGTTCAAACTGACTTTGGGCGGAGGAACACAAAACATTATTGCCAATACATATGGGATAAAGAGATGTTCTTCATTGATTATAGAAAGGTCTTCAATGGTGTTGATCATGTTAAGGTCTGTAGCGTCCTTAGAAACATGAGGGTCTCAGAACATTTTATTGTCCTCATGAAAAACCTATCCGAAGATCAGGAAACCATAGAACCAAATAGAACATGGAGAAACAGATTGGGCTTAGGTTAGCAAAAGAATATATATTGGTATGTGCAAATAAACTTGAAAGTTGGAATAGCTGCAGGAGACTAAGATCAGACAAATGGTAACTGAGCCCTAAGAAGAATGTGGGTGTGATAAACATCTCAGAACAGATACTCCCTAATTTCTTGGACTGTAAAGACGAGGAGAGATGTATTTTTCCACCTCTAATATTCTATAATATAATCTTATAATAGAGTTAGAACTAATATTTCTGGGTGTGCTTCTTGTCTGCATTATCTCACAAGTTTGATAGGCTGTATGTGCCTCCTTTATTTATTCAATCTATTTGTGAACTAAATATTAAGGGAAGCTGGATTGGAAGAAAATGAGTGTGGTTAAAACCTGGGAGAAACATCAATAACCTGTGCTATGCTGATGACACTTCTGTGATAGCTGAATGATTTGCACACTCTAGTACTGAAAATCAAGGTGCACAGTGAAGAGCCTTGGTGGAGCAGTGGGCTAATGGCTCATTAAGTAACACCAGCTGCCTGCAATTAGTGCAGGTTCGAGTCCCACCAGGCTCAAAGTTGACCCAGCCTTCCATCCTTCTGAGGTAGGTAAAATGAGGACCCAGATTGTTGGGGGCAATAAGCTGACTTTGTAAAAATGCCGCTTGGGGGTGTGTGTGAAAGCCCTAATAAGCAGGCATATACATAGAATGAAGGCTATTGCTAAGCACATTGATTTGTGTTTCTTAGATTGTAAGCCGCCCTGAGTCTTCAGAGAAGGGTGGGATATAAATGGGATAAAAAAATGAGACTAAGAAGACCAAACTAATGGCAAGTTGCTTTAGAATTAACAGGGTTGATACCGAAATTGTGGATAGCTTGTGCCTTGTACTGCAGGATAAGCAATCAAGGAACCAGCAATCAAGGCATATGGTGCAGGTAAAATAGGCCTTGGAAAAGATATTTATATACTGGCATGTGTCTATATCTATCAAAAATCAGAATTAGAATTACGAGGTAATGGTTCTTCCTTTGACACTCTACCAAAATGAAAGTTGGACTATGAAGAAGCAAGAAAGGTAGAATGTTGATGCTTTTGAACCCCTGGTGTTGGAGAAAACTACTGAGAATACAATGGGTACTCAAAAACAAACAACCAAACAAATGGATTATCCAACAAATCAACCCAACATTCTCACCCAAGGCATAAATAACCATGCTCATTATCATACTTCAGACACACAAAGTCAAGACCCAGCTCTTTGAAGAAATCTATAATATTGGGCAAAGTGAAAGGAAAGAGAAGAGGATAACCAGCAGCAATGTGGATGAAATCCATTACGATGGGGACAAATACACCATTGGAATAGTTGAAGGAGCATGTTAGGGAGAAATCTTGGGGGAAAAATCTGTCTCTGTAATAATTAAGAGTCAAACAAACTTGATGGCACATCAAGTCAACCAAGTAGCTATTGGTAATGGCATTTGCTCATGGAACTATGCTTTTTTTTTACTCTGGATAATTTGTTTTGGTGTCTTTGTACTACAAAGTTGCTTTTCCTTGATATGCATAATGGAGTATGATGACATGTTGTCATCTGCTGTATTGTCTGGTTCCTTTGCAAAAAAATTTTTGTTATGCCCATGCCAATATACATATCTATATTTTGGATAAATGTAATTGGTATAGGTCATAGCCTACTTTGATAAGTATATTCCAAATATATTGTGCTGATATTTCACTGTGCTAATAGCAACTACCATAATGTGATCAGAGAGTTTACTTTTACTATTATATTTCATGAGAACACATATTTAAATAATACCAGGATTTAGAGGAAACTAGTTAGTTACAAGCTGAAATATCTGTGTATTGGCAACAGTCTGGTTGCTTAAAACAAAAGGACTAAGATTGTTTACTGATCTCTAAATATAAATTTGCTGTTATTGGAACGTGATGTGTGTGTCCAGCTTTATTTCTCAGGCAAAGTAATATCCTTTAGTATAATCTGTATCAAGCTATAACACTGAGAAATTTCTGACTTAAATTTGTTAATAAATTGTGAGAAAGTAATTAGCTATAGGTCTATACTCTTGTTAAAAGTACATCCCATTAACATTAACATGCATCTCTTTTACATTAATAAAAGTTAATGAAAACACTAATTGAAGTATTAACACAATTTAATACGAAAATTATTTTTAATAGGGCATCGCACAACATTCTCGTTCAAAAATTCATCCTGGCAGAAATTAAGGCTTAATGACACGACATTTTATTAGGACATTTATTTTCTGTACGAAAACATTCTCATTCAGTTTGTAGAATTTCCAGGACTGAGAAAATTTGTTTCTAAAGCAAGTGAAGAAGTGCTGCTAGTCAGAGAAGTCAATGCCTAGCTATACAGTCTAACTGGTATAAGGAGGCTGTGATTTCTGGATTTTTACCTTAGCTAAGATTTACTATGCAAATTGCTCATGTAATAAGGATGTAAGACAGAACTGGCTGTATATCTCAGCTACTGAAGAACCCAGCTGACAGGAATTAAAAAGAGAAAAATCTTCATGTCATCTTTTGTAACTTCTGATATGGGTAATAAAGATTTATTTTTTTGTGCCATATGCACCCCAATTCTGTCAGGTAAAAGGAAGGCAGGTCACACATCTTTTTTTATTTTGGAGCATATGTAAATGCATGGTACACAAATGGAAATTTTCTTTGAAATGGAAAGACATCAGCAGAGCTTTTGCATTGCTTTGTAAATGGGCAAAAGGGACAGAGCAGATCACGTATCACACATTACAAATACACCAACCTCTATCGCATCGTTCCCCACTGTAGCTTGGATCACATTCGCAGTAGGGTTCCCCTTGTGCAGAGATCTTACACTGTCCGTGGTTACATTTTAGAAGTCTGCAGGAGTTGGAGGAATCATTCTTTCGATCACAGTGCACACCTGTGTAACCTTCTATACACTTGCACGTATAAGCAGAGTTGGTGGCAATGCACTTCCCATGGAGGCATCTTACAGAAAAAAGATAAAAGAATACCTGTTGGATTTCAGATGGATCCATCTCACATTTGACACACATTCCTTTTACCTGTAAGGAAAACTACACCGAATGAAACTTACTTGTTACCAAGGCAGGGATCGTTAAGTTCTTGGTCACACAGTGAACCTGTCCAGCCTGGATGGCACTCACAGACGACACTTGTCTTTTCAAGAGAGCGGCAAATTCCGTGCTTACAGATGTTACAGGATTTGCAACCAGGAAGGACTCCTACTGACTGATGTGGTAGTTCTTTGAAATCCTGGAGCTCGTTATTAATCCGGACATCATGAATGCACCCATGAAAGCCACTTGGTGTCCTCTCTGTACCCTGCCGCAATGAAGACAGCCCTGTAGAGGTGGGAATTCCTGCAAAGGAAGTTGCAAAATGCGTTGTGCGTTATTTGAGCAACTCTGCGATATTTCACTTGAACGTAAAGACACAGTGGCAAAAGATTAGATAAGCAGATTGCAGCAGTCTATCAATGAACATTATATCTCGAGTTGACATTTGTCTTTTATGCCATCATTTACTACACTTTAGTTTTGCACATAGCACTTCAAAAATATATGCAGAAAAAAAGCAAACATTTGCACAGATTTTGAAAATCATACAAATATATACATTTAAAATAATAATATCAACGTATTATTTTGCTGTGGGATAGCACTGTGTTTTGGGCAAAAAGGTTGGAATCTTCTGCCATTATTTCACATTTCAACTAATTGTCTTTTCTTGTGCACTGGCGAAGGTCTTAAGATTATTATTTAGCCTGACCCTCAGCTGAAACTCTGCAGAAATCAGAACCCACCTCCAATGTAGAGTGGAGTGTCTTGACCAACCATGGGTTGCTTCTGCAGTTTGCCAAGGCTTTTGGGAGTGCCTTTATCTACGACCAAATTCAAGGTCTGGTTCCACATCACCAGTTCCACACTATGAAACTGTCCATCATTTACTGTCTCCACACTTTCAGAAAAAACAAACAAACAAGAGAAGGGTATTAGAAGCTATGGTAAACAGCTTTTGCAATTATCTGATCTCAATATAGTTGCCATAAAAAAAAATAGAAATGTAAGAGAGTTCAGATACGCAGTTAGAATAAAAAAAAATAGAAAAAGGTAGCAAATAAGAGTAAAACTTCCTTTCCTGTGCCAAACTCAATCCAATTTTAACATCAAAATATAAATTAACAAACTGTTGATTGCATGCCACTAAACCTCTAGTTATAAATGCTCATTGAAAACTTCTTTTTCACATTCTGCTTTAGAGCCATAAGGACTAGAAAACTATTTTTTACCTGACCTAGCCTTACATGGTCTTCAGTTCATTGCCTTTCTTGTATTTTGTGATAGCACTCTCGGAAACCTCAGCCAGACTTGGAACTAGGGATAGAAATTAAGGGCTTTCTTGAGAAACGTGAGTTTCTTTCTTCTTTCTTATGGTCCCCTCATTTTTGTTAACTTCTGCCTGAAGAAGAGTTCTGGAGAATGTGAAAGTTTGCATCCATTTTATATTACTTTTATTGGTCCTAAAGAGGTAGCATCTAGCTAATAGTGTATGGAAGCAAGAGCTGTGGTGGTACAGTGGTTAGAATGTAGTATTGCAGGCGAATTCTGTTCACTGCCAGGAATTCAATCCTGACTAGCTCAAAGTTGATTCAGACTTCCATCCTTCCAAGGTGGGTAAAATGAGGGTCCAGATTGTTGGGGACAATATGCTAACTCTCTAAACCGGTTAGAGAGTGCTGTAAAGCACCATGAAGCAGTATATAAGTCTATAAGTGCTATTGCGATTGCTATGGATGTTATATATTATTCCCCTATTACCAATTCAACTATAATTGCCTTATGTTTAGTTTAGAATCATGTTTGTGTCCCAATGCCCCTTTGGAACTGAAATATAATTTTTGAGTGGGAATAAGGACAGGGATTGAGGATATTTTAGTGGGATTGTAACAATGCATATAAAAATAAATCAAAGAACTTGCCACATTGTACAGAATTTGGCTACTCTCTGCAGTGGGAAGGGCTGAAACAGTGGTGGGATTCAGCCAGTTCGCACCACTTCGGCAGAACCGGTAGCTAATTTTTTGTTGCCCAGGCCCAGGATGGACTTCCGGAAGCGGCATCCACGCAGAGAACCAGTTGTTCACATATTTGAATCCCACCATTGGCTGAAAAAATTCACCTTCCTTTAAGTAACGGCATTCTGCTGTATGCTTTGATAAGCAGAGGGACAGTGGCTGCCAAATATCCTGGTTGTACTTACACACACACAAAACCATTTCAATAGCATATGAGACTTCTAGAGAGGGAACTGTATGAACCGCTGCTTCTCTATAGGTGATTTTAACATCGCTATCTAAAGCTAAAATGGACATTGAACTTTCTTGAAGAAAAAAACCCACAAGTGACCTCTGAAGCATGAGCAAAAATCAGGTCTTAAACCAAAACAATCTCCTGGAACTTCTCCCCTTATTTAAAGAAGTTCCAGCTATAAGCATTTGTCAGATGATATCGCTGGCATTTTGCAGTGCTGTTTTTTTTTAAATTTCTGGCAAAAGCAAATAGATATACATCATTAGTTCTCTACCTAATATGGCCTTTTTAGATCAATGTTTAAATGTTCTATTTTAGCAGAAGATTTGTATATTTTGACTAAAATAAATAAACAAGCAGAACTAAATCACCCATAGAGCTAATCCTTGAGTTATGACCACTGCTGAACTCAGAATTTCTGTTGCTAAGCAAGACAGTTGTTCAGTGAATTTTGCCCCATTTTATGACCGTTCTTGCCATAGTTGTTAAGTGAATCACTGGAATTGTTAAGCTAGTAACATAGTTGATAAGTGAATCTAGCTTCTCCATTGACTTTGCTTGTCAGAAGGTCACAAAAGGTGATCACATGACCCCAGGACACGGGGGGGGGACATGATAGCAATATTCCATTATTTGAGGGGCTGCCACAAAGAAGAGGGGGCCACGTTGTTTATCAAAGCACCATAGGGTAGGACGAGAAACAATGGTTGGAAACTGATCAAAGAGAGAAGCAATTAAAGAGAAACTTCCTGGCAGAAAGGGCAATTAACCAGTGGAACAGCTTGCTTCCAGAAATTGTGGGCACTCCATCACTGGAAATTTTTAAAGAAGAGGCTAGACAGTCACTTGTCTGAGATGGTATAGGTCCTCCTGCTTGAGTGGGGGGCTGGACTAGAAGACCTAAAAGGTCCCTTCCAGCTCTATTCTATTCTATTCTATTCTATTCTATTCTATTCTATTCTATTCTATTCTATTCTATTCTATTCTATTCTATTCTATTCTATTCTATTCTATTCTATTCTATTCTATTCTAATCATCCTATATATGAGTCAGTTGCCAAATGCCGGAATTTTTATCACATGACCATGGGAATGCTGCAAAGGTCGTTAAGTGTGAAAAATGGTCATAAGTCACAATTTTCAGTGCTGTTGTAACTTTGAACAGTCATTATATGAACTGTTGTAAGTAGAGGACTACCAGTATTCTTGAGATCTTTGAGAAAATCTAGGCCTTTGTTAACATCAAAATGGACAACTATTAGATTTCATTTTCAGGAAAAAAAAATAGTTCCAATCAATCTTATTTCCTTAACTTTTAGCAATGTAAAGTCTGTTTTCCTTCCTTCCTGCTTAACTCAAAACCTTTCATTTTTAATTAGTATGTAAGTTCGAAGACAGAACCAGGCTCTGACTGCTCAGTTTATTGAGTTTATTAAATTCTGAAGATGAAACAAAGGACTATCTAAAAAGGCCCTAGCTCAACTTCCTGTCTCAGTGATAATGGGAAGATGCCCTTTACTGCATCAAGTGAGGAAAGGTGCTGACTTTAAGGAAAACCCTTTTCAATTATTTCTGTCCAGACAGAAACTGCCCAGAAAGGAGGAACTGTTCTGAAGGTCATTTACATTTGAAGGGCATCCCAAGAGCATACTTCAGCTGAGGGTCAATATTTCAGGAAGTTAAACACTGATTCTGATTTGAATCAGAAGGTTAAACACATGTTTATATCTCTGTGATTTCAACACACCTAACTGGAACATTGGCTGGCTTGTGCATCAGTGTTTTCAAGGTGTATTGCTTTAAGAGAAGCCAGGAAATCCGCATTTTGTTCAGTCAGCAACTGCTGTCCCTTCAAAAAGCCACCCTGGATTCAGGAATAGGATTTCCTTTCAAGAAGATAAATGCTTATGCAGTTTGTTCTAGATCAGGGATGTCAAACTCAATTTCATTGAGGGCCGCATCAGCATTGCGGTTGCCCTCAGGGGGCCGGGTGGGTATGGCCAGGGTGGGTGTGGCCTACTGGGTGGGCGTGGCTAGAGTGCGTATGGCCTACTGGGTGGGCGTGGCCAGCTCTACATCGTTCGCATCAAGGGTGCCTATGGGGGCCTGGGCAGGAGTGGGACAGATCTGAGGGTCTCTGGGCCAGGGCCAAGGCAGTGGGGGCCGTTCCCTCACTGTTTCCAGGATGGCTTCGCGGGCCACATGAAACCACTTCGCGGGCCAGATCTGGCCCCCGGGCCTTGTGTTTGACATGTCTGTTCTAGATGGTCTGGTTTGATGCTGTTGCAGGGGGATCTACAACCATCAGAGACTGTTAGAGACAGTGGCTTGGCGAGAGATTAATGGAAGAAAACCACAGATACTGAACAGCACACCACAGTTGAGCCAGCAATGCACAAAGGCTGTGATTTTGGTAGAGAAAACAGCTATATCCTACAAGAAGAAGATTGTGTTAAAATTGCAGCTGACTCAAGTGTCCTCACACTGATCCTTCAAAAACAATGCCACAGATGAAAACATTCATCTGTCAAGACTTAATTACAAAATATGACAATCAACCAGATAAGCACATTACTTGAAACATAGGACAATAATTTCTTAGCATTCCTACACTGGTGACAATATTATTATAGATAAAAGTTTCATCAGTAGTTACAGATTGGTATAACTTTACAAATGAGATAAATATATGAGCTTGGGAAGTACAGCTAAAGAAAGGTGCAGTCTGATGCTTCATTTCTAGATGGCAGTAGAGCATCACAACAATTTAATTTTTAGACTAAAAAAGCAAAATTGTACTGCTTGCCTATTATCCAAATCAGAATGTAAACAAATAACAGAGGAATAGAAGTTAGATCAGGATAAACTACCACCTAAATTAAAGCTTTCAAGGAAGGGAAAAGAATGAGGATGATCCCTACAATTGGCAAAGTAACATCTGAATAATTGTATATGATCTAGGATTGCAAAACGTATCTAACGCTCCTTCAAAAGTTATTTTGGTAAGAAATAGCAATATGGGGATGTGCGTGTGAGAGAAAAAGAAAAATTAAAATGGGAATTGGATTGGTTCCAATTTTTGTGTTTGGATTCAAAAAGCCAATGCTTGTCTTAACAACTGTTTGCCAACCAATTAGAAACAGTTCTCTAGTTTTCACTTTGGGCTAAATTCCAATAAACCTATTAAAATGCTGTATACTAAGTAGAATCTGCCTTGTTTAGAATCATTCCTCTGGAATTCACAATATATACTTTTTCAAACTTATTGAAATATAAACACTTTTCAAGATAGCCAGCTGTATTTCATTTGACACTTCCAAGAAAATAAAATAGCCATATTCCATCTATATTCAAAGGGAGGGGGAAAAACGCTCTTAAAAAACAAATGACAATTTATGGAAAATGGCTGTCAGCAAAACTTATCAAAGATAGGGTGAGAGAATACAATACAGTTCCTATACTAAGCCACTTTGATAACCTTCATCCAGTTCTCAGAAAGAAATCAAATTAAATGGTAAATGATAATTACGATTCATGACAATGGTATTGAGAGAACGGCACTGACTATTCAGGAGAATAATAAGACAATAATATTACTTATCAGTGTATTATCATTATGGATTTATTCACTCATTTGCTTATTCAAAATAATTCTTACTTTTGTGGGTTTATTCTCCTAATAACTTCATAATAATATATTCTCATAATAATAACTTCATTAAAATGCATTCTAAAAGAGACATTGTAAAAAAGATAGTACTTCTGATACAAGAGCAAAAAATGGAAATACTTTGTCGTATAACTTTGGTCATTCGTAATATTCCCTTTCATCCACAATAAACCTTTATTATGACCTTTAGGTCTGAAAACATTACGTAGAAGTACATACAAATAATTAGTAGGATTAAAAAGTGGGTATAAAATGCAATAAAATTACAAACAATAAAATCAGCATAATAGAAATAATACTGATGCAAATAATACAAGGGACAATCACTAAGATTGGTGCTAATCTTCAGTCATATTTGGAGGATGAATAGAATAAAATGTGAAAAAATGGGGAACCTGAAAAGATACATCAGAGTCCTGTTTGTTTGGTTAGAAGAAGTGATAGATAAGCATTGTGCTCTCTACCAAGGTATTTTTTTAAAAATGGGATAAGCAATTAAGATGGACATAGACATTATCTTGTCTGTGTCCACCTAGGGCTTAATGTGATAACATTGAGCCCTAGGTGGACATAGACAACACAATGTCTTGTATACTGTATAATGAATAGTAAGAAAGTCACAACCAATGGATCTAATCCAACAAGCAGGCATATACATAGAATGAAGGCTACTGCTAAGCTTGTAAGCCGCCCTGAGTCTTCGGAGAAGGGCGGGATATAAATGGAATTAAAATAAATAAATAAATAAATAAATGTTGCAACAGAGGAGATGTACAACTAAAACTTTCAAAAAGAGCCAAAGTGTGTTCTGTTTTTGATTTCAGAAGCTCAAGAATCCCTGGAGTCTTTGAAATTTAGAAGAGAGCTTACACTCATGTTTCATTGCATCCAGTCTTAAAAAATAAGCATCACTAGAATAATGTCACTTATCTGCTATTTTATAAAACAGCGATTTTGGCTTTTTCTGTGCTTCATGAAATGGTTGTGCTTTGCCCACTGAAACAAGTTTTGTTTCATTTTATTTAAAGCTCTCCTTCTCTTATCCTCAATAAAAGCAAGAAAACCGCACAGAGGTGATTATTTGAAAAAAAACCTAGGGGAAGGCAGTTTGGACGGTTGTCCTGAACAAACAAAATCAGGCTTATCTTTCTCCCAATATCTCTCTTACATTAACTTTTGACTTGAATGCATGATTTAGACTGCAGGTTCACTCAGCTACTTTCCAAGAATGAAAGAAAGAAAGAAAGAAGAAAGAAAGAAAGAAAGAAAGAAAGAAAGAAAGAAAGAAAGAAAGAAAGAAAGAAAGAAAGAAAGAAAGAAAGAGGGACCAGGGTTCTTTTGTTTACAAACAACCTAATATAAAATATCTAAGATTTTTCTGTGTTTTATATTCAGGATGGAAACAAAGTATGAGCAACAAAACTAGGCCTGTGTTTATGTTCTACTGATTAAAAATAATAGTTGGAAAACACATATTTAAAAGTGCATGCTTGATTCAGAAATGGTATGTATCACCTTTATTCTACTAAAAAGATTTGCAAGGGTTTCAATTTGCATACAGTTGCTCTATTGACAGTGCCTAGAACGGAAGGTAATTAAAAATGTTCCCAGCTTGTGTAGAAGACAGAAAATAAAGCTGTTTAGCTGAAACTGAAAGCTGAACACTATGAAAAAATATCCTGCTGTCTCTTTAGAAACTAGATAGCTAGCCAGGAAATTAAATTGCTTCCACTTTATTAGTTGGGTTGCAACATATACTCATAAATTCAAAATTTCAATTCCAACTGTAAGAAATTAGGGGAAGTAAAAAAAAATTGTCCACTTTTCTGGATATTTAGTGTGCAAAGTATGTAGCAGAATAATAGAAATAATGATAACTACCAGTCCAATTCTATTGCTAGGCATTACACTTAACACTCAAGTTTAGAAATAATGAAGTCTGCTGAAGTATTCCTTAAACAATTGGAAAAACATTAAGAAAAATAGGATGATTTAACCCTAATCAAATATTTCCAAATTTAAGCTATGTTATGCATTTCCATAGGAAAATGGTACAGTGATGAATATATTAAATAATATTTGCTGCATACATAACCTGTAGATCTCCGGAAAACTAGATCCTTTTAGCTTAGAACTATAGGTTTTTTTTTTCCATCTCCAGTTAATTGAATCACCCCAATGTGCCAATAGCGTACAATCTAGTTTGATCCTAATGGGGCTCAAGGTTTCATCAGCCTTCCATCCTTCTGAGGTATGTAAAATGAGGACCTAGATCCATGGTGGCGAACCTATGGCATGTGTGCCACAGGTGGCAGCAGAGCCCTCTCTGTGGGCACGTGAGCCGTTGCCCCAGTCCTGGGCCTTCAGCCAGGTTTTATAAAACCTTTTCAATTTAGGCCTCCGCTGCAGTATGCAAAAAAAAAAAAAGGTTCAATCAATCAATTTCAACTTCTTGCAGGGGAAAAAAAAGATCTTGCAAAGTTGGAATTGATTGATTGAACTTTTTAGTCCCACCCAGTCTGCCTTTACCACCGGAGCCAGACCCACCCAATTGGCCATGCCCACCCATTGGCCACACCCACCCAATGGGCCATGCCCACCTGGCACCTGATGATACATAAGTGGGGTTTGAGTTGCAGTTTGGGCACTCGGTCTCTAAAAGGTTCGCCATCACTGACCTAGATTGTTGGCAGCAATTTGCTGATTCTGTAAACCACTCAGAGAGGGCTGTAAAGCACTATGAAGTGGCATATAAGTCTAAGTGCTGTTGTTATTGCTATCTAGGATAATAAGGTCAGTCATTTCATAGCCATTTTTAGTCCTCCTAGTCACTTCAAAAGTAGTTGATGAATGTCAGTCTTTTTTTTTGATTAAAACAATTTTATAAAAAAGAAATACGTGGTAGCTTGAAGCTTGGTTCTTCTGAAGACAAAATTAGAAGAAGGCTTTATTTACCTTTTTACCCCATGTGGTTAAGGAGAAAATAAAAAAAACGTAGCAGACAAGATACCTATAAAGATCTTCTCTTTTTTTTGCAGGATCCTTTTAGGACTTCCTTTGTCTTGAAAAGTTTTGCTTGCCATTTGGATGACATGCCTAGTGGGGTAAGTTAATTAAGTCCCAACCAATTCTGGAATATGTGGAGATAAAGCTAATTCCTTCTGGGATAGTTATATTTATATATATTTATATTTTATTACATTTATATACCGCCCTTTCCCTGAGGACTCAGGGAAAGGGCGGGTTAGTGTTTGGGTTAGTGTTTTATACAACATGTGAATCTTTCTATGTCTCCGTTAAGAATATAACAACAACAACAAAAGGGCCCTTGACAGTTCCCTGGAGAAATTGCAACATCCCAGCATTGGATATGTTCAATAGAGGCTGTCAGGATCACACTGTTTGAATTCCTGACATCGGTTGTGTGGGGATGATAACTGATTAGCTTGCTTTTTGCCTTGTTTTAAATATCTATCATTCAGTTAGGTTTTAAGTAGTGCATCAAATACAGTTCTAAAACAGCCACTGGAGAAATTAAAACTAGTACTTTTTCCCTTTTTTCTACAGTTTGTAATATTTTATTAGATTATAGAATAAAATACACAAATACAAAAGCAAATGGTAGGACACAGTGGGGAGGAAAAAGAGGGAAAAAGTAAGGGGGAAAAGAGAAAAAGAACAGAGTTCCTTTGTTGCAGCAGAAGGAAGCATTAACATTGAACCTCAACTTTTTACTTGTCCATAATATTATAAACTATCCATTTCTATAACAACAAATGAATATAATCAGTAAAACCCAAAGTCCCCCCCTCTTTTTTTTAGTCATCAAGTTTTTGATACCTTGCTAAGCACTGGTGGTACTCAAATATTGTCATGTCCTAAAAGTGGTACAATCTGTGAAAAGGTTGAAAAGCCCTGTCTTAAATTGACAATGGATGCTGTATGTTTTTTTTTAAAAAAACTGGAGATTGTAAAGTTACATTTAAAATATTTAACATTTCAATAATAGTGAGGAACAAAACTATCCAGCGGGGAAAAGAAGCTTTTCCCTGCAAATGTCAGATATAATGAGAATTGTAACCCTTACTTTTCTTTTCAAAGTGGAAAACTAGAGTGCTGAAATATACTCTTCAAACATGAATAGTCAACAGAAAATAAAAATGAAGTAAGAAAATTTCTGGCAGACCTGAAAGTTTTACAAATAAACCAGGAAGATATTAACACAGATACATATATACAGTTGTGGTAAAGTTTCCAATTTTAAAATTAAAAATTTCTGATGAGAAAGTCCTGATTTGATTAAAGGTTTTTTTTAAGAAGCTATTTTTCCATTCTTCTGAAGTCAGTGATAGAAGACAATACCTTTCATAATCTCTGACAGAAATGTGAACTGACTTCCACCTGACATACCTAAATATTCAGGAAAACATTAATGCAAACTTTGATCTTTTTATTCTAGGACACAAGGCTGAAGAAATCTGATTAAACTTGAAAAAACCTCTCATATTCATTTATACATTCAGCATAAATTTAATAAAAAATGAAAGAATATGAGCCTGGAAGAGATGCTTTTTCATTGTAGATATCATATAACCGTAATTTATATTATATTTCTTCACTGCTATTGCACTAGATATTCTCTCTCTCTCTCTCTCTCTCTCTCTCTCTCTATATATATATATATATATATATATATATATATATATATATATATATATATATATATATATACTGTATATATATTAGAAAACCAAGGAGTATACGAAATCCCATGCACCACCTGCCCCACCACATACATCGGACAGACCAACAGAAGAATAAGTGCGCGCATTGAAGAGCACAAAAACTCACTCAGAAAGGGAGAACAAACTTCATCCCTGGTCCAACACTTTGAAGCCACGGGACATGAAATTGATTTTAAAAAAACCAAAACTATCGCCAAAATTGAACATTTTAACAACAGAATAATCAGAGAAGCCATTGAGATAGAAAAACGCCCCCACAGCATGAATACACGAGATGATACCTCTCGTCTACCAGCCATTTGGAAACCCGCCTTGATTGACAGACGAGGCCCAACCACCAAGAATACCAGACCCAAACTCATGATAACATCACATGACATCACCACCACACAACCATTCAAAAAGCAAATCCGAACCCACAACGATAAAGACACACAACCACAAAACAGAAACCTAACTACAGCTGCAACATCAGCCACTTTAAACCCCTCCAAACCACACAATAAGCAAACTGACACCCACTATAAAAACATGGCACCACCACAAACACGAAGCCGAACAAAAGCAGCACAACTCACCAGCTCAGTTCTGGAGCTGGCAGCTGAGACCAGCCCATCCACTCAGAACACCCCCCCACCCAATCAGAACACACCCACCATTCAAAACACACTCCCACCCAATCAGAACACACTTGGTCCCCTACCCAATCAGAGCACACCTCCACAGAACACACCCCCTCTGGCAGTTTAAAAAAGAGGAACTAACAGCCACATGCTTCTCCCAGAAGAAGGAAGCTAAAGCCTGATGATGACGGATGAGACTCCGTCGAAACGTTGCGCCCACACCTTTAGTTCTATGCGGGGAAAAACCCGAAAAACCAAGGATCCATATATATATATATATATATATATATATATATATATATATATATATATATATATATATATATAGAGAGAGAGAGAGAGAGAGAGAGAGAGAGAGAGAGAGAGAGAGCATCTCTCTCTAGTGCAATAGCTGTGAAGAAATCCAGAAGTGTCCACTTTGGTTCATTTTGATCTTCTATGCAAGAGACAAGATTAAACTGTCTGACTAGATAAGAATTACAAGAGAGACAAAATAGGGATTTTTATGATTTTGGGAAAATGGGACTGTGTGAGATTAGAGCAACAGATACTAAAGGGAGATTTGGAAATTCATTAGTGAGGGAGGGAGGGAGGGAAGAGGAAGGAAGGAAGGAAGGAAGGAAGGAAGGAAGGAAGGAAGGAAGGAAGGAAGGAAGGAAGGAAGGAATTATTGTCTGCAGTCATCTGCCAGGCTCTATTATAATCATAAATAGCTAAATATATTTTCTAGAATTTCTGGATTTCTGGAACCTGCAAATGACTTAGTAAATCTTCTGTTTTATATATAGTTTCCTTTTTTTTGCTTTTTGCTATGTGTAGTTTTAATCTGTATTGTTTAATAATATGATGCATAAGTTAATGCTTAGTGTGCAGGAATCAAGATAATGATATACATTAGATTTGGGGGTGGGGGTAAGAAACCGAGGGTCTGCTGCATGTTTTGGACTGCAATTAACATATTTAGTTAACTTAATTAAATGCTGACATTGTTCAATCAACGGCTCCTAGATAAAAAGCAACACAAAAAAATGTGTAATCAAAAGAATAAAATACATAATAATAAGGATCATTGTGAATCTCAACAGCAACAAACATATGCACCCAACAAGGTGCTCCAACTATTGTAACCCTTAGCTTGGTCTTTAAGGCCTTCTAGAACCTTGTTCCAGAGGGCATGCTCTATCACAGAGAAGCATGTTTCTGGATCCCATGTATGGCACTGATTCATCAAAGCAATCCAGAAAATTAATTAATTAATTAATTAATTAATTAATTATTGGGACTTATATGCCGCCCTATCTCGCAAAGGACTGAGGGCGGCTAACAACAATAACATACAATAATACAGAAGTTAAAATAAAAATTAAATTAATGGCCCCTGTAGAATAAATTAAAATTAAAATTAAAATAAATTAAAAACTAGAGTTAAAAATTAAAAATATAATTAAAATCCCTGTCAGTCCAGGTCAGCCAGGTGGAAAAGGAGTGTTTTGAGGCTGCGGAGAAAGGACTGGAGATCTGGGGCCATCCGAAGCTCAGGGGGGAGCTGGTTCCATAGGGTTGGCGCTCCCACAGAGAAGGCCCTCCCCCTGGGGGTCGCCAGCCGACATTGTCTAGCCGATGGTACCCTGAGGAGGCCTTCTCTGTGTGAGCGTACTGGGCGATGGGAAATCGTTCCCGGCAGCAGATGGTCCTGCAAGTATCCTGGGCCTAAGCCATGTAGGGCTTTAAAGGTAAGTACCAGCACCTTAAATCTCACCCGGAGGACAACCGGTAACCAATGCAGCTCACGCAGGAGGGGTGTAATATGGGAGTATCGGGGTGCTCCCATCACTACCCGCGTGGCCACACTCTGAACCAGCTGAAGCCTCCGGGTGGTCTTCAAGGGCAGCCCCATGTAGAGAGCATTGCAGTAATCTATACGGGAGGTAACAAGTGCGTGGGTGACTGTACGTAAGGCATCTCGGTCCAGAAAGGGGCGCAACTGGCGTACCAGGCGAACCTGGGCAAATGCCTACTGTGTCAGATTAAATCAGGCTGACATTATTGGAGATAGACAATCCTTCAAGTAATCAGACCCTTTGCAATGTAGGGCTTTGTGGATCACCACCAGCACCCTGAATTGTACCTGGAAGCAACTGTCAGCCCTTACAACTCATGAAGCAGAGGTATCACAATACTGCTTGTGCAGCTGCATTCTGGACATTTGAAACTTTTGAATGATCTTCAAGAGTAGCTCCAGAGAAAATTCACTGCAGGAATTGACCCATGAGTTGTCTAGGACATAAGTGCTTACCTAGTTCTCAGAAGTAGAACTGGCACACCAGATGAAATTTCTCAAAGCCTTCTGGCCACATATGACATCTGCTCATCAAGCACAAGCTGTGAGTCTTGGAAGACCCAGAGATAGCACTTCCCCATTCAAAAGAAGAGTGCAATCACATCCAAGGTTGCATATGGAACATTCCCAGATTTAAGTAACCCAACATTACCGCCAATTGGACTTAGTAAGATTAAGTCAGAGAGAGTTTCCCCTATCCAGACCCACATAGCCTGCAGACCCTGGGATAGGACCTCAGCAATCTCAGTTAGCTGCCCTGGGCTTGAAAACTGTGACTGAGTACTATCAGCGTACTGATGATACCAGACCCCAAATGGTGAATAACTTCATTCAGCATTTTCAGGTAAATGTTGAATAAGATGGGTGAAAGTGTCAAGGCCTGCCATATTCCACAAAACAGCAGCCTAGGGAGTGAGGCATTATGGAAGTCAAAGCTAAAAACATCAAAAATTACCAGCTTATCTAGTGCTACCTTAGATGAATTTATATTTCTAGGCTGGTGTCTCCTAACATCTCAGTCTGCTTCCAATAATGGGAGCAGCTTTGCAGAAGTGGGATTTTTAACTTGCTTTGGGAAGGTGCATTGAAAGTCTCATGACACTTGCCAATCAAAAATTCTTTGTGTTCCAATAGTACAGTTATAACCCATACCATTTGATACCACTTTAGAGAAACTGCTAAGAAAAAGAAATGTTGATTTATCAAATAGAAAGAAAAAGGCATTGGATCGGTTCCCATTCTAAATCCCAGTCACTAAATAAATCTAATCCATCTAAGGAGCTCCCTGTGTCCGGTCTGCCAACATTATTTGGCTGCAGTTTTTCCTCCCTGAGCACATTTCCCCCCCTTTTGAGGTCGACACTAATCCTCATTCTGCTATAGCCCTTAAACTAATAAAAGATTAGAATGACATTTCCAAAAGGGCATCACATTAGCAGCAGCTTTCGCCATCTCCTCAGATCACATGGTGCAACACACCATTAGTGAACAGGCCATTAATCTTATGGTAATGAAGGGTACAGGAATAATGAGGAGCCTAAATCTTAGTGCCACAGGTAACTTTGTCAGACAAGAGAAGCTGCCTATAATGCTGTGATATCAGAAACAGCCCCTTGTCACCACAGCATTCTACAAGCAACAAAAGAGAACAAGCACCCACTCTGATCAGTCACCGTGTGTGTTGTCTGCAACTAATGAGCCTTCTCCTATGCTCTAATTAATGGCGTAAAACTACTTTAACAGCTCTGCCCATGCTATAATGTGGAATCAATTAGGATTAGCTGCAAAATAAAGAGTCTGTTTCTGTGGCTTTCCCACCAGGCTATCACTAGTGAAAGTAACCAACAAAAACCCTTATAATGGTTAGACATACTTGCTGAGACCTATTGACAGCTCTTTCAGTTCCACTATAGAGTTTGCTGAAGACAATGTACTGCTTAATTAGTCAATGTACCATCTAGCATAGAAAGCATACTCCTGAATTTGATTCTATTCTCTTGCAAACCATGCAGCTCTAAAAGAAACAGATGGCAGTGCCAAACTGAGCTAATTATCCATCCTCCCGATTTTTTGTGTATTAACACGTTTCTCATGAAAGTTGGGGATTCTACAAGCAGTTTCCTGTTTCTCCCTATTTCAACTACAATCCTTTTAAATATTACTATGTAGGGCAAGGAGTTCCCTTTTAAAAAGAAGATGTTTGCGTAGTTTTCTCTAGGGCACCGTATATTTCCAGAACGTTGGGTACAGAAAAAGGCCCACCTGGTTGGTTTGTTATTTTTCAGTGTCTTCACTGATATTATGGGGTACTTTCAAATAAGTTTATTATTCTACAATGTCCTGCTGCATTCGTGAAATGTTATGGGAAGGCTCTATTGTCATTTTCTATTCATAGCCCAGCAAAGTTGTCTTGCTCTTTTTTTACTTTTTTCTTAGCATTTATAAAACTATGCTAAAGATGGAAAACCAGAAGAAGTGCAGAAGGCCTCTGGGTTAGGAACTGCTAGGAACTATTCACCAAAATGTATCCTTTGTGTGGCTGAGAATTTGCCACATATCTGAGTTTCCCACAGCAAACAATTGTAAAAAGTTGGATATGACATACAGTTTTATGATTTGCTTTTCACTGCTGATCCCTTCTCTCCTTCCATGACTGCTATATGATATGTTATATATTTTTACTGTGGAATGAGCCACTCTGGGTTTTGTTCTGTACCAGCCTACTACCGGCCCTGCAGATAAGGCAGGGACAACCCCTTTACAAGAAGGCAAGGGGCTGGAACTAAGCCTGCCAAATTTATTAACATAAAACAGAGCAAAACAAGACACAAACCATGAAACAGGAGCTATTCAAACGGTTGCCTTCAGCAAACCAGCCCTCCCATGCATTCCCCTTTTAAACAGTTCAGGGCGTGGCTTCTCTCTGCCTCCTTCTGAGGTGCCCCATTGCCTTCCTCTGTTTACTCCTGATTGACTGCCTCTTGCGTCGGGCATCCTTGAACAGGGCCAGCTGTGGGTCATCTTCATCCACGCTGTCAGGCTCACACAGCTGGGTCTGCGTCATAACCAGATGGGAGGGGCCTGGCTGAGGGCTCTCATCAGCAAGCTCTCCAACACCCTCAGCAACCTCTCCAACACCCCCCTCCTCCTCCTCTGAATCGTCCGACCCAACTGCCGAACCCACAGGCTGACCCTGAATCACAACAGGTTTCTTTAACAGCCATAGATGGTACAGTGTGCATTTATACCAGTAGAATGGGATATACTTGTTTTTTTTAAAAAAAACCACAAACCAACCAGAAATGAAACAAACCACACACTAGTCTGAACTGGGCTTTTTCCCATTAACCTATTACAAAGAGGTTGCAGAACACGCATAACTCATTCACATGTGTGTAGGAGAAGAATCAATTTGTTTTGGTGAATAGGAACAACACAAAAAGTGCTTGTTTGTAATATTTGATGACCACCAAGTCTGCTTCAAGACAATATTTTTTAATTGTATCTAGTAATAGCTTTGATCCTTTTTTTAAAAAAAATGCATTCATTCTGGATGTAGCTTGGCTTCCTTGTGAAGTCATTTACTACAATTTGCTCTAAAGCCATCTCAGCAGCACACATGCTGTTTATGACAGTAGCAGCAGGCAATCTGGGGAAGGAGCCAGGTGGTGAATTCATGATTTATCAACTGCCTCGTGGCCCCAAAGGAAAGACAATTCAGCCACACAATAGACAAAAAAAACAAGACAATGTGGTACACAATGAAGGGTGTCATAAAAATATCCAGTTTTAAAAACGATTGACATGAACTAGTCTATCTACGGGAAATAGATTTGAATTAACTATTTGGTATAATTTCCTATAAGAATTGCCAAGGGGGAGGCTTTGGTTGCCTCATTGTGTTATGTCTTTCTTTACTGGAGGCTGGGAAGCTCCAGTGCTTTAGCAGATCATGCAATCAAGTGGTTAATTGGGTTAGATGACTTCTGAGATCTTTTCAGTTCTTTGATTCTTGGATTCTATGATGAATTCAGCTGAAAACAATTAGTTTATGAAGCTTTCTTTGAAAACGATGATGAAGAAAGAATCAAAATGTGTCCTGAGAACAAAACTGAGCTTATACAGTAATATGAGATTGGTGAAACAATTAAATGAAGGTCTGTTATTTATTTTTCACTTTGATTACTGAGGATGGTTGGTTGGCTGGCTGGCTGGCTGGCTGGGGATTGTTTTTTCTTGCTAACACTGCATCGTGTTCTGGAATCTAGTAAAAGCAGTTTTCCAAAGCAGAAAACATATACTGTCTAAAATGGTATTAACATTATTAATATAATGCTCAATCATATTGCTTTTTGACTAATTCTAAGTCAGTCAGACAGACTTACCTGTATATAGTTGTAGGTGGAGCATTCACTGTGTCATAGATAAGTCTCACATGCCCTTGATACAATTCTAAAGCCAGGGGATCATTGTCCCCTTTGTATAATAAGATGCCATTGTCCTTATCAGTTGCTACCTTTGAACAGAAGAAAAAGAAAATGATGGTATAAAAGCCGGCAAATATGTACATCCCTACATTGTAACTACATATAGGTTTTTTTTAATGGTTAACTAAGCATTAATCCCAAATTTATCACATTGTTATTCAGCGATGGGAATGGGTCGATATGACGTCCCAAAGAAAATACTCCCTGTATACCACTGAATATTACGATGTAAGTTACAGTTACCATGATGCAACTTATAACTTTCTCCACAGAGTTTTCCTAGTACAAGTGCTCACATTTAGTAAATGGAATACCGACACTTGTTAGTCATGTCAGAAAGATAGTTGGAATACTGGATTGTGGAGTGAGGGTTGTCTCAGATAAATACCCCTCAATTCAGTTTTGAAGAGAGTTATGAGCTTGACATGTTGAGTGACTGCAGCGCAGCAGAGGCTAAGCTGGAAATTCTGACTTTGCTTGTGCTTACCGTACTTTTATAGTTATCTTCTCCACCCCAAAAGCTTGCGCACCAGCTAGCAGAGCTGTTTTAAAAGATGTAACTCAAACATAGTTTTCCGACATATCTCTAGTAACTTTAAAAAAAATCCCCAGTGTTACTTAGGAAAGAATTTCTTCCCCAGCTATAAGAGATTTATAGGCAACATAATACTTTTCTAGGAACCTATTGACACAGACTCCTTATAAAAACAGCTGCCTCACTGAAAGAATTTAGAAGTTTTATACTTTTTATAGCCTGCCCAAAAAAGGAAAGACTAGGTTTGAGTATGTGTGGCGACATATATTACATTAAATCTTATAAAAAATAAGAATAATAAAATAACCCTCTCCCAATATAGATTCTCTTTTTGTGCGCTTTAAAGTCAGTCTAGATTCCTGCTGACTGCCTGAGCAAGTCCCTGTAATTTTCTTGACAAGATTTCAGAAGTGGCTTGTTCTTGCCTGCTTCCTAGCGCTGAGAGAGAGGGACTGGGCCAATGTCATCCAACCTGGGAGCCTAAGGTGAGTCTAGAAGTCACTGTTTTCTGGTTTCCAACCTGACACCATAACCATTATTCCAAATTGGCTCCAAGAAAGTTATTAGGGTTGACGGTTCAGTGAAAATAAGTTATTTTCAGAGTTCTTTGACAGTAAATGCCATGAGGACGGGGACACAAATTGAGAGGGCCACTTGCCATCTCATCCATGTTCCTTTAACTTCAGATATACAGTAGGAGGACTTTAAAATGCCTTCCAGCGATGTTACCATAGGATGGGTACATACAATTTTGGGAAGATTGTGTCTATAGGGCTGAAAGGGACTGAATGTGAACAAGTGTTGTGCATGTTTTGAAAATGATTTGGACTTTATAAGAACACAAAACCTCTATGCTATTTTTCAATCTTTTTCTGTGTGATCCTGAGCATAGAGGCCTCTACTTTAAGGAATCAACACCCTCCCCCCTCCCGTGCAAACTTTGTGTGGCAAAGTCTATACTCACAACACGGGTAAAGACAGGATTTATTTTTGTGTGGGGACTCTCAAGTGTTAAATCATGAGTTCAACCATTCTGTTAAATCTCTACAAAAGAGAAGGCCACCATTTTGGCCCTTAATAAACCCTAAATTCTACCCTCCTCCCACAAAAGGACTTTTCTTTTTATTCTATTTATTCTATCCATACGAAGGACCACTGGAGAGTAAAAAGATGCTGGCATGATTCACATGATTCTGGGACACACCTTTTCCCTCCGTGTTTTAAGAGTGCAAGTGACTAATTTAAGTTAAACACACATATTTAAGGATCTGGGTATTTTTAAAGCTTTTTTGTACAACCCACTTACCCACTTTTTTGTACAACCCACTTACACCCACTTGCTTTTAAAGAAAGGCCTTGAAATTAGAACCTGTACTTCTACCAACAATATATACTAATTTCAATTATATCTATCCTCTATATCAGGGCTTTTCAACTGGTGGTACGCATACCACTTGTGGTACATTAGCACGTGACAGATGGTACGCAGCCCTGCCCAGCCAAGTGCAGTGGAGGAGGGAACGAGCCAGTGCAGGCAAGGACTTATTGTGAGAGAGTCCTCCGGAGCTGCAGGCTCACTTCTGGCTCACACCCCACCCCTTGAGAAAGGAGGAAGAGGGGGGCAGAGACAGAGAGGCTATAAAAGGAGGTAGTTTGGGCAGGAGAGGGAGAGAGAAAAAATGAAGCAGACTTGGGAGAAGGTGGAGTCAGCTCTAGCTGCAGCAAAGGGAAAGAAGAAGGAGGACAGTGGGGGGACAGGAGAGGAGAGGAGATCAAACAGGCTGGTCATGAGCTGATCAACAACTTCTGTGGCAGCCACCTGTGCTGGCAGCAACAATCAGGCAAGGAACACAGCGGGGGAGGGGTTGCCCTCCACAAGGAATGAAGAAAGGCAGCAATGAAGAAAGGCAGCATTGGATGGAGGTGAGGCACAGAGGGAGGGAGATGGAGAGCTTATGTGCTTTTGTGACTTTGAAGTTCTGGGATTTGTGCAATGTGGGCTTTGTGTTCTTAAGGAATGTTTGGCAATTTCTATTTGGCTGATGGCTGATGTCTTGTGTTAGCTTCTATTGCTTTGCTATTGTTAGCTGTAAGTTTTGCTGCAAGAAATTTTGAAGTATTTTTCTCCTGAATGGTTTTTGCCTGTAGCATTCCTTTTACCTATGAATGGAGCCATTTGGGGTAGTTAATTCTTAAAGGAGAATGCACCTTTTTAAGCTAGTTCCCTCAACAGCTTGTCTTTTCTGTCTCTGGAGGCTTTTTCTTGTTTGATGAATATACGGAACAGGGAAAATATGGGGGGAGGGGTCAAATTCTTCCTTCAGAAGGAGATGAGAATGAGAAAGAGGGAGGCAGGGAGGGAAGGAAGGAGGGAAGGAAGTCCCGCCTTAGCACTTGGCCACCAGCAGCCCTGCCATTGACTTTGCTTGTCAAAAGTTTGCAAAAGGGGATCACATGATCCTGGGACACTGTGACCATCATAAATATGAATCAGTTGCCAAACATCCAAATATAATCACATGACCCTGGGCATGCTGCAATGGCCATAAGTGTGAAAAATAGTCATAAGTCATTTAGTGCAATTGCAACTTTGAACAGGTTTTTTTTTAGTCATCAAGTTTTTGACACCTTGCTAGGTGGTACTCAAATATTGCTATATCCTAAAAGTAGTACAATCAGTGAAAAGGTTGAAAAGCCCAGCTCCATATCAGTGGTTCCCAACCTTTTCTATACCCCGCAGCCCTAGAACGCTTCTGATATATACTCGCACCCCTTACAAAAGTTTGAAATAACGGCAACATATTATGTATATACACTATAATTTTGAAAACCCAAGTTTTTGCACCCCCTGGAATATCATCTCACACCCCCAGGGGAACCCCTGCTCTATATAATACTATATAAATGTTATAAAAATCACATTAAAAAAAGTTTTTCCGAACTTGTAAGCTGAAAGTAGCTTTTTATTTATCAGCTTTTATTTCCTTAGGAAAGATTTCTGAATCCTGTTTCAAGATATGCTTACTTAAAACTATTTTTTTAAAATATGAGTGGCAATTAACTACCAGATGGAGAAGCAATGTTTTAACTGGGAAATAAGCTTTGAGAACACCATCTGTGTGAAATTCATGTAGTAAACAAGTCTGGCTTTCATATTATCATCCAAAATACATTTTTATCAGAGTTCTTTTCTGAAATAAATCTAAAACGTGAGCTATGTAAACTATGCCCTGAGCTCATAACTCATGTGACATATTTTACCCTTTCATACATGCAGAACTAGACAAAAGTGTAAAACAAAGTCTTTAAAAAAGCTAAATAAGATCATTTGTCTACTTTCTGTATTTTGGAGAAAAGTCTGTGATGAAACAAAAAATAGATCTCTTACACTAAGAGTTGTACAGACTTCATTGTAAAATGGAGCAGATTGATTTAATAAGTTGCTAAAAATATCAGTTATTACAGGTGATTTATCTTTTTTTCCCAGCAAAGTGAAGTCTATAACTGTCCTTTGATCAAGGACTGTATGTGGCTTTGGATGGCATACCAGAAGCTGTAATTAGAATAAATAACTTAATCTTATGCAATTAATATGGTCACTTCCAACATATTTAATAATGTTATCTTTTGGTTACATTACAAAATACAATCCTGCAATATTTAGGATTTGGGGGACTGCATGAAACCCTAAGGGTTTAGGTTGTGTACATCTTTCTAATGTATTTATTTGGGTTGCACACTAGGGATGAATTTAATGCTTTCATTGACCTTTGTTGAGGAAAGTTTATAATATTATCTGCAAAACTTACTTGAAGCGAGATGTTTGCTTGAGGACGGATTTTGGCTGGTGGAAGCTCAACGTAGGAATCCTTCCCAACAAAATTGACGGTAATGAGTTTCTCACACTTCTGGCCAGCAAAACCTGCCAGGCAACGGCAGACTGGTTCCTGCTGCACAACAATACATTGTGCTCCATTTTGGCATTCATAATAATCACAAGGACTGGTTTGGAGGAGAACCATGGGTGGTGGATTTTCACAGAAGAGTCCACTTGAAAAATAGAAAATGGTCAATGTTAACTTGAGGCTCAAAAGCATTAAACAGAAGTTTAATGATGAGTGGTTTATATAAATATCTTTTGCTGAGGATACTTCAAGTTTACAAATATTGGTCCAAACTTTAATATTTCCGATGAATATTTCAATATTTTAGGGGATCCTAAGAACATCTGCATATGGAACAGCTATATCACAATAGACACCACCTGATTTTGAAGAAAATACTTTGTACTAATAAAGAAATGTTCTAGGGGAAAACCATATCTTTATTTATTCATTCAATGCCAAGCGCCAGGGAAATCAGAAGGTCTAGGCAGTTCAAATGAGTATAAAGATTTATTGCAAGCTTAAGCTCCCAACAATAATCTGAACTATTGACAGTTAAAGCAAATTGGTGGTAGATAAGAGTCAAAAGAATTCAAGGTGGGCCAGACTTAGATCTCTTGTGGGAAAGAAGGGACTCATGACTGATGGTACATTTGAGCCCTTCTGTCGGGCTCAGCCTGGTCATCTCCTACATTCAATTTCTATAGCCATCCATCTCAATCAAGTTGTCAAAGTTTCGGCTGATGATCCCAATGAAGTAACCACACCTGAGACATTATGATCTCTAATGCAAAACTTTATTGAGCACAGCATACTGGCACTAATGAATGGAAAACCAGCTCTGACAATATGGCACCAGAAAGATAGTCAAAAGAGTAAATCTTTCCTTTCCCTCTCTGACATTTCAAGTCACATTGTCCAACTAATCCTCAGGCCATTATTATGACAAGAAAGTTTCTGCTTGCCATAACATCTCTTCTGTGACCTTGCTTCCCAATGGATAGAAACCACTTGTGCATTCCATACATTCCCCTCCCCCCCCACGAACTGTTGGAAAGCTAGAAGTGGCATGGCTGTCCTAGTGCAAGCAATCTTCATAGCTTGACACAAGTAATTCTGGGTGGCATATAATCATACTGTAGGGATAACAATTCATTTAATATGAAAACAATCCTAATAATAATAATAATAATAATAATAATAAAAATCATTTAAGGGAACATTACATATTAATAATTTCTTCTATATTAAGCATCCTCCAATTCTCCTGCTTTCTTTTCAGTGGAAAACTTTCCATTCAGTTATACGTCTTGACCAAACCAGAAAGGACAAAAATTGGTCTTCCAAAATAATGGTTACATTAAACAATATATCTTGAGTATTTGACTGTGAAACATTCAGTTAAGATAGAGCAGTCTCCCTTTCAGATATATTGTAACTCTTTAAACCAGCTATATTGCCATTATTCCCACTGTATCTGGAGGGCATCAGGATAGAGAAAGTTTGAATGAATGTGAAAAATTAAATTAATTAAATTAAATTAATTAATTAAATTAAATTAATCTTTCAAAACTAAACTATGTATTTTGAAAAGTTTCTTTAAAAATAAGACTGTCTGGAAATAAAGTAAAGTAAAACTTGTGTGGAATGTTTTAATTTTTCAATGAAAGCATACAGCTCTCTCTTATCACCAGTGCTTTTTTTTGTAAAAGAAAAAGGTGCCGGAACTCACACATGTTATACAACCCGCCTTGCCTACCCTACAAGGTTCCATCCAAAAAAGGTGCCGGAACTCCGTTTTGAGCGTTCTATGACAAAAAAAGCCCTGCTTATCACTGTTTCTTAAACACATGCTATGCAGTTACCACACTTGTGTACTTTAGAAATACAACTCATTTTTAATTTGGTTTTTTTTTGTCTTTCATTTTTCCTTTATTCTGATCAAAAACTGATCAACGTCAAACGTGAATCTGAGTCTTTTTTTTTTCAGTGGCATCTGACCTTTTTATATTCAAGAAGAAATGACTACAGCCAGAAATCTGAGTTAGACTAGAAATGTCGCATGGGATGAGAGGGTCTTAATCAGTCAGTGTTTGCCATCGTTCCAAAGCGATTCCCTACATTATATTTTCAAGAGAAAAAAGTTCTAATTTTAACTTTCAAGAAAAGGTATGATATACGTATGCCTCCATTATGTTTGAATGTGTTTTGGAAAAATTGTCAAGAAGACAGAGAGGTTGTAGACTTTAAGCTCTTTCCCCAAACTTATCTTCTGGATCTGTCTTCTCTCTCTCATTTATATCTTTCAAAATATCAACAATTCAATAATAGCAGCAAAATATGCTTTAATGCCTCTGCCCTCATTTTGAATTAAGCTGCCATTTGCCTATTATTGAATTGGCAGAAAAGTTAAAACAATATAAAACTTGCTGCTACCGTAGCTTTCCCCTCTCCTGCCTCAATTTTCTTTGTTCCAAGTCACCATCAAATAGTGCCTTCCTAATTATTGGATCCATTTAGTTCAATGAAAACTCCTTGGGAATACAAGTGTTATTAGAAGCTGGCACATCACTTTGAAGCATTCCAGTTTCCTCTTTGTAAAATGTGTGTAAATGCAGGTCTGGCAGGAAACTTGGAGCAACTAAGGGAATCTCTGCAGATAAAGGGATGTGTGCTAGGTGCCACACATAGAATATGGATAATCAACCATGATTCACAAAGTAAAATGGCTGAAGTCATCCAAGATATATGGAAAAAATTGACATTCTAGGATATATGTGACGATGTATGTACTTCTAGAACAGCGGTCCCCAATCTTTCCAGCTCTGTGGACCAGCAGCAGCAGCAGTGGTGGGAGAGGAGGGAGAGGCCATGTTTTAGCCCATGCACCTACCGCTTGAGCAAATGGAACTTTGCATGCGTGCTCATTTGCTGCTTGCATGGCTCAGTTCTCAATGGGCTGAAGGTTGGGGACCTCTGTTGTAGAGTAGATTTTAGAATAATATTTACACTGTTTCATTCTTTTTTGCCTTAATTGCTTTTCCAAGTAGTTTTCTAGTCACTGGTAGGCCAGTGGTGGACACTACAATAAAAATACACTATTGCTAGATGTAATATTTGCAAAGAACTACTGTGTTCATTTATGAACAAGTTACCTGATTGTTCTTATTGTAAATTAATATTCTGAGCTCATCCAGTTTTCAAATCCTCCAAATGGAGCACATTAATCAGTCAATGATAAAGTTTGAGAAGTACATTTTTTCCCGCCTCCCTCCTTTTGTAGAGAAATCCATCAATATCATATGGCCTATGTTTTTTACTAAGTTTTCAAACAAAAAATTTCCAAAATAAGCCAATCAACTGAGCAAGCATATCATTACAGATAGTCCTCAATTTACACCAGTCAATTAGCAACTGTTCGAAGTTACGACAGATTTATCATAAAATGAGAAGACTCAGTACTTCTGAATCAGATTCAAAGTTCTGATGGCCATTTGGGGAACATGGCAACCAGCCCGCATTTATAGTTGTTTGCAATGTCCCATGGTCATGTGATCATGATTTATGTGTTTTTTTAATAGGAAACTGGTATTTAGTTTTGGTTTGGGGGGAAAAATGTCCATGCACACAATAGGTTTGCTTAATGACTCTGCATTCGCTTAATGACCATGGGTTTTCTTAACAACTGTTGCAAAAAATAAAATTGGGTCAGTCACACGATGACCCACTTAATGACCAGTACAATTTACAACCATAATTCCAGGCTCAATTATTGTCCAATTATGTAATTTGGAACCATTACAAGTTGGGAATGATTAACACAATGAAAGTCACACCATTTCATTTGAAAGATACAAAGCACATGTATTTGCCAGTGAGGCATTTCATTGTGAAAAGAAAATAGGAGTATAAACCAACTATCAGCAACTGGGAGAAAGCAGTGTAGTAATCTATTTATGAGGCAACAGTATCATGGATAATTATGGCCAGGTCTGAGTAGCACAGATTTTATCAGCCTATTATATATAATAGTGTCTCCATACTATATTATGAAACTGCACCATTGCTAATGCTAACGTGCAAAACATAATTAGAACTACCAGCTTTCAAAGCTGAAGGCTTTAATCTGAAACCAGATCCATTGCAAACATAAATCAAATGAACAAAAGATCCATACATTCTGTATTAAAATTCAGTCCTATTAATAGTACAGGCAAAGGTAGTTAGAGACAACCCTGAATAAATCCCAAGAACCCCAATAGCAATTCTGGCATGTTCAATGCTGTCATAGATTAATATACCATTTTCTTCAAGTCTGTGTAAAATCAAATTCAAAACTGTTTTTCAACACTTCGTACCTTTTGCAACTCGGCTATCTTCTCTTGCACTGCACAGACCTGCTCCAAAAGTTGCCTGAGACAGTTACTGCATGGAGTCCTAACATAAAGTGTAGCTAATGCTCACTGAGGCCTATCGCTGCCAGGTTTTGGATAGTCTGTTTTTCAAAGCTTTGTTGCTGCCAGTTTTTGATTCAGTCAGATTCTTCGAGTGGATACAATTTACAGTTCTCAGTAGGAGTACTCCTATAGCAGGTTGCATTTAATTTACTGATCAAGCATTAGCCGCATAAAGTCAATCTACAAAAAATGTTCTGAAAAGCCAGGGCAATCTGACCCTGATTCCAAACCTCAATACCAATCATGAAAATGATGTTTTAGTAGTGAACGAGTGGGTAGGGAAAACTTCTCCAACTTGGTGACTTCTGGATATCTTGGACTTTTAACTTCTCCAATCATGGGAAATCATCAGGTTGGGAAACGTTAAGAAAGTGAAATGCCAGAAGATTCTTCGTCCCAGTTTTGTATAGCTTGTTATATCTGCTGGAATTTGTGGTGGTCAACATAGACCAATCACCTAGTGTCTTGTTAGCTAATAGAGTTCATTTTATAAGGACTATGCAGGAAGCATACAGGAAGCAAAAGTCAGGTTTAAGCTATCTATACTCTGTTTATTTTGTTTTTAATATGTCATTGAAAATCCTTGACTTTAAATCTTATTACATTTTGTATCTTTACCTCTATCTCTATCTTAAATATAACAATAACTTTGCTATCTGGTTTGCCCAACCAGGAAACTTCATTACATACCGATCAATAGACCTGCAATTGATTTACTATTAAACTACATGTTCCTTTGAAAGCTTTTCTTTTCTTTTTTTCAAGCCCCAAAGGGAGGTTTTAAAAGTGAGTAAATACTTGTTTGCCAGATGACTGTAACAGCCCAATCCTGAACATGTAAATGAATTTTGTGCTTTCACTGTTAACTACTCCTCAGAAACTATATATAGAATTGAGACCTGAACATTTACAGAACAACTCCAAAAAACTGCTATGGGGAAAAAATGGCTTTAGCTACAAATTTCTATAGTTTTAGTAACCCTACATTTCCCCTCCCCATGTCCCTCTGTGTTGTCTTATTTTCCAGACATGGAAAAACAAGGGAAGTTTTTAAAAAGATCTCTGAATTCAGGAGGATTCAATCTCAAATTGGTATGCCAAAGGACATCAATGGACAGATTCAAAAGTGACTGATTAAAAGTAGATCCAATAAAGAGGGAAGGAATATACTAAAATACTGTGATGAAGAAACTCTAACATCCAATTCCTGGGAGGGATGCATGAAGAACTTTGGGAGTGTATGCCAGAAGTAAGTATGGCAGGAGTATATATTCCCAGTAGGATTAATCAAGGCACAAAGGTCATCCCAGCTGTCCAGTTAAAGGAAGCATGCATCTATCTTCATTAGAGTTTGGGAAATAGAATATAATAGAGCTGGAAGGGACCTTAGAGGTGTTCTAGTCCAGCCCCCTGCTCAAGCAGGAGAACCTGTACCACAGGTCTGCAACCCGCGGCTCCGGAGCCGCATGCGGCTCTTTCAGCCATCTCCTGCGGCTCCCAGTCCTCTGCCATGTGCAGTAAAAAAAAAAAAGTGGGACTAAAAAAGTTCAACCAATCAATTCAAATATGCAGAGTAGGTGCATATCTCGCCTTGGCTCCACTCTTCAGTCAAACCCTGTTCTGCGCATGCGCGCATGTACGTGCATGCGCACACAGTTTTTGTGGCTCCCAGTTTTTCCTTTTGTGGGGGAACCGGTTCCGAGTGGCTCTTTCACTGTTTCAGGTTGCTGACCCCTGGCCTATACCATCTCAGACAGATGATTTTCCAGTCTCTTTTTGAAAATTTCCAGTGATGGAGCACCCATGATTTCTGGGGGTAAGCTGTTCCACTGGTTAATTGTCCTCATTGTTAGGAAAGATCTTATAGTTATATAAGAAAATACCAGAGGTGGATGATCATCTTACTGACAATGGCAAAGACATCAATTCATATTAAGTGGCAGAAGCAATGGTAAACCACCCCTGTATTTTTACTAGGACAACCACATGGACCAAAACTATAAAATGACTAATGACATAGTGCTGGGTGAGGGGTCCTTCAGGTTACATAGCACTCAACATGCTACCAAAGAAGAGTTGAGGATTTTTCAGAGTATGAATCATGTGTATAACAAGGCTTGATTAAAGCTTTTAGGAGTTGTTGATGTTGTTGTTGATGTTATCATACATGAAAAGAAAATCTGGAACAGTAAAAACAGAACTGCAATGGGAACATTGACCTGTAAGAAACCTGAACATGGGAATCCAAAGGAATTTTTTCAAGAGGCAGCTGGACGTTCTTGTTTTTCTTTGAAGACATTTTGCTTCTCATCCAAGAAGCTTCTTCAGCTCTTGGATGAGAAGCAAAATGTCTTCAAAGAAAAACAAGAAAGTCCAGCTGCCTCCTGAAAAAGCACCTTTGGGACAACCATGACCTGGAAGACTGAGAATCTCCATAGACAGTGAACATGGGAAAGTGTAAAACAATGAAAGATGAAATGAAATGACTACAAATTTACATCTTAGGCATCAGTGAATTATGATGGGCTAGAATTGGGCATATTCAGAAGATCACACTGTTTATTATTCAGGACATGAAAAACAAAAAAGGAATTGAAGGAATTGTAAATTAGGAAGAGTATTTCAAGAATAGTATTTGGCCACAGGGCAATAAATGACTGGATAATATCAATTAGACTTTGCAGGCAACTTTTTAATATGATTATCATCCAAGTTTGTGCTTCAGCCATTGATGCAGAAGAAAAGTGCTTGGTAGGAAATTAAGTGGGAGAACAACTTATCAATTTCTACCACTCCGATGATTTCTTCATTGCTAACACTGTCTTTAAGCAACAAAAAGGGTGCCTCTATGCATGGACATTACTAGATGGAGTACACAGAAATCAATTTTGCTACATTATTGCTTAAAGGAGATGAAAGCTCTCAGTTATACATTAAAGACATAGCTAGCCATGTCAGTGGAAAAGATCACAAACTGCTCATTTGCAAGTTCTACATTTAGCTATAGCAGCAGAAGAAAGCCAATCAATTTCTATGATATAATCCTAAGCACATATCCATTGGTTTCATGGAGATCAACAGGAATCACTTTGAAGTCCTATAATGCATTAATAGAGAACTAGAGCTACTGTGGAATGTACTTAAAGAAATTGTGAAGGGTGCATGTGAAACCTGATTGTCAAAAATCACCAAAAGAAGAAAGCAAAACGGATGTCAGAATAAATTACGTAAATTGCCAAGAGAAGAGAAGCCAAGCCCACTAAATACAAAAATCTTAGCAAGGAACTTAATAAAGAATTTCAGAGAGCTGTTAGAAGAGAGAAGATGCAGTACTACAACAACTGTAAAGACACTGATGATGGGAACAGACATGGAAAAACAAGGAAAGTTTTTTAGAAGATCTCTGAACTCAGGAAGCTCCATTCTCAAATTGGTATGCCAAAAGTTATCAATGGATAGATTCAAAGAAGATCAAATAAAGATGAAAAGAACATACTGAAATTTATTTTATTTTATTGTTATTACATTTATATCCCGCCCTTCTCCGAAGACTCAGGGTGGCTTACAAGCTTAGCAGTAGCTGTGATGAAGAAATGCCAACATCCACATTATTTTAGAAGATACTCTAAGAAGAGATTCCCAATTTACAATAATTTATTGTATTTACAGGAATTGAACTCAGAACAGCACTCCAGTTATTACAGAATTGGAAAGCTTCAAGAACTGATGGAATACCCACAGAAATATGGCAAGAGTCAGTAAGGGTTAACTAAGCAATATAAGAAAATCTGGGCAACAACATAGTGGCCGACAGATTGGAATAAATCAATCTGTATTTCATTATCAAAAAAAGAAAAAAGAAAAAAAATGAGGACTTCAGAGAGTGCAAACGATCGCATTGTAATCCATAATTTCACAAATAATTTCACAAAATAATGCTTAGGATCTTCCAGCCTAATGCCCTATATGGAACAGAATTGCCAGATGTTAAAGTTGATTTTAGAAAAAGCTGAGGAACACAAGATATTGTCATTAATGCACACTATATAATTGAGAAAGCCAAAGAATACAAAAATGAAGTTAGTATGTGCTTTACTGATTACACAGAGGCCTTTGATTATGTTGCTCTTGCCAAGCTATGGAATGTGCTTAGAAAGATGGGAATCTCAGAAGATCTCATTATCTATGTAAGAAACATATATACGGATCAGGAAGCCATAGTACAGACAGAACATGGAGAAACAGACTGGCTCCAATTTGGCAAAGGAGTGAGGCAATGGTATATACTCTCCCTTTATTTATTCATCCTATATGCTGAATATATATTAAAGAATTGGAGGAAGAAACATCAGTAACCTGCAGTATGCTGTCTACTCTTTTTTGATAGTTGAAAATGCTAAGGATCTGTGAGCCTTACTAAAAAATGTCAAGGAACAAAGTGAAAAAATGGGACTAAAATTAAATATAAAGAAGAGCAAACTAACAACAGGTACAACAATCAACCTTAGTACTGACAATGAAGATATCAAAGTGATAGATACTGCCTGCCTTTTAAGGGCAACCATAACCAGCAGTCAAGAAATATGCTACAGCCCAGCAGTTGTTAAAGTGCTATGAAAGCTTTGGAAAAGATATTCAGATACTGGGATTTAGGTATACCCATAAAAATCATAATAGTGCAAACCACGGCACTACCGGTGATGCTCTATGAAAGTTGGACTCCGAAGAAACAGGATAGGAAGAATCCTGATACTTTTAAAATCTGGTGTTTGAGAAATCTTCTGAGAATATCATAGATAGCCAAGAAAACAAGCAAAAGTGTCATCAAAGAAATCAATGCAGAACTTTCACTTGGGTCACAATGACCAGATTCAAATTATCTTATCTTGGACATATTATACAAAGACCTAACTCTCTGGAAAAAAGCTCCAAATTCTGGAAAAGGTGGAAAGAAAAAAGGAGAATCTGCAGCAAGATGGATGGACTCATTTACAGTAGTGATTGTGATGAGTGCACTTTTGGAAGAGCTGTCTTAAGGACAATTCATCATGGAGCAAATCTATGTGACCACTAACAGTCAACATGTCATCAGTCGATGATGATGATGATGATATTATTAAGCTTATCCAATGTGAAGGCTGGTTTTACAAATCTAGGTTTCATTTACAAATATCATAAAAATTTGTTGAGAGGCACTTTTCGTACTTTCAACAGAAAGAATTTCAATCTGATATCTGTTTGTCAGCTTGACTGGAAAACTTATAGCTACAGATTTGAGTTATATACTGTGCAATATGCTATGTTTACTTAAATGATTGCTGCTCAGATACTTTGTTTGCTTGCTCAATATCTCAATGGGGAAAGTTTTGAAATAGCTACCCAAGACAAATAAAATATTATGAGAGTTTAGCATGCATAATGTATGGGGTTTTTTTGCCAGTGACATCTATTACTAAAAACAGTGGATTACTAAAGAAAAAGGCATGGTTTCCAGCAGTTCTTGAATTTCAGAAACAGTTCATTAAACACACGCACACAGAGAGACAGATAGAATAAATGCTTGAAAAGGAGAGGACAAAGATAATAATTATTTGAAAAAGTGTCTAGATTAATAAAATAAATATCCCTAGATTGTCTGCACAGTAGCTATCAATAACAAATGAAAGTAGTATTGATCTGGGAAGCATAAACTGAGACCTACTAAAGTATGATTTAAGTGAAAATATAGTAATAGTCTTGCATGACAGTTCTATAAACTTAGCTCCCAATTCCTTAATCTTTACTCTTCTTTAACACCAGGATATTTCCATAGTGAGGATTCTCCAAGTTAGAGGGAACATTAGATATGTTCATCTCAAGTTTCCATTCACATGCCTACCAATCTCTTTCTTTCATTGACCTTTAGGTTATCCCTACACTCTTTTACAAATGAATTATACCTGATTTTATATGTACAGATGCCGTAGAACTCAACTCTGTGCTACAGGAGGGGACAGTAAAATTCAGAAGGCCAGCTTTAGGAAAATATAATTATTAGAAGCATTTTATTAGTAGCATTTTAATCTTTGGTTTAAACATCTATATCTAAAGAGTAATTAATTGCTTATTGATATCTCGCTATCTAGCACTTTCTGAAGAAATTAAGCTTATCCTATGGTATCTTCGGAAGGAACGCGGTGGCTCAGTGGGTTAGGACGCTCAGCTTGTCGATCAGAAGGTCAGCAGTTTGGCGGGTCGAATCCCGAGTGCTGCGTAGCAGAGTGAGCACCTGTTACTTGTCCCAGCTTCTGCCAACCTAGCAGTTCGAAAACACGTAAAAATGCAAGTAGAAAAATAGGGACCACTACGGTGGGAAGGTAACAGCATTCCATGCACCTTTGGCATCTAGTCATGCCGGCCACATGACCACGGAGACATCCTCGGACAAGCCGCTGGCTCTTCAGCTTTGAAATGGAGATGAGCACCGGCCCCTAGAGTTGGAAACGACTAGCACGCATGTGCGGGGGAACCTTTACCTTTACCTATGGTATCTTCAATATAGCTTTTCCTTGAGCTAATTGAAGCTGAAAAACTGCAATTTGTCTAAAGGGGGTCAACCTATTCTCCAAAGAACCTGAAGGTAGGACAAGAAAGCAAGAAACTAATCAAGGAGAGAACCAACCTAGAAATAAGGAGACATTTCCTGACAGTGAGAATAATTAATCATTGGAATGACTTGCCTTCAGAAATTGGTGCTCCATCACTGGAGGTTTTTAAGAAGAGATTGGACAACTATTTGTCTGAAATGGTATAGGATCTCCTCCTTGAGCAGGAGGTTGGACTAGAAGACCTCCAAGATCCTTTCCAGCTCTGTACTTCTGTTAAAGCATCTAGTGAACAGATGTCTGGCCTGATATAGGAATTTACATCTTTTTTTTATGAATTAACATGTTAACTTACATTTCTATTTAACTTTTGATGGATTGATTGATTGATTGATTGATTGATTGCAATGGCAGAAGCATTCTATGTGAATTTGGAGTCAAAGAACAAAATAGAAATAGGAAGGAAGCAATTTCACAGCTTACCGAATACAAAATAATAAGTATTGTATGTAAGCTGAGGAGATGTAAATATTTCTTCACATTTGTGCTATATATTAATTCTGTAGATTAAATCTAAACTAGTCTGTTCTGTTGCTTTTGTTCCTTCTATATTTTGGGAGGATCATATTTCTTTTCTGTATTTGCTAACTCAAGGATGGCCGTGTACTATCCTTCCCATGCCAGGGCCCTTGTTTTTGATACATATTATGTTCCTGTTACAAGGAAACTTTGTTCTTTAAACATCTGTTCCTGGCAGATTATTTTTAAGAATGGCAAATTTTCCAGGAACAATACGCCACCAGAAAACAGGAGTTTTTAGGAACATTGGCAAGTCTTACAAATATATCTATCTTTTTCCTTTGCAGTCGGGATAAAGTAAACAGAAGATAGAAGGGGAAAAAAAAGAATAGACGTGACCAATAAAGAAGTATATTTGTAGCTCAGGGCTGAAACGAGTGTTCCTTGGTGTTGTCTGAGATTGCTTGTTTTCTTGCAGATGTTTCATTACCCAAACTAGGTAACATCATCAGTACTAGTCACTACCACTGATGACGTTTTATTTATTTTTATTTATTTTTTTTTAATTCCATTTATATCCAGCCCTTCTCCAAAGACTCAGGGCAGCTTACAAGCTTAGCAGTAGCCTTCATTCTATGTAAATGCCTGCTTATTAGGGCTTTCACATACACACACCCCAAGCGGCATTATTATGTAAGAAAACAACCAAGCTCAGACAGCACCAAGGAACCCTCAGAATAGACATGACAGATGAAAGTCTAGTTCTTTGCTTGTATTTTATAATGATCAAAACTTTAAAATCAAGCCTTATAACACTGTAAGAATCAATATTTCTTCTTCAAAATGCCAAACACACTGATGTAATAGAAGTAAGTCATAAGCAACAAACAAACAGAAAAGAAGAAAAAAAATTCTGAGGAAACATGGATTCCCCGTGATCAGGAGAAAAGTCCCAAATGCTTCTATATCTTTTTAGATTTTGTTATTTTTGATTGTTTCTTTCCTTCCAGATGCTATTGCTCTCTTGCTGTGTGAATCTGTTCCAAGCACAGAAAATACCTTCCTGAAGAAAAGCAATAACTAGGCAATCCACTTCCTGAGGCAATGATTATTGAAACCATTTGGAGGAATAGCTTATCTTTGACATTCAGTGAGATTTTTCACATAGTGGGCTGATTGGCAGCTGTCAGACTTAAACTTCAGAATGTTAAGTAATACCAAAGAGATTATATATATATCTTTTTTTATTGAAAAGTTTTAAAATACAATTTTCCTTTAAGAATCCCCCCTTCCCCCTCCCTCCTCCCCCCTCCCTACCTCCCCCCCTCCCCTCCTCCCCCCCCCGACTTCCCAGAGCTAAATACAAGGTATATATATAAAAAGCAATCATAAACAATCATATACTAACAATTATAAACTCTAAAATCCATCACTCTCTAGCTTATATAGGATAAAACAAACCTTAATAATATTGAATATCTCTCTAGCTTATATAGGATAAAACAAACCTTAGTAGTATTAAATATATATAATAATAATAATAATAATAATATAGAAAAAGAAACAAAGAAAGAAGACTTATTCAAATATGAAACTTCTTAACCCTATACTTATTCTGGATAAACTCAAGCCATTTTCTCCCTTCCATAATATAACGTTCTTGCAAGTAATCTTTCTCCAACTTTTAGGCTAATAATTCAAATACATACTTAACTTTTTAAAATCTAAATACCATCTATAAAACATTTTGTAAAAATTCTCTCTTAGATTTCAAACTTGTGTAAATTTTACATTCCTCACCCAAATCTTTTCCCACCTCCCACTACTTGGCTGTAAGTACGTTGTGAAAGTTCCATAGACTTCTGCTGATCTTGTTCTTTTATCTTTTTTGATCGTTTTAAAGCAGCACGCGTCACCCTCTGTTCTCTGGGATCATCCAAAAGTGTTATATCTTGATCTCCTCCAGCCCTATTCTCCTCTGTCTGTCCATCTTCAGCCTCTTGATGTTCTCCTTCTCCAGATCCCTTTGCAGCTTCCAGAAGTGTTAATGGGGTTGCTTTTAAAATATTATTGTAAAAATCACGTGCTTGCATCACAGTAACCAGACGGTACCTTTTACCTTCATGCATCACCATCAACCCAGCTGGGATCTCCCATCTGAACCTTATATCTCGTTGCTTGAGCTCTTGCACAAGAAATGTAAAATCCTTCCTTCTCCTTAAAACCTTTGGAGGAATTTCTTTTAGAACCAGAACTTCTTGACCAGCAATCATGACTTTAGTATCATAGGCAGCTCGTATAACTTCATCTCTAATTTCCCTTTTTGCAAAATAAACCACCACATCTCTAGGCAATTTTTTCTGTCTAGCAATCCATGAGTTCACACGAAACACTTTATCCATGCCTCCTTTTATTTCAGATGCTGGCTGGTTCAATACCACTTCGAGAGCCTCAGAAACCAGCTGCTTTAGATCTTCCTTAATATTCTCCTTTAAACCTCTGATTCTAATGGCAAACTGCATCTGGAAATATTGAGCAAGACTCGATTCTCTATCCAATTTGTCTCTTAAATCTTCATTCTCCAATACTTTTGCTTCTAATATAGCATTCTTTTGAGTCAAATCTTCCACTTTTTCCTCCAAAACTTCCACACATTCAGCCACTTTATACACTGAAGACAAAATGTCTACCTTCATCACACTGAACTTCTGTTCCATTCTCTCCTCCATTCTCTCCTCCAACTTCTTCAATTTCTCCTCCATCTGTGCAAATTTATCACCCATTGCTTCCAAAATTACCTGGGCATGTTTTTCCAAAGCATCTCGTAAGTCCTTCAGTGTCAATACATCAGGAGGATACAATGCCTGTAATGAAGATTGTTGCACCGGAGAAGTTCCAGCACTCCGAAGAGTTTTAGGGGGAGGTTTAGCCGCCATCTTTTACTTTCAATTGTGACGCACTTTCACTTTAAGTTTAAAAAAACCATTAAGCTCGAGAGTAAAATAAAATAATCCTCTTCACCTTTTCCTCTTGTACCGCTCTGCCTGCTCTTATTGCTCCATAGTCCTTCCTTCAGGCAGGGGTGGTCGCAGACGCTTGGCTCCGCTCCATAAAGTCAGGAGCAGAGGCGCAGGCCAGCTGGGAGCGACCCAGGCTACGGGGGAGTTCGATCCTTCGGCCGCCCAAGCTACAAGCTCAGGCGGCCCCGGAGAACTCGACCCCTACCTGGGGCCTCTCCCCCTCCTCTTCTCCCGAGGAGGGGGCTTCAAATTCGCCCGAACAGCTGATCGGCGCTGTTTCGGGCGAAAATCACACAGCTGAGCCGCGGGCAGCCTGGGAAGGCTGTCTCCGGCGCCGCAGAGCCACCGGAAGTCCGAGATTATATATATCAAAAGCAAAATATCATGATGACAACCACTCTCATCCAGGCTAATGAGGCAAAATCTCTCATATTCCTTATAAAATCAGTTTAAAGGTTGAGAATCTTCTAAATTTTTCAAAAGTATCAGCATAGAAGACATAATGACTGTTTGGAAATAAAACATATTTGAATGGTGAGTTTGCTGGGGTATCCACATCAATCTCCTTCCATACATAGAATATCTGAAATGCATATTTCTGTCCTGTAGCACAAGAGGCTGAGTATATACAGGACTGATTAGAATTTCTGTGATAATTATGTATTTCCTCCTTTCCCCCCCTTACCTTAAAAACACTGAATAAAGTATGGCACAAAAATGTTTACCTATAGGGGCTTCTGGGGGATGTCGGATGAACTGAAGATGGCTCTGTGAAAGCAGAGCTGATAACCACAGCAAAGACCAAGGAATCAATAAGTAGTCTTTTTTTTTCCTTTCCTTTTCTTTTTTGGAATCTCTCCAAATAAAGAGAGGACGAGAGATCACCAATATGTACTCTGGAAGGCTGCTCCTCACAAGGATTTCTCAGGACAGTGGTCTCCCATGGGTTTAAATGCTGAGAGACAAATTGGCCAATTGCTTGCAAACATGGAAGAAATTTTTATAGGACACTAAATCCCCAAAAGGTAAAGGTTCCCCTGCACATGCGTGCTAGTCTTTTCCGACTCTAGGGGCCAGTGCTCATCAACGTTTCAAAGCCAAAGAGCCAGCGCTTGTCCGAGGACATCTCCGTGGTCATGTGGCCAGCATGACTAGATGCCAAAGGCGCACGGAATGCTGTAACCTTCCCACCGTAGTGGTCCCTATTTTTCTACTTGCTTGGCGGGTCGAATCCCGAGTGCCACATAACAGAGTGAGCGCCTGTTACTCGTCCCAGCTTCTGCCAACCTACCAGTTCGAAAACACGTAAAAATGCAAGTAGAAAAATAGGGACCACTATGGTGGGAAGGTAACAGCGTTCCGTGCACCTTTGGTGTTTAGTCATGCCGGCCACATGACCACGGAGACATCCTCGGACAAGCGTTGGCTCTTCGGCTTTGAAACGGAGATGAGCACCGGCCCCTAGAGTCGGAAATGACTAGCACACATGTGTGGGGGAACCTTTACCTTTACCTAAATCCCCAAACTTCACTTTGTAATTATTTTCAGAAATTGTCTAAAGCTATTAGAGGCATTTGGAATGACAGGTTTGAAAAGTTGGATATGAGTTTATCTTCAACTCTGAACATAAGAAAAATTACAAGCTAAAGATCCTAAAGAATTAGAAATAAGCCGCAAAAAGTTAGCTAAGATATTGATCTCAAAATGAATTAAGGATCCAAATAAATTTGAAAAAAAAAAGATTTTTATTATTAGAATTAATTATTTGCTTCTCATGGGAAACAGACTTATTTTGGATATCCTGGCAACTGCAAGTCATAAAAAAAAGATAATTGATGATTTTAGAAACTGGACACTAGAGGAGACTAAAGATTCTAAGCAGAAGAAAAAATATATACAGTACATAAGCCTGATGTTAGTTAATACTGGAATTACATAACGACAGAAAAATTGTAAGATTGGACATATTAAGGGAGAATGTTTGAAGAATGGAACAAGAAGTTAGCAACTACAATATCAACATTCTCAGTAATGATGTCTGCTTCTATGGACAGACTATGTCTAAAATAAATTAATAAAGAAATGACAAATGTGAAACAAAACTTTATCTGATAAGATAAAATATAAAATATGGAAGTACAATTGAAAAGCAAGAGAATGATTTAGAAAAGAATGCTTTGCTGGATATACAAACTAAACTAGCTAAAACTTTAAAAATTTAAAGGGAAATACAAATGATAAACCAAGAGGATGATCTGGAAAATGTTATTGGATCTACAAAGGATGCTTGTTAAAGTCTTGAAAAAAATCTATGTAATAGAATAAAGAAGAATTAAAGATAAATCAAATCCTGCAGTATTTGAATTAAAGATTAAGACTGTTAGAAGTAAAAGCGGAAAAAGGATATAAAGTTGAACAAGTTTAAAATAAGACATTTTTTGCAATGTTCAAAAACGCCAACCCATTGTGGACTTTTTGCTGTCATCCGGACTGAAAAGTGGATATTTTCTGGATTTGTTTATAGATAAGGGATGGGATATGAAGAGCTATCTATTTAACCTTATATGGGTGAAGTTTTATTAAATTTGTTTTTATTTGTTGTGATGAAAGTTGGAAGTCATTTCTTTATATATTGATTTCTTTATTATATTCTTTTCTTCCTCCACTATTTCTTCATTTCCATACTCTTTTTCTTTCTCTAACTTTATTGTGTATAACTTTTTATTATTACAATTAAAATTCTTGATAAAATGGTATTTTTAAAAAATGTTTAACTATATAGCATACATAGTGCCAGGGCAAGTATGAAGTTGGTGTGTTTGAAGCATGAAGAAGTAGTGAAATGATCATGGTTTAATAAATTCTTCTGCATATTACATATGAATGGGAGCAATGATGGGATCAGTACATATACCTCTGGGATTTGAAAAAAACAAAACTAGAGGGAAACTGAATGGAAAATAACCATCTGTTTGCAGTTGTTTCCTGAGGCGTAATCATACGAATCTGTTGCAACAACAATATGAACAAAAAGCCTTATGGCATGTTTAAAACAAAGCCACACAGGACTTGCTTACTTGCATCTATTTATAGCTATGTTTGTACACATTTTAAACATTTTTTCAGCATAAAAAGTCAATATTCAGTGATTAGCATTACACCTAAAACAAGTGATGCCTGTTTTCATTTGAACTGAATATTTTCTGAATATTATTTACATAGCAAAATGGCTAATCTTCAACAGCATGATTTAGGGGTGATAGATTGCAGTGGGTATGAGAGATTCCTGAGGAATGAACTGCTCCAATTTGCAACCTCACACCCTCAAATAGCCCAGAACAAGCAAGCATGCGTGTGAGAGCACACACACACACACACGTGCACACAGACACATGTGCGTGCACACACACACAAAAACAAACCTTCAACCCTGTGCCTTCTCTGTCAGTAATGGCTTCCTATAACCTTTCTGCAGGTCAGGAAGATCAGGGTGGCACATAAGGGTCTGTCAGAGAGAGGGGGGGACAACCTATTTTCCAAAGCACCTGAGGGCCAGACAAGGAACAATGGATGGAAACTGGTCAAGGAAAGATTTAACCTAGAAATGAGGAGAAATTTTCTGACAGTGAGAAAAATCAACCAATAGAACTTAGCTTGCCTCCAGAAGTTGTGGGAGCTTCATCACTAGAAGCTTTCAAGAAGAGAATGGACAGCCATTTGTCAGAAATGGTATAGGGTCTCCTGCTTGGGCAGGAGGTTGATGACCTAGAAGGTCCCTTCCAACTCTGTTATTCTAATCCTTTAGAAGTTGCCAATTTATGAAGGAATATTATGGATGTAGGGAGTATATTCATAAAATGAGAATGCAGGAGACATAAGAAGAAAAGAAACTGAGACAGAGATACAGAATGGAAGAATACCAGGAGTCCTTGACTTACAACAGTTCATGTAGTGTCTGTTCAAAGTTACAACGCTACTGAAAAAGTGACTTATGACCACGTTTCACACTGCAGCATTGCAGTATTCCCATGGTTATGTGATTTACATTCAGGTGTTTTATTTTATTTATTTATTTTATTTTAATTCCATTTATATCCCGCCCTTCTCCGAAGACTCAGGGCGGCTTACAAGCTTAGCAGTAGCCTTCATTCTATGTATATGCCTGCTTATTAGGGCTTTCATACACCCCCCAAGAGGCATTATTACAAAGTCAGCTTAATTGCCCCCAACAATCTGGGTCCTCATTTTACCTACCTCGGAAGGATGGAAGGCTGAGTCAACCTTGAGCCTGGTGGGATGCGAACCTGCACTGATTGCAGGCAGCTGGTGTTACTTAAGGAGGCATTAGCCCACTGCTCCACCAAGGCTCTTTGACAACTGGGTTCATACTTATTGCATCCTTCTGACAAGCAAAGTCAATGGGGAAGCCAGATTTACTTAACAACCATATTACTAACTTAATAACTGCAGTGAAATTGCACCTCTATGGATATGGTTTGGGATGCTAGCAAGGCCTACATGAGAGGGGTGTTGATATATATGAATAATAAACATAGACGTGCTGTGGAAGCTAGGAGGAAAGAACTGGAGAATGAAATAAAGGAAAAAGAAAAGGCTTTGATTTTGAATTCAGAGGATGTGAAGACTAAGGAGGCTATTAAACTGTTAAGAGGACAATTTGATAAATTAATGGCTGACCAAGTGGCAACCAATTTGCGGTTTGCCAGGCATAATACTTTTTGCAACGCTAACAAACCAGGTAGATGGTTAGCTTATAGATTGAGGAAAAAACAAAGGGCTTCTAATATAGACAAAATTGAGCATAAAGGAAGGGTTGTGTTTCAACAGGACCTTATCAAGGATGCTTTTGTGGATTTTTATTCTAAATTATATGCTAAGGAGAAGATTAATGAAAAAGACATTGATATATATTTGGAGAATGCTAGCATCCCGGTTCTTACGCAAGTACAAAAAGAGGGGATTAATCAATTGATTACAGAAGAAGAAATTTTTACAGCAATTAAGGAATTGAAGGTGGATAAAGCACCAGGTACGGATGGTTTGACTGTGGCTTACTACAAAAATCTACAATTAGAGATGATAAAACCGTTAAAGGAACTGTTCCAGACAATCCAGAGGGGGGGGAAAGGTGCCACCGTCTTGGAGAACAGCTTTTATTTTCTTGATTCCGAAGGAAGACCAAGATGCTACTCAAGTTAAAAATTATAGACCGATATCGCTTTTAAATACAGATTACAAGATATTTGCTAAGGTTTTGGCTAATAGACTGATGAGGGTTCTGCAACAGGTGATTCATGGGGACCAAACGGGGTTTATTAGTGGTAGGCAAATGAAAAATAATGTGAGGCATATAGTTGATGTGTTAGAATTTTTGGAAAGGAACAACCAGATCCCTGCGGCGCTAATTTTTCTAGATGCTGAAAAAGCTTTTGATCAATTGAATTGGCAATTTTTGTTGAAAATTTTAGACAAAATGGATTTTGGGGAAATTTTTTTACAACCGATTAGGGCATTATACCAAAAACAAACTGCCCGAATCATAGTTAATAATAGTCTGACAGAAGCATGTAATATTGAGAAGGGCACAAGGCAAGGGTGTCCGTTATCGCCCTTGTTATTTGTGTTAACATTAGAGATATTATTGGTTAAAATACGGAATTCGGAAAAAATTAAGGGGATACAAATTAGAGATCAGGATTATAGATTGAGAGCATTCGCAGATGATCTGGTTGTTACAGTGACCCAGCCAGAGAACTCTGTTGTGGACCTGATGGAAATAATAACACAATATGGGAAGGTTTCTGGATTTAAAGTTAATATACAGAAAACCAAAATTTTGGCTAAAAATATGACAGTTTCGCAAAAGGCTCTCTTAGAAGGATTAACTGGATTTGAGATTGTTAAAAGGGTTAAATATTTGGGGGTGCTTTTGTCGCCCTCTAATACAAAGTTATATAAAAATAATTATGAAAAACTATGGGGGAAAATTCAAAAAGAATTGGAGAGTTGGGAAAAATTGCAATTGTCTTTGTTGGGACGGATCGCAGCAGTGAAAATGAATGTCCTGCCTAAATTTTTATTTTTATTTCAAATGATACCGATTCTTAAGAAAGATTCTAATTTGGAGGAATGGCAGCGAGGTATCAATAAATTTGTTTGGGCAGGGAAAAAGCCACGAGTTAAACTTAAGATTATGCAGGATACTCGTGAGAGAGGTGGTCTTAAAATGCCCAATTTTAAACTATATTATGAAGCTGCTGCATTAGTAGGAATAAGTGATTGGATTAATTTGACACAAGAGAGATTATTAAATCTTGAGGGCCACGATTTGTTGTTTAGCTGGCATGCATATTTGTTGTATGACAAGAAGGTAGACAACGTGTTTAGAGTGCATATTTTAAGACAGGCATTGTTGAGAGTTTGGAAGAAGTATAGACATAAGCTAGATTGCAAGATACCACTGTGGGCAATTCCAAAACACGCAATAGAAAATATACATGCTGGTTTCAAACATGATGTGACTACATACAAGGAGATCCTAAGCTTGGAAAGAAATGTCTGGTGTTTGAAATCATATAGCCTCTTGCGAGAAGAGGAGGTTGTTCAAAACTGGTTTCAATATACTCAGTTACGGGCCAGGTGGAAAGAAGACCAGAAAAATGGTTTTACAATGACTGATGAAAATTTGATAAAGCAAATTAGAAATCAGGGACCAGCACATATTAAACGGATATATCTTGCGTTGATAGAGATTGACTCAGAAACAGAACTTGTTAAGGATTGTATGATAAAATGGGCCCAAAACATCCAGGAAGTTATCACAATGGACACGTGGGAAAAGATTTGGGTGTGGAACGTAAAATTTACACAAGCTCAAAATCTAAGAGAGAATTTTTACAAAATGTTTTATAGATGGCATTTAGATCCTAAAAAGCTTGCAAGTATGTATCCGAATTATCAGCCTAAATGTTGGAGGTGCGGTGATGAAGACGCAACATATTTTCACATATGGTGGACTTGTAAAAAGGTTAAGGCTTTTTGGATAAAAGTCTGGTGGAACATGCAGAAGATTTTTAAACAGAGGATAAAGTTTTGTCCGCAACTTTTTTTGTTGGGAATAATTACAGATGTTACAGTTGTGGACACCAAGTTGATGTTGAATTTAATTACGGCAGCAAGACTTTTGATAGGTCAGTATTGGAAGAAAGAGGAACTGCCGACCATAGAGGAGTGGACATTAAAGGTTTCCGACCTGGCAGAGATGGCGAAGATTTCGGCCTATTTGAAAGATCACTCGCAAGAACGCTATATTATGGAATGGAGAAAATGGATTGAGTTTATCCAGAACAAGTATAGGGTTAAGAAGTTTCATGTAGCATTTGAATAAGTCTTCTTTCTTTTTTTCTTTTTCTATTTTAGTTTCTTTATATATATTTAATATTACTAAGGCTTGTTTTATCCTATATAAGCTAGAGAGTGATGGATTTTAGAGTTTATAGTTGTTAGTATACAGTATGGTTGTTTATGATTGTTTTTTTATATATATACCTTGTATTTAGCTCTGGGAAGTCGGGGGGGGAGGGGGGGAGGGGGGAGAGGTAGGGGGGAGGGAGAAGGGAGGGGGGACTTTTAAAGAAAAATTGTATGTTAAAACTTTTCAATAAAAAAAATAACTGCAGTGAAATTCACTTAGTAAATGTGGTACAAAAAGTTATAAAATGAGGAAAAACTCACTTTACAAATTTCTCACTTAGCAACATAAACTTTGGGCTCAATTGTGGTCGTAAGTCAAGAACTACCTGTATATCACTAAAGTAATAACTACCTATTTTTCGCCATCTCAATTTTTCTGTGTTATATTGTGTTATAAAAATTCAGTCATTGTCTTGGCTTAGCACACTTAACCTTAAACTGTAACTCTTATCAGAGTACTGAGTAATTTGATAATGAATCAAAAAATATTAAAAATCATATATCATAAAATGCCTTTCAAAATGCACAATGTACCCTTGTGTTTTAAAGCTTCCAGTTAGACCTGCTAAGAATTAAGACACCTTAATTTGTTTAATCACTTATTTTGCCCCTCATTTTCCAAAGACCTAAAGGAATAAAATAAAGGATATTTCTGCTAAAAATAACTATCTCAGTAAATGGTAAACTATTAGACACTGTCAAAAAAGCTGCTGAACGATAAGGTCACACACTATGGTTTCATAAGTACCTCAGAGTAGATCAAGACCTTACCTAAATCCTTGAGGACAAATGCAGGTGTATCCATTTACAGCATCTACACACATGGCACCATGGCGGCATTTGTGTCCCATGCAGTCATCATCATCTGTTTCACAGTGCTTTCCACTGTAACCTGGCAAGCATTCACACCTGCAACAAGACCATTAATGACTCCATTAATACAAAGTTGCATACTAGATTGTATCTCCAAAACCTGTTCACAATATGCATGTATATGAAACAGATATACAACCCAAAATAAAATAGCACTCTCAGTCATACACGAGAGATGAAGTGCATTAACTGGTATAGCTTTTGTTTTTCTTAATGAGAGGAAAAATGCTTTCTAGTTTATTTCCATGTGTGTGTAAGTTTTAAAGGTGGTTGATAAAGCACAGAGCAGTGTTTCTTCAACCTTGTCAGCTTGAAGATAATCTGGACTTCAACTCCCAGAATTTCCCAGCCAGCACATCCTCTGAAGCTTAGCTTTTAAAGTTACACACTAGAAATAGCAGATCTCTCTGGAAAACTGGGCAGTCTCTCAAAATCTTCAGTGTCTTTTGGAATAGCCTAAATGTACAGCATAAGCCACATTCCAAGCCTCCCTGGAAAATAATAACATATTCAGACCTATGCCAAAGAAGTACATTTCCTAGATTAATATTTAACATATCTGGAAAAGGCACTTCCATATACTTTTGGGCTGTAGTTACAACCCTCTTTCTTAGAATAAAAGATTGAAATAGAAAATGAGACAGAATTGCATCAAACTTAAGAAGTACAGATAAGTAGTAGGGTTTATCAACTAAGATTATCTTATTGGGCAGCAGAGATGGAAATGTTTACGTTTCACCAACCTGAGTGCATTACATACATAGAAAATGACTTATAAGACCACTTCAAGCATTACCAAAATCTTAATACAGCTGTACTAATAGACATTTTATTTAATGTATACTTCTAACAAATAGAGATATATCAAAACCTAGAGCTTTCATTAGAATAAAATGCTGCAATAATTAATGCAAGTTATTTTCTAATACAATGACAGAGGTGCATCCTAATGCTAGCAGAAGTTTAGTACAAATTCCTGGTGAATAATGGAAAGGGTTTTTTCCAGTTATATAAAAGTCTTGTAAAAAAAAGGCATTTTTAAATCTCAAAAGATCAGACACCAGACATTTATTTAAAGGGGAGTCAATTCTAGAGACCAGGAACTATATGGGGGAAAAAACCCTCTAAAATGTGAAGATGCTATTTTAATGCAAGAAAAACTGATTGACCTTGATTGTACAATTTAGCTGATCTCAATGGAACATTAATTATAATCTAGTCATTCAAATAATAGAGAATTTAAATGGATAATGTTCCTGAAGACTCAGCTGATATAGGGATTGGCAAAAAGTAGATATTTACAAGTAGTCCTCAACCTTACAACCACAACTGAGCCCAAAATTTCTGTTGTTAAGTGAGACATTTGTTAAGTGAGTTTTGCCCCTTTCTTGCCACAGTTGTTAAGTGAATCACTGCAATTGATAAGTTAGTAACCTGGTTGTTAAGTAAATCTGGCTTCTCCATTGACTTTGCTTGTCAGAAAGTTGCAAACCATGATCACGTAACCCTGAGTCACAGCAACGGTCATAAGTATGAACCAGTTGCCAAGCGTCTGAGTTTTGATCACACAATCATGGGGATGCTTCAAAGGTCGTAACTGTGAAAAATGGTCATGTCACTTTTTAAGTGTCATTGTAACTTTGAATGGTCACTAAACAAACCATTGTAAATCGAGGACTACCTGTACTATAAACCTGAACAAGAGGATGGATAGCAGAATTGGAAAGATCTGTCAACAAACTATAAATCCAAGCAGGACATCACTAAGTTCAAAGGTAACTACTTAGACTTTCTGAAGTTTGATATAAACAAATTTCCCTTCTACTGTGGGGTTCTTTAAATAAATCACTAAAGGAAGATTTCAAATTCTTAGTCCAAATAAAATTGATTGTTTTACCATAATACTAAACCTATTTTTATTTCCCTATTCATTATTTTGTGACTTAAGCCCAGTTAGGTTTGAAGGAATTCAGCCGAATATGCATTCAGGCCTTTGTCAGTTTTGCAGCTAAATTTTATTGAGGAAATCAAGTGTTAACTTGCCTCTCAATCTAACAGTGTCATGATCTCTGATAAGATCATTCATTGTTGGTCTCCTTGCTGCTGGAATTCATCCACACTGGATTTCTTGCCAATCTACAAATATTCAAATCTGTTCAAACTAAATTCCTAAATAATTGCTTCAATTGATATTATAATAGTGGCTGTTATTCTCTACAACAGGGGTGTCAATCTGCCGGCCCATGGGCCAGATGCGTCACTGCAAAACCGCACCCACCCCATTGCTGGCAATGGAAAAAAAGTTGTGATATGTTGCGACATGTCATGTGACGTTGCGAGTTTGACACTCCTGCTCTACAACATCTCTTATCAGTTGCAGTTATTCCTCTATACCTTTGAATTGAAGAACAGGAGACCGTCTCTTATTAAATCCAAGATTACTGTTTTTTAAAAGTTTTGAAACAGCATAACAACCAATTCTATCAATGTTTCAGGCATACTGGCAAGCAAATGGTGTTCATAATCATTTGATGTGGGAGGAAATAGCAGCATTTAATCCTCTTGATTTATTGATCCCTGTTGTCCCAAATAAAGTGATGTAATAACAAATGATGCACACATCCTTATTCAAAGCTGCCATGGATGACATTTTTTATATATATTGGCTATTGTCATAATGATAGAACCACCACTTATCTTGGAAGACAGCATTAAATCAATGCTTTAACTTTTGTCAGTAATTCCATGCTACAGAATAATAAAATGTATTTATAACTGTGCTCTAAGACTTTGTGCAATTGGAACAACAGCTTCCTTCTCTGGAGATATACAGTATATTAAATTAGTGTGTCTGTGTGTGTCTCTGTGTATACACACACACACACACACACAGAGAGAGAGAGAGAGAGAGAGAGATATCTGAGATCCTTAAATGTTAGAGCAATTGGGACTTGACTTGTGTTAAATACTACCGCTGGTTACGTTCATTTCAGATCATTTATATTGACTTTGGCCTCAGGTTTATTGAAGGATCGCAAACCTGAAGCCAAAACCAATATAAGTTGTCTGTAATGAAAGTAACCAGAAAATAGTGTTACTAGTAGTCAAATAGTCAAATACTTTAAATTATTTCAGTTACTCTTTTCTTCTCTTTTTTAAAAATTGTCATTCCTGTACTTATGTGCTCCTTCCTTCCTCAATCACTGATGATCATGAATTTTCAGATCCCTGGAAGTGATAAATCAGAAGGTAGCATCTCTTCCAAAGAAATAAGTTGTAATGAGAGGCAACTCACTTTATCAGATACATAGAAGAATATAGGATTTACACTGGAAGGTCCACTTAGCTTTATTAAAGCTTTATTGCTTAATTGAGATAGAAGTTTTAATTAATGTGTTGAATGCATGCTTTTGTTTCATTTTGTTTGTTTGTTTATTGTTTTGTATTTTATTCTCCATGTGTGTGTGTGTGTGTGTGTCTGTGTATAATTCTAGTTTACTCTAACAGCTGCTTTATGGAATCCCCAAATTTGTTACCATGGGGCACCTTTTAGATGAAATCCAAATATCAAACCAAAGAAATTAAGGCATAAGATAAAAAAGAAAAGAAAAGGTAGCTAAATCTAATTTATATCAGCATCTTTATTATTGTATATCTCTATATCCTTGCAAACTATCCTTGCTTCCACTATTTCCATATAGCAATTCATACAATGTCTTTTGTTCTTAATTCTTATCATCTCTTTATTCTTGAGGAATTCCTTAACTCTGTCAAACCACAACTTGTTTGCTCTTTCCATTTCTTCATTCAAATATTTGTTTTGTGGTTTGATTCTCCCTACATGATTAGATGTCATCAACAAGCTTCTTTCATAAATGTCATTGGTTTCTGAGACTAAGCAAGAATCAATGTTTGTTTCTGTTCTTCCTTAGAAAAGATCATTTCCAACAATAATTTAGATGATTCAACTATTTTGTTTTACCTTAGGAATAAGCTGTGGCTTCATCCTATTTCTTCTGACTGGAAGTAAATTGAAAGTCATAATATATGCGTTTTGGTTTCAGTAGTAAATAATAACTATAAATTGGCAAAAAGGAAAACACTTCGGTGGGCTACTTAATAGGGACACAAAAGGAGACCCCAAGTGGGCATCCTCTGGGCAACAGTAATGTCACTAGTTGATCCTTTCACCATGGAAGTGTTTTGGTGTTTTCGACATGGAAGTATAGTATAAGGAAAACATTTCCTTCATTTTTTGTAACTTACTGAAATATAAGGAATCACACCTATTCTTTGAACAACAAATTCCAAATTTCACTTGCAAATACAACAACTATATTTGAAGAAGTACAATTAATGAATGGATGTGCATTTTACTTTCTCCCCAGGGCTTGCATAAATACAGTGTGCAATGGGGAGAGACAGTGCGTTTATTAGCTTGGTCTGGAATGAGGGGTCCTTGGTGCTCTCTCTGAACTTGGTTGTTTTCTTGCAGATGTTTCATTACCCAAACTAGGTAGCATCATCACTAGCACTGATGATGTTATCTAGTTTGGGTAATGAAACATCTGCAGGAAAACAACCGAGCTCAGAGAGCACCAAGGACCCCTCATGTCAACCCTGAGGTAAAAATATTCTCTGTTACTGTTAGTCTGGAATGAGAACACAGCTCACTATTCGACTATACAGCCAGTTAACTATACTTGCATTGTTATGATATCTGAGGGACATCATACAAAGCTTAGAAGATGTGTTTTCCTCTTTAAAGGCAGATTTTTTTTTCGCAGAGAAAGAAATTAAACTTTCTCTTTCCATTCCTAGTGAACCTCTAAAGCTACATCTTCCTGATATTAAAAAAAAATGAAGGTGTGTTGACTGAAAGGCATGCTGAAAAATGGAAATATCCCCTGGAACAATTCTTTCCTAATTTCCAAGCATGTCCCAAACTGATGTGCAGTCAACATTAGCCTAGCATTTGTGTAAATGTATTCTTTCTTCTTGGTTTCAATGGCAGTAAACTGCTCTTCTGGAAAGTGCATGAAGTAAAGTTTCTTTTCTTCCATAGCCATGTACGCCTACTGAAAGGCCACCAAATCTCCTGTAGTGGGGCAAATTATTCAAAACTGGACAAACAATAGGAATTCTTTCTTCACTAGACCTCCTTGGGTTAACTTACCTTTGGAATCGTGTAAAAGTTCAATGGGAGATCAGTTCTTTTGAAAGGAGATCTCAAAGAACTTTCTAAATCATTAAAAAAAGTGAATTTTTATTTGGAAAGTGATCCTGTGAAGAACCTTATTTGTTTATGCTATTCCATAAAATGGTATCTACTGAATATCATATGCCATTTCGATTATCCTTATAAGACCACACTTCATAATTGATCAAATAATTCAGAATAAATATGGGACTAAAAAGTTCCATTTAGCTTATGAGTAGATTTTAGAGGGATATTGTTATTAATTTTAGTGTTAGTACTTTGTATGTATCTATGTTAAAGGGGAGTTAAAGCACATTATGAATTTGGTTAATTTTATATTATGGATAATTTTTAGTTAGAATATGATTATTATATCTATAACCCTGTATTTAGCTCTGGGAAGTGGGGGGGAAGGAGGGTGGTTTGGGGTAGGTGGGTTTTGGGGAAAAAATTGATCAAATAATTTTGACTCTATCTTCCTATTATTCACTTCCTCCGCATTCCTTATCACCTCTCTGTATTATTTTCTCCACTGTTACAGAATATTCTTTTGTCTTATTGGGGTTACGAAGATAAGAAAACATAAGATATGAGATTTAGTATCCAGATGTGTGGTTTTATTTCCTTTATCTTGCACACTTTTTGCATGTGTGTGTGTGATAGATCTTAAATAGGAGAGAGGTCCCATCTCCAGTTCAAAGGATGAAGGGCTCTATAGCCGGGTGAATAAAGATGAGGAAGACAAGAGAAAATTGTTGAGTGAAGAGTTTAAAAAGATAAAGTGGAAAGTGCTGGACTGAATCATTTTTTTAAAAAAACCTTCAGCTTCATGAAATGTCAGTAAAAATTCTCTAAAAATGATATTGTACATAGAAAGACACTGGAATGTGGCAGTTAGTTAATAAAGTAATTCATTACACTTGTGTCTTAATATACAGTATTTTACCATATCAATGGTACATACTTACTTATATTCTCTATCAAAAGAAATACATTTGGATTCATGTTTGCAAGGGTTTAGTTCAGGCACACAATGGTCGATTACTTCATCACAGAGTTCTCCTGAAATAAAAATAAAGCTTTTAATATAAATTTAGTAGAAGTTTAGTTGCGTGAATTATAATTAGAAGTAAAAATGAAGAATGCTATGAAGAAGTTATTGAGGACAATGATCTTACAACGCTTTTTTTAAAAAAAGAAATTAATGGCATACCCACGATTAAAACTTTTATTGTGGTTTAAGACTAGTCAATGCAGCAACCAAAAAAAAAACATACAGAGACTTTATATATAAACAATGCATAGTATAAGAAACATATTGTAATACTAGAAGATTTAAGGTCTTTATGAAGGTAATGAATGTTAATGTTATCATAAAACAAAATAAATGTTTATCATCGGGCACACGTTTAGAAATGCCGATGTAACCCAAAATGATTATTTGATTGTTACAAAGAAGACAAAAAGAGGAAGTTTGGCAGCCTACAGGATGCATCCAGCATTCTGTCATTGCCTTGTTAGTTTGATTGTAATTCAGCATTACAGGGCTTTTCCCAAAAAAGCCTTATAAGTCTAATTAATATGTAATGTTTGACTTTCAGTGAACAAAAGCCTTCTCCAATTACTACAGAAACCAGCCCAGCTCGACTGTACAAAAATCTCAATCAATATCTGAAAATAACAACACTGATTGTAACTTCAGTCCTTGTGATTCCCAGTTTCAGTCTTAAGCACTGGAGATATAGTTAAGAATGTGCAGAATTTATCTGAAGAATTAGGATTGATCCTGTCCATTAGCACTACTTATAGAGTAGCTCATTTATTGTGAATCACACTCTCATGGGCAAAATGAACCTGATGATGTGAATACTGGCCATGGAATATGTGTTACCTTTTAATGTACCATAAGTGTTTCTCCCTCCCCCAAATAAGTTGCATCATCTCAGTTGAGCAACCCAATTTCACAGTAGAATAAAATAATATTGCTTGGATGCAGATTCACACTTCTAGCTTGTGTGCAATCTTATGACTCATGCAAAGAGAACAAGCAATTCATTTATTATTATGCTGAGTGACACTGAGTGACACTGATGGTATCAAAAGGTTTTGAAATATATGTTGATTTTTTTTTAAAAAATCCCACAATAATGTAATAATGTGATTCAAATCCTTAACGCTAAACAGATTTAATGAGGCGTGGTGGTGAGAATGCAGTACTGCAGGTTAATTTTGCCCACTGCCAGGTCGACTCAAGGTTGACTCAGCCTTTCATCCTTCTGAGGTTGGTAAAATGAGGAGCCATGTCATTTCTCTAGTATACAAACAGTGTCAAGACGTGACCCAACTACCTTTAGTTTGGTTCATGGCTTGTTGCCCATTTGCTGACAGCATCCCAAAGTGTTAGGTCTATCATGTATGAACCTGGGATTTTCTTATAAAGTGAATAAAAAAAATCAGTTTGAGCAGTACTGAAACTGGCATCAATCCAGTTGATGCCTGTTCCGTTTGTGCAAAAAATGTACAGACAGTTTTATTTTTTTAAAATTAGGGACTCAGTCAAAATGGAACATAATGGAGTTAAGCCTTAATTATTATTATTTCTGACAACTGAAAGAAAATAAATGCTGATATTTTAGATATTATCAGCAATTTATACAAATACTAATACAATTTTTTGGAGATTTCAGTGTATTTTAAGGTATATTCTGTCAAAATGTAATACAAATAATATAACGGTGGTGTGTGTGTATACACACACAGTATCTAGATCTGTAAACACACACACACACTATACATACACAAAGTTTATATATATACACTGACATAAATACACAAGATATGTATATATTCAACATATACTATATAAAATTATATGTATGTGTGAGTTTGTTCTTTAAAATCAAGCTGAGGTAATACAAAGAGGAATCAAGGTTTGAAAGCATCATGACATTCCTTTTCACATATATATTTCATATACCTTAAATCAAATAATAGGATGAGATTGTGAATTTTTGTTTTTTGATGAGTTGCAATTTAAGTATTATCTTCCAAAAAGTGGTGATATATATGACTATTCTGATGTTTAGATATAGGGCCAAGAGCCTTAAGTGTCTCCAACCCCACTCCAGCATGTAAGAGTATAATACTTACTTTACAAATTAATAAGCCTATAATAGCTGAATGCACTGCTAGATATTTAATACTATGGGAGGGTAAAGAATAAAGAATCAGAATGTCTGATATATAATCCTCAACAGAAGTCACACTGGCATCATTGTAACTTTCATATAGATTTAAAATAAAATCTAAAAAAGTTAAGATTTTAGATGTATTGGATGCCCATTAAGTGTATCTTTAGGAAGTTAATTGATGGGGTCAGCTAATTATTGGAGATGTAATGCTTAAAATTAACATATTTTCATATGATATGGCCATATACTATGATAGCCATGATTTCATATATACATTTAGTCAGAGATGATTCAGTTTATATTGTGCAAGCTTATATTCTCTTGAATTATTTACTAATGACAAGAGTGAAATAGAGAAATAACAATGGAAGAATATACATTTTCTATTAATTATACAGTGATTTGGAGAACTTACAAATAATTTACAAATATTTCTTAAAAATAATTTAATGCCAAGCTTTTGAAATTTGGAATGTGTATATGAGTTAAGTTTCATTTTTCATGTTTTCATAATGTTAATAAACTTAAAGATTAAGTTTGGGATGATATACTTTTGAAACAATGCTAATTTTTGATTACTGTATGATCGTTTCCTTGCACATAAATTGAGATACTTTTTTATTTTTGAAATTAAATATATTTTATATTGATCAAACCTACATTGCTTATTGTAAGTTATATTGGTGAATAGGATAAACGAGGCTTCCTCAACTTCTTACCATTGAGATGCAGATGACTTTGGGCCACTTGCTCTTTCCCAGTCTTAGGAAGAAGGCAAATCCATTTCTTAATTACTTCTCAAAATCTTTTTAATTTGTTCTGGTCTAATTTATTGTGTTTCAGTGTTTTTACATTAAGAGGGAGACATATGCAGCAGACATCCCTGACTTGTTGACAGGATTAGGATAACTTCTTTAACGTTAAGAGACTTTTCACTTTTTAGACATCCCAATGCATTATGAGCCTGTTAAACCAAACTACTACTTTTAATGAAATATGGTCTAAATTCTGACATTATAATTATCCATATTATAATTGAAGGCTAGTGGATATAGCTACATTTTAAAGGCACTCTTATTGCATTACTGCCTATCTTGGGGTATCCAGTTTGTCCTGAGTCCAGTAAAAGTCTTTTTTTTAGCAAAGGCTTGAATGCAACTTGGTATATTCACAACTTGTTAAAGACTGTCCAATCCAGGTTCCTATGAAATTTCCTCAACAGCACTGGTCTTTGTCCAATGCTGTGCTTCATACAGAAGCAGGAGTCCTTAAAGCTGAAGCTAGTACATGGATCAATATCTTCAAATTTTCATCATTTTTCAAAAATGGGAGAAAGCAGCTGAAGGAAAAGCTGCATTACCAGTTTCTTCTCTCACACATTGATTACAACAGGGTATGACTCAGTCAAAAAGAATATAGACAAGTATTTTCTATAAAACTACAGAGTGAGAGCTATCTAATTCTTGCTAATATCTATTTAAGTAATCATCAGACTTAACCCTGCATGTATTTTAATCAAATTACTATGCCAAAATTCTGAACAGCTCTGACACCAGCACTCTGTAATGTCTTATAAACTGTTGTTTTTGGAAGAAAAATTCCAGAAAATCCCATAAAGTGAGGAGATTGTCATTGTAAGTCAAGAGCAATTGAAATAACAGTCCACATGCTATTTTATTATCAATTTTACCATGAAGTTCGACACAAAGTTATTGTGCCCTTATTACAGGTAGTTGTCAACTTACAACCGAAGTTATGAGGGATATCCCTGGAGGTACTCATGACCTTAAATGAAATTGGCATAGTTGGTTCCACACTACAATCACATGACCACACTTGGCAACTGGGTTGCATTCACAGACATTTTCATCCCATGATCACGTCATGACTTTTATGATGGTTTGCTGAAAACCGGAAGTAAATGCCTTTTCTTCTGGTTTTCAGCACAACTATGCCTATGCAAATCACTGGTTATTTAGAAACCATTGCAAAAAAGATCATAAAATCAGATTGTGACAGGCAGTGTCCATTACGGTTGTAATTCAAGGACTATCTATATATCTATATTCATATTGCACTGACTCCTTTTATCTCGGTTATCTTTTAGCTGATCACAGTGATATACTGTCTAACAATATTGACACATTTTGACATATAGCTGGCAAAATCTGTAGGATTTTACTAAGAACTAAGTAACTATATTTTTACATTTAGCTTGTTTCCCTTTAAAATATTATTTTATTTGATCAATCTTCTTTAATTTTATTCTGTTATATTGTAAGACTTCTCACTGACTGAAGTAAAGTCCTTTGTGTTTGAAAGTACTGATGGATTTGGTGATTCACAAAATAACTATTTGCTAGTTGGTGAAGATGTCTCCATCCCTTCCTATGTCATAGAACATTCTGTTTACCTGTTTCTTTTCCCCCCCAGAAATGGAGCATATTTTAGAATAGGATACAATGTTATAATAGTTATATTTATAATTACATTTGCGGCCCAATTTTTTTTTGAAAAGACAAATAATACTAAATGCTGATTCTTTGGTACAATGCAGCTTCCACTTTTTTTAAAGAAAGGTTAGAAGAATAATCAAATCATTAAAAAATCAAAATGAAAATCAATGTCTGGTGTGGCACAGGATGTGGCAGGTGATAAGGAAAAGATCTATTGGATATATAGTTGTTTGCAGTCACCATGGGACCTATTTCTCAATAGCTAAATCCTTTCTGCCCCAAACTCAATGAGGAAGAAGCAATATTGTGCATTTAATTACCAAACACTAGAAAACATAAGTGGTATGTATTCTGTTATGATAATTCCATGTGGAAAGCAGAATAATTAAATGAAGCCAAATGCATGCAAATATTTTCTAGTCTGCTGGGCTGGCTTTTGTTTTGCAGTCATTAAAAGCCATAATGAATCAGGATTAACATATGTTTCTAGCAGTTAATCCTACGTGGGTTAAAGGCCTGGAGAACCACCACCCCCTGTTTCATTTGCCAAAGAACAATGCATTTCCCACTAAGGAAATTTTGCTTTCTAAAATTCTCTTCTGCCAAAAACACTTCCAGGCATATCAGTTATTTCAGAAATCAAAAAAGCCACAAAGAAAAGAACAGGTACACATTCATCACAGATGAAAGATTAATGCCAGTATAACTACTCACTTGATCAAAACAAAACAAAAACTAGCCTACTGAATTTAGTGGGCAACATTTTTGAGGAGCCATGCAGTACAAACAGTAAAAGTCCTACTTGTGTCAAAAACATTCCTTGATATTTTAACATATTTTTTTTTATTTAATTGCTAGGATAAACTGTTGACAATATCCAAAAGACAGTGTTTTGTTCCAGTGAATATATATAATTTTTATTAAGAAAATTTTAGAACAATAAACACAACATAGAAATGTTGAAAGAAAAGAGTAAGGAAAGGGTAAGGAAATGAAAGAAAAGTAGTAAGTGAAAAAATGCAGATAGAGAAAGGAAAAGTTATAAAAAAGCACTTGCTGTTTTATTAACAGCAGTTACAATTTCTATTTTACCCACTCTATAAGGTTACTTCTCCACTGAAATTTTAGATACAGTTTAGTTTCTGTCTATCAAACACATATACTCCACTAGAAATTAACAAACATCCAAGACATTTTTAAAATCTAATCATGAGAGACCAGTTATATTTGATTCTTGCAACAATCACATATTTCTCTTGGAGCAGAAATAAAATTCCTTCTTTCTAACTGGCAGTATTATAGTTACTTCAAATAGGGATGATCAGAGTTTTCTACTTTAAACTAGATAAAAGCAGCACTTGGCAATTGTTTTAGAGCAAGACAATTATCTAAAAGGAATTAAAATTCTCCCTAGAACCTATGCAGATTAATCTGTATTCTAATTTAAAACAATGTCGACGTTTTTGGCATTTCTACGTTCTTTGGCATTTCTCTTTTGATAGCTTCATGATATAATTCAAAGATGGGGCCTCCAAAACATCTCTACAAGCAGACCTGCTACTCTTCCTGGGGGGGAAAAAGAATCAGTTTCAAGTCATCCAAAACTCTTTTCAAATATAGCTGACAGAATGGTTCAAAGCTGTATCTTACTAACAAACCGATAAAAAAAATCAGATTCATCAGTATTATCAAGAATGACTTTCTTGAACTACAAAGCAATGATCTATGTGCCATAAATGAAAATCTGAGCCCTGTAAATGAAATATTGAAGGGAAAAGTTCTAGCATCTAATTCTAAACCAACCTCAAGAGGCTTGAAAGTGAGCATAGTTATGAAACTAGGAGCAAATCACAGTCTTCCTTCTAGGGCTGATTTTTTTGTACAATTTTTTACAAATTAGCTAGCAAAATAGTTTATAAAAGGTAAAGGTAAAGGTTCCCTGCACATGCGTGCTAGTCGTTTCCAACTCTAGGGGCCAGTGCTCATCTCCGTTTCAAAGCCGAAGAGCCAGCACTTGTCTGAGGACATCTCCGTGGTCATGTGGCTGGCATGACTAGACGCCAAAGGTGCACGGAATGCTGTTACCTTCCCACCGTAGTGGTCCCTATTTTTCTACTTGCATTTTTTACGTGCTTTCGAACTGCTAGGTTGGCAGAAGCTGGGATGAGTAACAGGCGCTCACTCTGTTACGCGGCACTTGGGATTCGACCCACCAAACTGCCGATCTTCTGATCAACAAGCTCAGCGTCCTAACCCACTGAGCCACCACGTCCCTAAATAGTTTATAGTGTCATCCAAAACATATCAGAGCCCTGTATGGAAAAGGAGATGCCAGACATTTATGCTAGTTTTAAACTAGGCCAAAGAGCAAAATACATTATTGCTAATGCATGTTGGATAACTGAGAAAGCCGAATACACCCCAAAAGAAAATAGACGCCTTATTGATTATAGAAAGGTTTTTAATTGAATTAGGTATGTGGAACGTGCTTAGGAGAATGGAAATGGCAAGACTCATCCATAAGTTTGTTCCTCAGAGTATCTCCCTGCAAAGAAATTGATCTGAAACTGTAATCTCCAGTGGATCTGAGAGGGGTTTTTTTTTGGGGTGGGAGGGGGAAATTATTTTGCTTAAACCATGGTTTGGTGTCTCCAAATTGGACACTTGGTTTGCCCACTTCGTCTTTTAACTATTTATAAAGAAGCTGCTTATCATTAAATTGACCTGTAGCACAATATTTTATGGGATTAAATATCAAGAAAAGTTAAAAAAAGGAATTTAAAGAGGACTTATTTGGTCAGGGTTAATGTATATGTTGTGGTTTTTGGTAGCTATTATTGATGTTTTTTTTTTAAAAAAGTTTGAATGACAAGGCTTTAAAAATCAATGCATAAGCGGGGAGAGATTTGTTGCTTCATTTTTTAGAGAAAATGATAAATTGGAATACAAAATGCATTCGATTCAGATTAAAATATAATATGTTAGCTCTCAATAGACTTTGGCTGATTAGAACTAAATGATGAGTTTTTATCAATTGGTTATTGATAAGGGATGAGATATAGGAAGAAGATATCCTTTTATTGAAATATTAGAGAAAGTGGTTTATAAAGGGAGATTCTTTACAACTGGAGACACAAGGAATTGAACCTGCAAAGGTTCATGGTCTACTACAAAGCTATTGTTTTTCAAATAAACAGGAGACTCTTTTTATTGGAGAAGAAGGGGAATATTAGCAAATTCCAAACCTGTTAAATCTACCTCTCTCTAAACAGGCAGGCAATAATTCTCTAAATTACTGGCATAGCTGAACATCCAGCCAGTTGCCAGGTTGCTGCTGTGTTTGGACACAGTCTGGCTCTTCTGTAACAGTGAAATTATGTTCAATTTGAGCAAGAGCATGTCTTTTCTCAAACCACATTTCAATAGATACAACCTGTTCTCTTCCATGCTTGCCTTCTTTTTGCGGGAGTAAAAATAATTTAGTCACTCTGATTTAGGGAAGTTTGCTTTTATTGACAATAAATTCTGTATGTAATGTCTAAAATTCTAAACAAACAGGTGCCTCAGGTTGTTTACAATGCAATCAAAGCCTATAAAGCAAAATTATGGACCCAAAAATAAAAGAAGCCACAGAGGTCAGAAATGGAGAATATTAATATGAATGATTTGCCCCTGCCGTGTTTCAGTCATAAAATCAGATCAACACAGAATTGAAAAGAACCTGGACTTCAACTAGATAAGTTAAGCTCAGGTACTGTAGTCAAGTACTATAGGTGTAGATCTATAGTATCCTGATACTTAGAAAATATAGAAAGAGAAATTATTCATTTTTGTGGCCTGATTACTGCGTACAAAGCAATTTTTAGTGGCAAACCATTGGTATGCTGCTTATTATTATTTTGTGGTGTCTGCTTGTGTAATTTGCCTATTTTCCTAAGAAACATATTTTTATTATTAGATTATTTATTGAAAATTCAGCATTAAAGAGTACTTTATGTCTTATGCTGATTTAAATTTAAATGTTTTTTTAGGATAAAGGTAAAGGTAAAGTTTCCCCCGCACATGCGTGCTAGTCGTTTCCGACTCTAGGGGCCGGTGCTCATCTCCGTTTCAAAGCCGAAGAGCCAGCGTTTGTCCGAGGACATCTCCGTGGTCATGTGGCCGGCATGACTAGATGCCAGAGGCGCACGGGACGCTGTTACCTTCCCACCGTAGTGGTCCCTATTTTTCTACTTGCATTTTTACATGCTTTCGAACTGCTAGGTTGGCAGAAGCTGGGACGAGTAACAGGCGCTCACTCTGCTACGTGGCACTCACGATTCGACCCGCCAAACTGCCGACCTTCTGATCAACAAGCTCAGTGTCCTAACCCACTGAGCCACCACGTCCCTTTTTTAGGATAACCCTCTTCTAAAATTTAGAATTTTTGGCAGCAATAAGACAATACATCTAATAAAATATGTTCTGTTTACAGACAAAGTAAAACAAAGAAAAAAATACCTTATTTAAAGAGCAATAACAAAAATTTAAATGTATGTATGTGTGTATGTATATGTATATATATATATATATATATATATATATATATATATATATATATATATATATATATATATATATATATATATTGTTAATTACAAAAGTCTCAATTTCTAAACTCTAGGGTCAGGTTCAACCATTACAGACGTTTCTTGCAGAAATATGGCTAATTGCAGCAGTTCAATCAGCATGAAGGTTTTCTAAGCCAACTATTTACATAAGCATCCCAAAAGAGCCCACAAAACATTTTAAGTTTAAGACATTTTAGATTTTCTTACCAGCTCACTCAAACATGACACTGATTGAATCCCATGTTATATAATACTGTTCCGCTTACAAGGGGCTTTTCTGTAAGTGTCCAGAGCTCAGAGAGTAACACAGCCAGTTCACATTTTCATATTTTAAAAGAACATAAAAAAAAATTCATCACGGTACTGCGATTGTAACAGCTTATGATTTGGTGGCTTATATTCTTAAATCGTTGGGCAAATGCACTTACAGTTTCTAAAATCTCAGGGCATTGTTGAAGAAGTGGGTGGAAGAGAAAAAAAATGAGGGTAGAGTTTTTCAAACTTTGGAGATTTTTCATTGGGTGTGTAGCGGGGCTGGCCGAAGGGCTTTGTGGGAGCCTAGCCGGAGAGAGAGGGGAGTGGGAAGCTCAGACAGCTGCTGCTGGTTTGGGCACAGCGGGCGTGGATCAGGAGGAAGGAAAGAAAAGGGGAAGGAGAAAGGGGTGGGTGGGGGTGGTTGCTATTGTTGGGGAGAGGCCAGGTGAAGCCGAAGAGGAGTTTGAGGTTTTATGTGATTCTTTTCTTCTGAAATTGAGGGAAGGAGAGAGAGAGAGAGAGAGAGAGAGTGAGAAAGTAGAGTTTAATCGTTTTCTTTCACAGGGGGATATCCCAAGCAAAGGGAAAAGTGAAAGTGAGAAAAGGGAAAGCTTGCTGGGGTTTTAAATTCAGGTTTTAACTAGAAAGGAAGCGGGTGGTGGTGGGAATTGGCATAGAGAGACCTGGGACTATGAGTGCCGACAGAAGAGAAGGAGAGGCTGGTCGCTACAGCTTCGGAGACCAGCAGCCATCCAAATTTTGATCCTTATCACCTGTGCAAGCTGTAGACATTGTAGGGAGCTGCCCTCGCGGGGCGAGCTGTTGCTGCAAAGTGCTATCTTCGCTCGTGCTTTCTGTTGCTGCCTGGAGCCAGAGGGCCTTCCCCCCATTTTTCCAAGTGGCTGCTACAAGCCCTTGACTATTATTGCCATGACTGCCAGGGGGTTAATAAACACTGTCACACACTGACTGCCGTGGCTAGGGGTTGGTCATCTTTGTTCCTGTAAACCTCTTTGATGACAAGAACCTGCCACCCCTTCACTCTGCATAAGTTCCCACTAAAAAGAACATGCTATCAACGCCTGGACAGCGCGGCTGCTAAGCGTAACTGAAGGGGGGGCTAGGAGGGCCTGGGATTTGGTGGCATCTGAGGGGGTTATGATACAGGTGAAAATACCATGTGTCAGAGTAAAGGTGAAAATCAAGCAGCTGTCATTTAAGCACAGGCATACATTTTATTATTTTCTGCATTGTTCTTTGTTTTCTTCTTAGGAATATTTGAACAAAATGCTTTGATGTTCCTTGTAGTTTTCAAATGGATATGGATGTTAATGTGAAGGCAGTAAAATAAATAAATGTAGAGTTGCTTGCTGAAATAACTGACATGGATAGATAGATTATTTATTTAAAATCTTTGTTCTTGAAACAGGAACCACTTTGCCAGTATTATTATGTGTGAAATAGGAACCTCTATCCCCCTAACCTTAGAATAAGTTGCATCACATCAAGGTGTGAATTTAGCACATACAAGCTGAAAAAAGCACTGCTGAAGGAAACCAAAGGCCCATTAAATCCTGCATAAATACATACTATATGATCTTTATTATGATCAATGATCCATTCAAATCTTAAAGTGGCCTAAGTGATACCCAAAAAGAGAGGAAAAGGAGCAATTATATCCCCACACTGATCTTTTGCAATATCTGCCTATATTCGTGGTGTTGGATTAATACAGGTAGTCTTCGATTTACAGCAGTTCATTTAATGACATTCATTTAAGTTACAATGCCACTGAAAAAAGTGACTTATGAACACTTTTCACACTTATGACCATTGTTGCATGTCACATGGTTTACATTCGGATGCTTGACAACTGACTCACACTTATGACAATTGTCTTGTGCTGGAGTCATGTGATCCCCTTTTGCAAACTTCTGGCAAGCAAAGTCAATGAAGAAGCCAGATTCACTTAACAACCATGTTCCTAATTTAAGAACTGCAGTGATTCATTTAACAAATGGGGTGACAAAAATGCAAAATGGGGCAAAACTCACTTAACAAATGTCTGACCTAGCAACATAAATGCTGGGCTCAATTGTGGTAATAATTCGAGGACTACCTGTATATTACAATGGAATTATTTGTGCAATAGACAGATGAAGACAGTTATGGAAACATCGCAATTTACAAAAATAGGTCTATGAATAGGCACTTATGTATGCACAGTATGTATGTATACACATCCATTCGCATGGAAGTGGAGGATGCCCCATGCCTTCTATTACTGTTATCGTACTAACAATCTCAGGGATCCCAGAATGCTGGAGATTAAAGTAAGGAAAGAAAGTGGATGAGGCTTTCAGAAGATTGCAGTGATGGCAAAACTCTAGGGCAAAGCACCCACATAGTAATGTTTTGCAGTGAAGAGCATATCTCTTAAGTAATAACTAATATGCCAACATTTTAGATACACAAATACATATACAAACCCAACTTTCCTGGATACTTAATAGCGATACCAGTATTATGGGCGAGATGTGTATAGCAATAAGAAAAAAAAACCTAGAATACTGCAACCAGTTTTGGTCTCCACACTATAAAAAAAGATGTTGAGACTCTGGAGAGAGTGCAGAGAAGAGCAATAAGGATGATTAGGGGCCTGGAAGCTAAAACATATGAAGAACATTTACAGGAACTGGGCATGGCTAGTCTAGTGAAGAGAAGGAGCAGGGGAGACATTTATTTATTTTTTATTTATTTATTTTTGGGACTTATATGCCGCCCTATCTCCCGAAGGACTCAGGGCGGCTAACAACAATAAAAACAACAATACAAAAATTAAAAAAGAATTAAATAAACAGCCCCAAAATAAATTAACTACACAGTTAAAAATTAAAACATTTTAAAAACCCTTCGTCAATCCAGGCCAGCCTGATGGAAAAGGAAAGTTTTGAGGTCGCGGCGAAAGGACCGGAGGTCCGGGACCATCCGAAGCTCAAGGGGGAGTTGGTTCCAAAGGGCTGGTGCTCCCACAGAGAAGGCCCTCCCCCTGGGGGTCGCCAGCCAACATTGTCTGGCCGACGGCACATGATACTGTTGTTCCAATATTTGAGGGCTGTCACAGAGAGGAGGGGGTCAACCTATTTTCCAAAGCACCCGAAGGCCAGACAAGAAACAATGGATGGAAACTGATCAAGGAGAGTTTTAACCTGGATATAGGGAGAAATTTTCTGACAGTGAAAAAAATCAACCAATTCCTAACTCATTTCTTTTTTTTTTCTGATGTATTTTTGACATTATTTGGTGCATCTGTTTAGGTGGGGAACCAATTGCTGTAACTGAAGAATAATTAAAACTATAGGAAGTAAAATAATGATTCTCCCTGTGTTTTGCTGCCTTTCCTGAGGGAAGATGCAAGCAGTTCAGATTGTAGCATTCTTATAAAGTCTGCTCCCCCGCACCAACAATAGTCAAACAAGTTCTCCTTGTGTGGAAAAAGATCAGTTAAGTTACATGAGATTCCATGTGCTATGTGGAGATGTTTCTTCTAAAATTTCTCAAAATCATATGCTAACCTGTATAGTTGGGTAGGCAAAGGCAAGCGTAATTGTTTATCCCATCCTTACAAGTTGAGTTGTTCTCACAATCGTTATCTTGACAGTCATCTGGATTCAGTTCACATTTCTTCCCTTCAAATCCAGTAGGGCAGGAACAGCTTTTAACATAGGAAGAAAGGAGAGATGGTTATTAACTGGCATTTCAGGCAAAAATGACTTAGAAACAGGAACTGCATATATAAACACACTCACACAAACAAGAGGGGAAGTCTCTGAAAATCAAGGGATACTAAATGAGAAAGTTTATGCAGATTCTAACTTCAGCACATAAGCAAAAGTTTCTCAGACTGAGGTAAATTGTCATAATTTAATATCTACATTTTATCACAGAAATTATATATATATCTCTGAGGAGCGAACTGTAAAAAGGGGGATAGGAAGAAGAATAGCGGATCATTTAATTAAGACAGATGACTACATCTGGGATTGCCCAGATCTTTTCAATTCTGCCATATCATGTAGTTTAGCAATTCAATGGGCAGATGACACGTCTGGATGTCTACAGATGGCAGATCAGCTTCAGTGAATTTTGTGGTTTGTTCCAGATTCATGCTTCACAATTCTGGCAGCACACATACTTGCAGATATATTCAATTGTGTTTTTTTCCCTGGATACGTAATAAGAAGGCAGGTTTATGTCTTAGCAGTAAATCTTTTCTGGATTATGTAACTTTTGGCATCAAAGATATATGTATGTGTTCTATTGCATTCTATTGTTCTATGACACACAAACACACTATATCCACAGTATTTAGAAGTAAACATTATGTATGCAGCAGAAATAGTCGGCATAATTTTTTTCTGGGTCAAAACTAAATTGAAGAATACAGCTAAGGTATGATAAGCATGACTTAATCAAAACCATAGTCATAAATCTTAGTAATCTGGCATTATGTATATAATAATGTCAGTAGTGCTGAACTTTACAGATGAACTTAAAGGTCCTAAACATTTTGATGATAATTACTTCTGAAAACACCAATTTCCCTTTTATAATTTTATTTTGAAAACATATATACTGCAAAATGAAGAAGAAATACAATACCATAAATATATAACCATGAAATATTGTAAGGCCTGGGTGGAAAACTACATTTTAGTCTCTGCTGTACAATAACAAGGAGGGGATTTGCCTTGGCTTCAGTCTCTATTTCCTCCATAATATGGGGTCCAACTCAGAAAAAAGAAATTGGTAGGATTTGCCAAAGGTACCATACTTGTAAAGGTAAAGGTTCCCCCGCACATGCATGCTAGTCATTTCCAACTCTAGGGGATGGTGCTCATCTCCGTTTCAAAGCCGAAGAGCCAGCGCTTGTCCGAGGACGTCTCCGTGGTAGGGACGCGCTGGCTCAGTGGGTTAGGACGCTGAGCTTGTCGATCAGAAGGTCGGCAGTTTGGCGGGTTGAATCCCAAGTGCCGTGTAACAGAGTGAGCGCCTGTTACTCATCCCAGCTTCTGCCAACCTAGCAGTTCGAAAGCACATAAAAATGCAAGTAGAAAAATAGCGACCACTATGGTGGGAAGGTAACAGCGTTCTGTGCGCCTTTGGCATCTAGTCATGCCAGCCACATGACCATGGAGATGTCCTCGGACAAGTGCTGGCTCTTCAGCTTTGAAACGGAGATGAGCACCGGCCCCTAGAGTTGGAAACGACTAGCATGCATCTGCAGGGGAACATTTACCTTTTACCTTTACCATACTTGTGGAGAAAGACAATGTGGGAAAATAAGTTATCTGAATACTTTAGGCATAAGCTGTATAAGTCTTTATATATAATTGTATGTATACTACATTGAGTTCAGAAGACAATAAACCAGTTAGTGAAACTGCTTCAACAGGAAGATGAAAATCCTATATATGTTCCTGTTGAAGCAGTTTCACTAACTGGTTTATTGTCTTCTGAACTCAATGTAGTATACATACTAGATTTTGCCTATTTTTTGTGCTGCTCTTTCCAGTTTGCAAAATAGCTTCAAAAGCTGTTCTGAGAAAAGCATATTAGAATAATACAATTCTCAGGTTTTAGTAGAAAAGACAGGTCCTTTTCCCCAGGTGGGGATGCCCCACATTTATGAGTTGAAATCAGAAAAGACCATTCTAGCCACTATTGTGTGGCTGTTCAGCACTAGTGATGGTTAGGAAGATCTCCCTCCTCAAAATGTCTGACTTCTTTGTGTTCATGTTTCGGTTGTTTGTTTGTTTTTTTGACAAACTTCCCATCTTCGCTCTTCATTTTGTTCTATTTTTTATGTTGCTTTTAATGCATTTTTATTAGGAGTCTGAATCCATATCTATTTAAATAACAGCATAATACTTAAGAGAAAATTGGAACCTCATTGGTCAACTCCTAAAGTCAAGTCCCCAGCAACAGTAAAAATTCTGCCTTCTCCATGTTTAGTTTGGATTGTTATTTCACATTTGTTCCTTCACTGGTTTGGAGACCCTCAGAAGCCTGGGAGATGTCCAGTCCCAGTTTCACAGGAAAGGAAAAATAGAACATCAATGTGTGTGTGTGTGTGTATGAGTGTGTGGTGTGTGTATAATGATGTAAGAATGAAGGCTAGTAGATGTCCAGTCCCAGTTTCACAGGAAAGGAAAAATAGAACATGTCTCTCTCTCTCTCTCTCTCTCTCTCTCTCTCTCTCTCTCTGTGTGTGTGTGTGTGTGTGTGTGTGATGATGTAAGAATGAAGGCTAGTAAAGTGAGAACCTGTGATTCCCAGCCCAGAGATGTTATTATGAATCAACAACTACCTATGCAGGCTGCCATGTATCTATCAGTTCAAATAGAAAATTTGAAGAATTGTATACATTTTAAACTCTGGATCCCAAACATAGTTACTTTTTTAAAGAGTGAAATGGCCAATGATTCATTGTTGAGGGTTCATTATTATTGGTAAATAAAGGTACTAATCTACCTGCATATTCTGCCAATGAAGGGTTGAATTAGAGACCTTTAATTTTTGAACCCTGGTATGAGGTTGATAGATTTTCCTACTGCCTTTACTATAGCAAGTGGTCAGATGCCTAGGAATCATGAAGGGCTGTGGACTCTCTAGGGATTCCACTATCAATTGAGTTGCTGGTCTCTTGCTCTAGTTCCAAAACCAAGCAGTGACCCATACGGACTGAAGCAATCTAAACATGGAGCTGATGGGCAGGATTTTCTGATTCTCATTCCAATAAAAAATATTTTGTAAACAAGAAGCAGATGATAGAAATCTTCAAGGTTGTGAAATAAGTATCCATGTAGCCACTGATTCAAATAGGCAGGAGGAAGATGATTCATAATTTGGAACTAAAGGAAAGGATTCCTAGATGTTCTGAAGTGAGAACCTAACCTTGAGTCTACTTGGGAATATGGAACAGGAATAGTCTAATCATTTTACCTGAGAGGCCTTGCATGGATAGCCCAACATATGAGGATGAATCAATCACAAACAATAATCCCCCCCGCCCCATTACCAGTTTGCCAAAGATTCTGCAGTCATTGTTGAAGCAACTACAACAGTTGCAATCCTTCCATACTGTACAAAGTATTTTCTTTCCTCATCAGTATGGGAATCTGACCAAATTTACTGCCTGCTTCACTCAATATGAATTAAACATCTTCCTAAGATCAAATTAGTTCCTTATCAAGTGAACCACCATGGGACTTATAATTAGTCTAATGACTGAAGGATGTGTAAAATGAACATCCCAGTACAGTTCAGATTTAGCTGGTTCAACTGGTACATCTGAGAACTAACTCTAAAGACCTTGTCAGGCAAGTGACTTGAGACTGTGAAAACCATTGCCTATGACAGGTGAAGCATTTAGAGAAGAAATATATTAATGAGACGGCCATTATCTCAGGATATGAGCTAGAATGAAAGAGGCTGAACTGACTACCAGATGAAATAGAGGACACAGTCATTTATCAAGGTGCTTGATTAACTTTGACAGCATTAATCTAGGTCTGCTTGAACATCAACAGAACAGTAAAGAAACTGCAGCAGAATATAAGAATATGTTAGTGGGAAGGGCAGACATCATTATTCTCTTTCATTCCCTCTATTTCCACAGAGACTTTTTTAACCCCGAACATTTGAAAAAGGAAGCATATCATATACAACATTTTCCAATGAAATGGAGGATATCAATGCAACTTCATCAAAAAGTGCCTGACCACTCAATCCAATATAGCGCAGCTACCTGAAGTTGTGAATAGGATTCTTCACTGACATACATCAAAACATCTCAGAATTCACCAACAGATTACAGCCACATGGCATCACCATAGCAGACAAACCAATTAAATCCCTCCAAAACATCCTAAGTAAATCAAAATACCCAGCAGCCTCAGAAGGAAAAAAACAACCAACCCAGCATATAGTGTAGGGATTGCAACAGACAGTATGTACTATAGGACAAAGAGGCAGAAGATTAGCAGAACATATCCATGAACACCAACAGAAGACATGATGAAAGCTCCTTAATTTCACAATACATGGACAGAATTAACCATAGTTTCAACTGGGAAACTGTGGGCATCCTAGACCAAGTCAAGTCCAAAAGCAGCAGAGAATTCCTGGAAGCCTGGCACTCGGACAAACTGGCCATCAACAGGCACATAGAGATAATCATACCATTCAAAAGAGACAATCAAAACCCCCAAAAGGAAATAAAAAGACCAAATACCTCCTCACCAGCAATCAACATCCAGATGAGCAGGGATTCAATTTTATTCCTGGGACCAAGATTCCCAGAAAATACTACTTAATGATTGGAAATACAAAGTTAGCAGCTTAAAGCAATTTATCAGAAAATTTGCAAGTTACTTTCCCTTCCACCTCTCCAGCCTGTACTCTTAATATTTTTGTCAAGATGGTGGTTTCCTATATCTATTCTATGAATATCACCACAGAACCATGTGATCCTTAGATGTCACTACATTCATCCCTTCATTGCTTAACTCTTAGAATGGTTGTGGAAGGCATGCATTTTTATCAAATTGGATCTCAGAGGGCTATATAGTCTATTTTTCATGAAAGAAACATATTAATAATTAATTCCTTTTGACTCTCACTATGGGAATACTGAATATATGGTAATGTTGTTCAAATTGGCATGCAACCTTTTGGTCTTTCAAAGATTTATGAATAAAATTTTACATAGCTTTTGGACAAGAGTTTTACTGTGTATTTAAATGAGTTGCTGATTTATTCAAAGGATCCTACACAGCTCAGTTTTGCCAATTTTCCCAAAATGTATGGTTGGGTCACTTTTGTGACATAACCCCATATTAAGATAGAGAAATATTTCTTTGATTTATTTGCCTTTATTAGATCAATGCAACTCATCACCTAAGATAGGATTCACAATCTCTTGCAGTCATGCTCCTCACCCTGTAGCATTTTGCCTATGTGTACCATAAATTAAATCCTAATATTACTTCATTTTTTTCACTTAAACCTCAAAAACATTTCCTTAACTTGAACATGCATTCATTTCTCAACCCAATCTTCATCCTCCGTATCCTACCTTCCCCTCTTTTATACAGACCTCTAATTTTTTTTCCTGGGAGCAGTATTTCTACAATCAAAATTTGAGAACCACACATTTTCCAGGAAACTCCTGGAGCTGAAGACGTCAATAATTACCAAACCAAGATCTTCAAACTACCAAGGTCCCTGAACTCAAGTAAGCCTCCCTAATAGCTTACTTAGGCTTTTGCAGATGTCAGCTCATGAGTTATTTTAACCAGCACTTGCATTTTTAGATGGGAACTAGAAAGTAATTAACCCCAAAGCTGATTTATGCGAGCCTCTGCTTTAATTTGTATTCTTATGGTAAGAAGAAAATCTAACCTATTTATTGGATATAAAATTATTGATGTTTGACATCATTACTGATCATCATTTATTATAACACTATATAAGATTGCTCTTTATAGTTGGCAGGACCTTATATTCTGTCTCCAGTGCTGTTCAGATAAACCTGGCCCAAGTAGATTGTCTGATTTTCACTTGTCTGTTGGATAATGGAGAATTTCGCCCTTCAGAAAAAAAGGAGGAAGTAAACTCTCTGAATAATCAATATACCCGAATAGAAAGAGCAGCAATAATTGCAAAGTAAAAACAAGCAACTGTATGGAACTTACTCCTGCTAAGTCAAGCAAATTTGATTATGGTATGTCTTATTGAGCTGCCACTTCCCACCTTAGCAAAAGGAACAAGTCACTCCTCCCCCAGCCTTTTTTAGAGAATAAGTTCAGTGAGGTGGATAGCTGTGCATCCGAACAAAGCAGTGCTTTACTGAAGCATATTTTTTTTTTAAAAAGTGCCATAAAATGATGTGAAAGGATTATACGGAAGAGCTGCTTGCACGATTCATCTTACAGTGATTGCTCATAAGCCATAATATTGGAAGGAATGGGGATATAACTTTAGAAAGGATGAAGGAAAACAAACTGCTTGAATCAATTCTATTTAAAGGGCACTCAATCTGTATGAAATATTTTCTTTGCCTGTCGGCTATCTCCTTAGAACCAATAAAATATGTCTCCTGTCTGACCTGGTGGTGATTCAAGAGATCACAAGAGGCAGATAGAGAAGTGAAGAAGAGCTGGCACAGCATATTTTTTTGCCAAGAAAAAAAGTAGGAGGATAAAAGAACTCTAATTAAATAAGGTGATCCGTTAATCATGTCTTCCTTTTCCATTACAAAAACCGTCTTTTTCAGGAGCTTATAACTCAGCCATAAAATTGTGTTTTACACGACAACATGGCATACAAGGTCTCAGTTTAGGAGGGCAGATTATTTCTTTCAGTTTAGAAGACAAATGGGTTGACCCAGTTGGTTATTTTTATTTTCTGTTTCTATATGCCACTTGACTGAACACATACATGCAGACCATTGAAAGTATATCATTAAAAAGACGGGCAACGAAAGACTGCACTCCTTCACACAATATGTGCATGCCCTGCAAATTTTCATTGCATGGACTTTAATTGCAGGTACTGGCAGTGACAGGCAGTGACAGTACTTGTGACCAGAATTTCCACCATCAAGCAATGTAATTGTAAAGTGCAATGCCACATGACCGCATCACTTAGGGATGATAATCCCAGTACTCCTTGTTGTCATCATCAAGTGAGGAACCCAGATTGTTAAGCAAGAATCTCCTTGCAACTTGCTGCCATGTTCCAAGACGCAAAATCACTGAAGAAGCCAGCAGGAAGTTGCAAGTCCCAGGCTTGCAAGCAGGCTTGTGGGCAGGTAAGTAGCTGCTATGGCTGTGTGAGAATGCAAAAGGGACTGGTGTGGCAGAGCACAAATGGGGTAGGGCTTGCAGGGTGTTGGAGGGTGCAGGAAGCTGCCAGAATGGTTGCAGGTTGCATGAAGATGTGCAAAGGGTCGACATGACAATTTGTGTGTGGGTGGTTACTTTGGTGGTTACTTTAGGGCAAGCCACAACAAAAGCCTGGGGGTGGCTGCTGGTGTGTGCGAGTATGTGTGTGAGGGTGGCAGGGCTGAGGGTGACCACTGCAGGATGTGGGAGTCTTACCAGAACAACTTCCAATCTTCCCTGCTGGCTTCCCCAATGACCTTGTTTTTTGGAAAGCCAACAGGAAAGGTTGCAAATGGCAATCACGTGATTGTGGGACACTGCAACCATTGTAAGTGCAAGATAGTTGCCAAGCACCCAGATCATGATTATATGGTTGTGTGGGGATGCTGGGACAACTGAAATTTTGAGGATCAGTCACTCACAGTGGCATTGTAACTTTGATGTTCTCTTTATTTCTCAGAGAATTCAACATATAGTTTAGACACTATATATACATTCCTTGTTGATGTGATATGGGTTCACATGTCAAATCAGCTTGAGGCTACTTGAAAAAAAAACTGCAAAAAAGTATGTGAATTCTCTCATGCATTTACATTGTGTGAATTCTCTCATGCATTTACATATATGGGAAAAACAGGATCAAAATGTTTGGAGTTTCTGAAGATGAAAATATTTTTGGTCATGGAGAGTTACTAAGGTAAATGATATATACCTAATGATATATACCTAATATATATACCTAAGGTATATATATAATTCATTTACCTTAGTAACTCTCCATGATATGCCTATTAGTATTATTGAACCTGGCCAAATCTATTAGAAGGAGATTCATGTAGCTGCCCAACTAAACTGTGCTCCCTTGTTTTTAAGCAGTATCAATGCTATCACCTAAAAGACCATTTGGTCCTGCCTCTATGACAACAAATTTATATTTTCTTTTCATTTAGAAACTGCACTTCAACATAAGGGCATAAATAAAATGTACAAAATGTAATGCTATATTAGGGTCAGCTCTTTTGGTAAATTTTGATGTGACTACACATATTGGAAGTACTAAATTACGGGTACATTAGCTTGCTCTGATCAAGTAATTTACTCTTTGGATGATGTATATGTTGGCCAGATGTATTTGGTTTACAAATCAGCTGTTGTATTCAAACATATTTTCTCTCTCCAGCAAATGTTTTAAAGCCCTTTGGCTAAATAACTATATGCACCTGCATATCAATTGGACAGATTCAATAGTCCATAAACATTGAACTGATACATCAACTATGGAACACTATCGCAGTAAAAAAATCTATCAGCCTAGTTCTCCCACCCCACCCCCAAAGAAGTTCTTAAGTGAATTTTGTGCTACTGGAAGTAAGAGGCAGAATTTAATATCCTACAAATTGATATGCTCCAGCTACAAAAACAAAATTGCCAATAAACATTGGAGCTGTTAGGGCTTCTCTACAATGGGCATGGCTCAGTCAGAATGAAATATTCTTGAACTCTATTTTCTTCAGTGGAAAATATTATTAAAATGTCAGCAGTAATTAAACAATATGAAAGTATAATTCCTTTGTTCATCATTTTCAGTTGAGACAGCTAGAGGGGATAAGCAAATCTTTTGGCTATTATTTGTCTTAGTCGTAAGAGTGTATATTTTTGCTATTATTTGTCTCAGTCATACAATAAACAGAAATTATATCAAAAGCTATTTTTATATTCAATTTTACTATATTCAATATCTCAAGATGAAAGGTTAAGACCAAACTCTACTATTTTGAAAACAAAATATATGTAGGAGATAACCAGGCTGAGCGCGAGGGAGAGGTCAAACGCGTCATAAGTCATGAGTCCCTGTGTGCCTGCAAGAGATCTAAGTCCAGCCCACCTTGAAGCCTTCTTAACTCCGGCTCATCTCCCTTGACCCTTAGTAGCTCAGATTTTTGTAGAGAGCTTAAGCTTGCAATAAATCTTTATATTCATTTGAAATGCCTGAATCTCCTGTTTTTCCCAGGGCTTGACATTATATGCATTAATAATTTCAGGATGTTAGAAATAGCAACCTTTATGTGCTTATTCCTAGAGGATGGAAAGAGAGTGTGAAATGGGCACAAGTAAAGTTTACTATGAACATTATTTTATACAAAATTAAAAAAATGAACAATAATGGTCACAAAGAGAAAGCAACATTTGAGACCAAATTGTTTATCATTAAATGAATTACAGAATGATACAGTTGGAAGGGCACATTCAGCCAATAAATCCAACCTCTAGCTAAGCACAGTAATTCAGATTAAAGCATCTGTGACAATAGCCTCTTCCTAAACACATCACTGATTCCAGAACTGGCTTGTTCATATTTTGAGGTCATTTTACTTGTTCATATTTTGAGGTCATACTCTTTGTCCTATACTTTGAAGTGATAGAAAACAAATCTAAAAATTTTTGTATGAATTTCTAATAGGCATTTACCATAGCCTTCCCTTTTCTGAGGTGAACACTCCTAATTCCTTGAGTTTTTTCATAAAACTTCTACTCAGCTAAATCATCATTGCTGCTCTTTTCTGACCATGTTCCAATTTCTTTGAGATTTTACTTTTCCTGAACTCTGGTGCCCTGTTCGGTGTCCAGGATTAAGTACACAAGGTATGATAATCATAACAGAATATAGTAGAATGATGATTTCTTGTGATTGAAAGTTATATTTCTAGTGATATACCTATAATTGTTATGATCCTTTTTTTGCAGCTGACATCACTGTGTTGTCTTCTTTCCTGTTTGCAGGAAACTATTTACATTAAACTATTAACTATTTCCCCAAGATATGTTGTATCCTAGAGATCTGGTAGATTTGCCTCAACTAAATATTTCATTATTTTCAGTTTCACTTCTGCCTTCCAGGATAATAGTTTATCCACCCAGTTTTGTACCACATTCAGATATGGTAAGCATTCTCTCACTCTCTCCTCCTACAAGATATCAATAAACTATTGATGGCTCAGGACTGAATCTTAGGGCATATTATTTGATACCTCTCCGGATGACTTTATGTTAAGTTTTTCTACTTCCACTTCACCATCTAAGTTTTTCTATTGGTCACTATCAAGTTAGGAAAGGTTTATCCTTTTGTGTCTTCCTCTGTCCTCTAAATAAAACTGGCATAATCAAATCAAGTCAAGGATTTCCTGGGAGATCTATGTTTGGCAAAGTTTGTCTCCCAAACTTCCTGATCATTTGTCTTTTATATCTTGCAGTTTGCTTTTGGACAGCATCACCCGCATGATAGCAGGCATCAATAACTGTTTTGTTTTAATTCATGCTTTCAGAACATTGCCAAATTGATTCATTTGGATTTCTGAGTAAGAGTGGATACTTTTAACATACAATGCAGCTCTTCCTCTCTTTCTTTTGTTTCTGTTCTTTTGACCAAATTATAACCTTCAGCCGCTCTAGTCTAACCATGGGATTTAACCCATCAAGTGTCTACTATACATGTAAAATCAAATTTTCCTTCTGGTCATAAAAGTTTTAGCACTTCTTTGAATGTATCTATGTTAAAGGGGAGTTAAAGCACATTATGAATTTGGTTAATTTTATAACGGATAATTTTAATTAGAATATGATTATTATATCTATAACCCTGTATTCAGCTCTGGGAAGTGGGGGGGGGAAGGGGGGTGGTTTGGGGTGGGTGGGTTTTGGGGATATGTATTGTAATTTTTTTAAAAAAAACTCTTTAATAAAAAAAAGAGTTTTAGCACTTCTTGTTTGTTATCCATATTCTGAGCATTATTATATAGTCAGTGCAAGCTAAGAAATTTATGAACTAATGTTTTATTTTTTTTTATTTTTTTTTAAAAATAGGTAGGTTAATAGGCCTCATAAATAATTGTTCCATTTCTTTCTGGAGTAATCATCCTTATTTAAGGTAAAAGAAAAGCATATTGTTTAAGACTTCTACCTGATCCCATGCCTTTTACTGACACTGTTGTGGCAGCATATTACAACGAAAATATGAAAAGCAGTATTACCTGCTGTTTGGGCCCTTTATGCAACATAACCACAGCGTGAACAGGAAAGGGTATCAGAATGGAGTTCTAGTCAAAACAGAGTGTATTTCCTGGCTTATGTCACCACTCTGCTATTATTTAGAAGATTATTTTTCTTGTCTGTGACTTACAGAATCCTTCGAGTTAAATCACTTGGCATTTCATATGGAAGAATGTTTTGGCTTAAATTTATAAAGGCAAAGATTTGACAGGTTTGGCAGCTGAGTATGTGTATTAATATGTTTCACTGGGAGAGAGAAAGATATATAGAAAATATAATTTCTTTCACAGGCCGTAACAACAGAACATTCCGAGGAGGGCTTCCATATAACATTTCATGCACATCAATGTTACTTATGGATTATCCCCTAAGATTTGATTCATTTTGAAGCACAATGGAAAAAGAAATGAACTACACGAGAAGTAGAATACCAGCATTCTTTGTAAATTGATGCTGAGAATAAGACCAGCCCTTGGCCCAGATTGATGTCAAGAGAGACAGAAAGTATTCCTTCCAATCTCTGTTTGCCTAGCTGTTTAGCTGCTTACTTACGTAGGAAAAACTTCTTTCTTATGGGATCAACCACAAGATTATGTATTTCTGACACAGGCCATCAACCCAGGATTTCTTATCTTCCTGGGCTTGAAACTTAAAATGAACTATTCTATAAGTTTAGTATCACTAACAAAAGCGTCAAATTTGAAACTGCTTGTGAAGACTTTGGAGCAAAGGCAGCACGCTTCTATTTTTGTCTATTTATATGGCTTCCAGAAATAGGCAAATTTGTTTATTTATTTATAAAATTTATTGGTTGCCCATCTTACCACAGGGAGAATGGAGAAATAGAAACGTTATTACTACCTTCCCTGATCTTGTCTAAATAGACAAGGACATGAAAAATAACCTGGATAATGGTGAAGAAAGATAAAAAATATAGTAGGAAATATGGTGGGAGAAACCTAGATATTTCAGGAAAAGGAAGTCAGGTCAATGACTAGCCTCAGTTCTTTTCTGGTTGCAGCATGAACAAGGAAATCAAACTGACAGCAATGGTGGACCTGCAATGCCAGATCAATTAGACATAAAACACTGATTATACTGGATTTAATTCTGGATGAACATATTGATTTATCATGTATCATAAAGACCTGGCAGTCATCAGCTGCAGAAATTCATCTCTCTCAGCAATGTCCATGATCTGCTTGCCATGGATTGAAGAGCAGGGGAAGTGGAAGGGATTTACCAGTGTTGAGTTCTTGCTGTTGCATTTGGCAGGCCAAGGTGGCTTTGGGTTATTGTTAGTGTGCTAACCAATCTGCTACCAAGGAAGCTCTCCTCTTGACATAGTTGTAGCATTACCCTAGACTTCTTGTTTTAGGTGATTTTCATTTCTACACAATATTTGTAACCAAAAGTCTTCTTCATGGAGCATGAAATCCCATTCAGTATGGCTGATCTATCATCTCCCCTGAATTATTGACCCTTACAATAAGCTTCTTTGCCTTCCCTGGATTCAATTTCAGTTTTTCCTCTCATTTAGCCTATTACTGTTTGCAGACAGGCATTCAGAGGAGCCACAATGGTTCCTGAAAAATAAATCTTGATGTCATCAGCTTACTGATAGCACACAGCTCCAAAACTTCTGATTCCCTTCAGTGACTTCTTGTAGGTAATTGAAGTGTTGGAGACTGAATAATGGAACCATTACAAAGCTATGCCTTTCTTCTGAGGCAATGATATCAAAGGAAGCTGAGAGGTCAAAAAGAACCAACATGCTGTGCTCTCTCTGTCAATCTCAAGACAAAAATAATATATCAACCTAATCAAGGCAATCTCAATTCTGTAGCCCAACTGAAGTCATTTTAAAATTGTCAAAATAATCTGTTCCCTCTAGGTCTGCCTGCAGTTGAAAAACACCATTCTATCAGCCACCTATCTAACCGTGGGAGTTATAGACTGGCCTATAACCACCCACCTTTGAGAGATCCAGACCAGCTTCTTAAGAAGAGCACTAACAACTGATTCCCTTAAACAAGGATACATTCTGCGATTTCTTCGAGTGGGATTGTAACAAGATGTAAAAGTAGCCTTGAGGAACAGGAGGGACAGTCAGAACCAAGACAATGTTAGACAAAAGAAATCTGAAGTTGAGAAACAGTTTCAGGGCTTGATCCTCTCTAGTTTTCTGAAAGATCATAATGGAGGAGGGGGAAATGCATTCAGACTTGCAAGATTTTGTTTCTATACCTTCATAAAAATGTAGTATTAGAATTCTTAACCTTAGCTTCCTAGTCTGGTCTACTTCAAGGGACTGATAAAGATGTAAGATGTGAACTCTAGCATCTTTAATATTCTACTGGCTAGAACCTATGAGCCACCTTTGAGAAAGATCCAGCGGTGGAGCATATTGTTCCAAGAATCTGCCCATATCCCAAGATATCACATATTGAAAATGTATCCTGTTTAATTGTTCAAGGAGTCAGTAGATATACCCACAGTTAGCTTTTCATCAAAGGTGGCATCAGGATTGGTCAGCAGAGATATTTTCCTCAAAAAACTCGCATAAAGTTTTATGTGAGGGTTTTATAAAATAATTCTGGGAAGAGGAGACAGCAGTACAAGTTAGACTGCTCACAACCCTGCCTGGCTTGGGGCGCGGGTATAGGACAAACTATGTGACCCCAGTTACATCTACTTGGCCTACCAAAGTGGAAAGGCTGGGTATGTTATAGGTCCCATCTATTAAGGAGGTACACCTGATGGGATCTAGAAGAAGGTCTTCTCTGTGGTGATTCCCTCCTTTTGGAACATCATTCCCCTGGAAATAAGGTTGATCCCCTCCTTGCTACATTTCTGGAATGCCATGAAGACATGGTTTTGTCAGTGGGATAGGGGACCCCAGTTTGATTTGCAGCTGATCAAGTGGCTTGTAAAATTGCGTTTGTCACTGCCGTAGTGTGTGTCTGCATTCTGGAGTTTTTATATTGTTGATTTTTAATCGTGTATGCCAGAGGTCCTCAACCTTTCTGGCACCAGGGACTGGTTTCATGGAAGACAATTTTTCCATGGGCTGGGGGGGGGGGAGGAGGTAGTGGTTTCAGGATGATTCATTATATTTATTCCAAATTTCTAAATAAGCAAACAAATAAATAATGCACTTTATTTCTATTATTATTACATTGTATTAGATTAGACCAGTGGCTTTCTGCTTCTAAGAAAGTGGGAAGGAAAAGAGACAGTCCTAAACTCAGCCATCCAGCAAAACAAACCAAAGACCTAGCACGTTGAGAAAACCATTCAAAAAGAAAGAGAGAGAGGGGAGGGGGAGGGAGCGAGCGAGCACTGTGCAAGCCCAGCAGCCTTGGAAAAGGTGCAGATGATAGAGGGATTCCCTTGGAGACACAGTGCTTAAGAGGAAATGTAGCTTCTCCCCTCCCACGTCCCCCATTGCAAGCCGGGTAGGAGCATGCTTGGCTTGCAAACTTGAGAGCTGCATGAAGAAAGAAGCGTAATACACGAATACACACACACACACACACACACACAATTAAACCACGAAAAGCAGGCAGGAAATTGCCAAAACATGAGGCACCTGGAGCACCATCAAAACAAAAGCAAAAAACAGCGGTCCTAGAAAAGGTGCAAATGAGAGAGATTCCCTTAAAGACACAGTGCACCCTAAGAAAGCACCCTCACAAACACATACCTTGGGGGGGGGGAAATCTCCCTCCAATGAGGTTTTGGGGAAGCCCCCAGTTGCAAGCTGGGCTGGCGCGCGCTTGCCTTGCAAACTTGGAGACTCGTGTGAAGGGAGCACAAGCCCAGCTGGGGTGCCGAGAGGGGGAGAGGAGGAAAGTGAGGAAGAAGAGGAGGAGGAAGAAAAAGTAGCAGGAGGGAGAGGAAGCAGGAAGAGGTGGAGGAGGCAGAAGAAGAAGTAGCACAAGAAGCAGGAGGAGGAAGAGGAGGAAGGACACTGAGTTCAGATGCTGCAAGCCAGTTGCAAGTGCAGCCGCTGGAGAACCTTTGCACTGAGCAAGCCGGCTTCTGCCCTGCCACACTCACACCCCTGCCCAGACCCCTGCAGACTCGCCACATGCCTCCAGCTGTGCAGTCCGGTTCCTAACTGGCCGTGGCCTGGTACCGGTCTGCGAACTGGGGGTTGGGGACCCCTGGTGTATGCTGCCTGGAATCATCATGTGTGAGTTAAGTATCCCTGCAAATCTATTTAATAAAGAAACAAATAAATCTAAAACAATTCAGTAGGTGTTGAGCTTGTTGGTGCAATAAAAGCAGAAAACAAAGCTGCCGCTTTGATGCACACATTAATATAGCATAAGCCTGCACACATACTTTATGCTGTGCATTATCATATTAAAGTCAGGACCTGTAGTGCTGCCATGTATTATAGCAGGGGTCCCCAACCCCTGGTCCATGGACCAGTACCGGGTCATGGCATGCCAGCGACCGGTCCGCACAAACAAGCAAAGCCCCATCCGCAGGATGCGGGCAGCACACAAAACCATGTCCCCTCCAGTCTGCAGAAAAAACTCTCTCCATGTAACCAGTCCCTGGTGCCCAAAAGGTTGGGGACCTCTGTATTATAGGACCATCTTTGAAGTATGTTGAAAAGCCAGTTTAGAGTAATCCTATTAGCCATCCTACTCCAGGTATCACACAGAAATTGATAGAATCATTCGCAGAACCAGCCTAAACACTTCTGAGGCCTTTTAGAATCCAACTGGATTATTTGAGGCAAAATATCCTAAACATTCCACTTTAAACAGTCTACAATGAACCAGTGAATGGTCTGAACTTGGAATTTGTAGGAATTTAATAAGATAAATGGCAATAGATAAAGCATATATTAACAGTTTAATACAGTAAAAAGGTAAAGGTAAAGGTTCCCCTGTACACGCGTGCTAGTCGTCTTCGACTCTAGGGGCCGGTGCTCATCTCCGTTTCAAAGCTGAAGAGCCAGCACTTGTCTGAGGATGTCTCCATGGTCATGTGACCAGCATGACTAGATACCAAAGGCGTACGGAACGCTGTTACCTTCCCACCGTAGTGGTCCCTAATTTTCTACTTGCATTTTTATGTGCTCTCGAACTGCTAGGCGGACAGAAGCTGGGACGAGTAACAGGCGCTTACGTGGCACTCAGGATTTAACCCGCCAAACTGCCGACCTTCTGATCGACAAGCTCAGTGTCCTAACCCACTGAGCCACCGCGTCCCTTTTAATACAGTACCTGCCTGCAAATCTTTGCTTTGTCATCTGAAAATTTTTTGACTTACAAGCTCTTGTAAAGATCTGCTACATCACACTCCCTTATGGTCCAGAGCACATCTTTAGAATCAAAATGGGATGACTGCACACACACACACACAATCCACTCAGCCCTGACCCAAATATAATTCTGTGTTTCAGATGAAAGTCTTGGTAAAGACAAAGTTAAATACTTTTAAGTCCTCCAGTGTTAAAACAGGAACGATGTAAGTACATGTATAACTTTCTCATGCAAAACGATTGGGCCAATGATTTACTTTGCCAGTCTAGATCATGCTTTAGTTTAATTTCTCTGGGATAATTTTGTGCGGTAGACTTTTATGCATCAAAGTAATGCAGACGAGTTGCTTTATCCATTGCTTTGGTTTTAGTCATGTTTTGGTTTTTGTTACCTGAATCCATCTTGATTTGTGTCAGTAGGATGGCAGGTTCCCCCATTCTGGCATGGATTCTGAATGCAAGCATTAATAGGTGTGCTGCAATCTCGACCCTATCAGTAAAAGTTAAACAGGAAGCATTAGTCATTGTCTATCGCTGACAGGGAAGTTCACTATGTTTTCCTAACCTGTTCTTCACAGGCACAAAGAATGTATCCTTCATAATCAGATCATTCTGATTCTTATTCAGGGAAAGTTTTTTTTCTATTAAAGCAGCGCAAGACAACAAGAAAATAATAAATACATGAGTACTTGGAACTGCACGGTGAAAAACATTTTATCAGCCAGGTTTTGAATATGTAGTTCACATTATGTCCTTGTAAAGTATTCAATATAAACAATAAACATTTATATGAAAAGAGACATACAGCCACTTATTGGATCTTAGGCTGTTGAGTTAATCAACCCCTTAACAAAGCAACTTTTTGTAGAAAAATCGTCCCTCGAAAGTATGTTTATATAAAACCCTGCAGCACTAATTTTTTACTTCCATTGTAGAGTTAAATCATCAGCATTCTTTCCCAGGAACAGTATTATTTCTTTTTAACAGAGATTTCATGATGAGCTGCTATGCTTGTAGAATGTATTGTCCACAGACTGATTCTTTCAATGTAACACAGGAAGACATTCTGCTAGTCAATGCTCGTATTCAGAAGTCAGATTAAGTTTGGTATGAAACTGCTATAAACATATTAAATAATATGAACCCATTGTCTTTTATAATAGTCAAATCCATTCAGACAAAGAGCTTCGGTCTACTCTTTATGAATTCTCCAATAAGCACTGTCGTTGCTAAGAACTATGGAAGTCAAAGCCCACATATCTAAAGAGCATTCTGGTTAAAGAAGGCTGTTATCTATCTATCTATCTATCTATCTATCTATCTATCTATCTATCTATCTATCTATCTATCTATCTATCTATCATCTATCATCTATCTCCTATCTATTTCATTGATGTCCTGCCTTTTGTTCAAGAACTCAAGGCAACATACTGTACTGTACATAACTTCTCTCTTCCCATTTTCGCCACAACAATAACTTGCTTAGTAAGGTTTGATTAAGTAAGAGTGACTGGTCCAAAATTACCTAGTCAGAAACCATTGCTGAGAGCAGACTAGGATCATGTTTCTCTCATACCAGCCCAGACATAACAATATTCTCTGAGATACATGGAAAAAGTAAAATGAATGATTTATAATTGAAGGGAGGATGTACAGATAAGGAAAGGGATTGAAAGGAGAGATGGAAAGTAAAAAAACATAAAGAGAGGATATGGGGGAGATATTTTAGTAGCTCTGTGCACACTTGAAAATTATTTGGAAAAAGTAATCTGGAACTCATGCAAATTCAGCACTACTCTGCTATTCACAAAAATAGCCACTTTTCAGGCTTCTCAGTAAAGGGGGAAATGGTGGCCAGGGGGAAAGGTAGCTTTAATAATTACATTAATTTTAAAAGGGGACTTCTTAAGCACTTCTTCCAAATATTCTTGAATGATGTGCAGCCCTGGTTTTATTTCCTTAGATTTTTTCCTCCAACCAAATTTAAAAATCCCACATCAAAGCAATACTTTAGTCTAATAAGGAGAGTCAGGAATGACAAAATTTCCCCTCCTACTGAAAAAGGAAAAGGTTTTGTCTTCATGTTCTACAGTTAGCTTTACTGAGAGAAGGTATACCCCAATCCTAGATCCCAAAGCATTCCTTTCTTACATAGTTAAAAAAAAATCTCTCCGGAAAAACAGTTAATTATTGGAGAGGTGACAATGGGGAAAAACAAAGGAAAAAAAAGTGATTTTCTCTAGAATTTAGAAGAACTTACACATATCTCTTTGGTTATATTTTTCTATAATTTCTTTGAATTGTACTATACTTTTGAATAAATTTTTATTTTCATCTTTGTGACACTTCTAATAAATTAAATAATTACCCATAAGCAAGGGCACAACTTATTTTAACAGAGGAAGAGCGTGTTATTCATTTCACAAAGTCTCTACACTCAATTTCCTAATGCTTACAGATCAAAATCAAAGAGAATTGCCTAAACCACATTTTTCCTTGTTTCCTTTAAAACAAGTATGTTCGTGTTGGTTTAATGTAAATGGATGGATAAAACTTTTTTTTAGCATTGCTACTGTGAGGCAAGAATACCCATGTACTATGTAGAGCTGGCATCAATTGCTTTCTACAACTGAAATTCCTATTTAAGGTTTTATTACTTTATCCAGCATATCCTATTGAATTACGGTATGTCATCTCTCTCATTTTAATCATATCATTTCCTTTGCAGTAATGCCTGTGACTGAAGACCTGCTGTGATTATCAAATTATATGTTTTAGAAAAAAGACAGAATTGCCTTGCCATTAAGTATTCAGTAAAACTCAGTCTTGCCCAATCATACTTGGATTAAGGTTCCCACAGCCTATTGATATAGCTGTGAACTCTTCGACAGAAAGTTTACTCCACATTTACATCAAACAAGGAATAACAATGCTGAATGGGCAGGTTTGGGATAATTTATCAAGGTAATAGATTCCAGATGAACAGCCATGTTTGAAGCTGACTGGTGAAAAGGAAGAAAGGCATTGTTACCAAATTAGCATGACATTTTAGTGGGGATCAGTTTAGTATATTTAAAAAAAATGCTCTTTTCATAATGTTCACCTCTGAACTTGTCAAAAGTCATTTTTTTACAATGCGTAGCACAGTTGTAGATATATATTTTTCAGAGATTGAGGCAAGCTTACTTGGCTACATAGAATGTTCCTTATATTTGTGCTCCTGGGTTTTCATATATTTTTCTTCTTCTTCTACTTTTTCAGCCCTCGTGATCTGTAAGCATTCCACTTCTCAATCTTATTCTGTTTTTAGGCATACTTTATACAAATACAATATACACAGGCATAGGAACTACTTGTTCCACTTTGTAAAATCTCTATACCACTTCAGAAAAAAAAAAGTGTTTGAGATGCAGGACCATGTATAGCAGGGGTGTCAAACTGCTGGCCCCTGGGCCAGATGTGTCATGCCAAAATTGCGTCCACCCCATTGCCGGCAATGGGAAAGAAGTCACAATACGTCACAACATCTCATGAGTTTGACACCCATGATGTATAGAATCACTGTTCACTATGTAGCTCAAACAATACTCATTTCCCTTTAGCACAATCTCCTTCCCTGTTTGTGTTAGTTTTGATTCCATTCAATGTTGAAACCCAGCTGTTATCAGATACCCTACCTTATAGCCAAATGGGCAAGTGCATCGGTAAAAATCCACGGGGTCATTGTTGCAAGTCCCATTATTTTTACAGGGAGTAGATAGGCAAGGGTTACATTTAGACACAATACCAATGTCAACAACTCCTGCAATAAAACAAGAATACATCTGAAAAGATTTGACAACAATTTAAAACATTTTCAAGAGATTGCCTTATTTACAAGAATATACTTATCACTCAGAGTCTTTGGTGTGTGGTGCTGCATAAACATGTGTATATAAATACATAAAAGAACTAGGAAATTTTCTTTTGAGAGTTTAAGTGCTGCTACTGTATTATGTATCAGTGACCCTAGTTAGTGCTCTTCAGGTACAAACACTATGCTGGAACAAAGCTAACTTGCAAAAAAAAACTATCTTAAGAAGGATTCACTTCATCCTTCATTCATTTATAAAGAAAATGAATGAAAACAAACAAACAAACAAATGTCAGCCCTTTGAGGTAGCCTGGGTCACAAAACACTAGAAACCCCACACTTTCCGGTTTTAAGAAAATGCTAAGGGTTAACATACAGGGAAATACTGGATTTAAGGGTAATGAAAATGCAAAATTAAAAGAAGGCAGCACATTTATATTGCAGTAATGTTTTTGGAAATGGCGTTCTTAGGTAGAAGAGAAGTATATAGTTTCTCTTTAGCTCAGAGATTTTGAGGACAAATTAGGACTGAATCATGCCATGCATTCATCACCAAGTTTTAATTCTTTATCTTCCACAAGTTTCAATTCTTTACACTCAAAAGTAAAGCCATTCTTAAGCTGTGTCCAATGGGTCCATATTTTTTTCCAACTAGAAGTAGCAGAAAAGTGGGTTGCAATTACCTTTTTACAAGATTTTTTTTTTAAATCTATTTTTCTAGTACAGGTCTATACCGGAATTTCCTGGTGGTCTCCAATCTAAGTGCAGAGGTCCAAGAATTATACCCACCTTTGCATTGGAAATGCTGAGTTGGTGTAGTTAGCAAAAGCCTGTCTGTCATGTCATCTGGACTACTACACCGTGCAATGCCGGGCTCTTTGTAGCCTGCTTTTACCCACTCTGAAAGCCAACGCAGGCTGCAGTCACAGTGTAAAGGATTTGTACCAAGTGCCCTAAATTGGGTTTTAAAAAAAGAGAAGGGAAAAAGATAATTGTCCAATTATGATTTCTTTCTTTCTGCTGGTACAATTAGAAGAAAATTCCTTGATTTACAAATCCAAGTTCTTAATACAGTTGTTGTTGGTCTCTGATACCTGTCAGCACTGCCAGTACTTACAGTTCCATTCTTTTTGTACCTATAGTTAATGCAAGAATTTCAATGCATAGCCTCACCTTAATGTATGGGTGTCAAACTCGCCACGTCACGTGACGTGTCACAATATATTGTGGCTTTTTTTGCATTGCTGGAGCTGGGGTGGGCGCGGCCTCTGCATGATGCAAACGGCCCACGGGCCAGCAGTTTGACACCCCTGCCTCAATGCATGGGTACGATATAGAGGATCAGTCATTTCCTCAAACTAAAAAGGTAGTTGAAGTTGGAAGTACAGAGCCACAGAATGAGAAGGAGATCAGACACAAAGAGAGAAGATTTTCTAGCAATCCTCAATCTAATTTCACACACAAGGCAGCTTGGAACAAGATCTAATGTATAGCTCCTGATAAAAGATGTTATATATCATTTGAATGCAAGTAGTGAAGAACCCCTGTCTATTCCTGTAACTTTAAGAACTCATCAAGCTTTTCCTCTCAAAAGCTCCAGGCAACTCTGGATCAGTATCTCATTTAATTTCTGGTTGGAAGTCATTATATCTTACATAAAAAGCAAATGATTCTTCTCCCTTTGGTGAAAAGACAAATTTGTGTGTGGTAGCCTGATCACTGATTACAAACATGCAAGGAAGGACAATGAGAAAATCACTATACATCGGAATACACATTAATCTTTTCTCAATTTCTGTTTATTTATTCTCTACTCCATAGATTCAACAATCTAGCTGGTCACCCATTGCTTTGACTTAGAAAGCATGTTGCGTCCACTCTGTAGAGGAGATGCCATCCTTATCATTACGTTATGATTGAATAACTTTCTAAGGCTTTCGGCTTGCCCCTTTATTCTTGCATTTTGTTCTTAGAGCATATATTAAGTATTTAATGCATTGCTATTTTTGCAAACTAAGAGTTCATAGAAACATATTTTGTAGATAATCAGAATTTCCCTGAGCTATGATCATGGAATAAGGAAATGATTTATGTAATTCAGATATTGATTAATATAAAAATTCTTAAAATAATAATTTTGAAGAACAGATGCCTAATATGACTAGAAATAATTCTATTTGCAATGCAATATTATATACTTCCACTGAGAAATAAACACCACTGAACAATGGATGTTACTCCCAAAAGAATATGGAAATTCAGCTTTACAACAGGAACCTATCAGAAGTTTAATTATATTCAGTAGGGTTTATTCCCAGATAAATGAGTATAGAACCAAAACATTAATACAGTAAGACTTCACTCAAGTGAGTCAATCTTATCTTTATAAATTTCTTAAGATTGGTGAGTTTATTCCAGCAGGTGTTGAGAACCATTGTGGAATAATTTTTATTCTACTGAAGTGGACCTGGTTAAACTCAAGATTTATATCCAGACTCAAGCACAGAATTAATTGGTGACTTTGGCTGCGAGAAATTGGATAACCCAACTAACTCATTGATTTGTTGTTGTGAATATGAAATGAGGGATGATCCCTTAAGAATTTTAAAGGAAAGGTGGAATATAATGAAATAAATAAATATTAGGTATTATATTGGATTGATTGGCATATTCAATATGATGATCCTTATGTTCCCCTTTAACTTTTTAGAAAAAAATCTAACAACAGTTAATGGCTGAAAATTTTTAGAGAAGTTGAAATATTTAATAAATGTCCATTTCAATGGCTTTTGAACATATTTTCTAAGTCCATCTTTCAGTAAAGGTGCTATTTTAATATAAGGTTTAAGAGTTCAGATCCCCTTGAAGTTCAAGAATAATTTTTTAGGATAATGATCTAAAGGTTAAGGACAATTATCTCAATGGTCATAAACTGCTTTTGACATTAGGTTTTTACTTAAAGCTTAGAAATTGTTCCTGTGGAGAAGAAAATATTAGTTGGATTCAGCCCCTAGAGAGTAAGTTAGAAAATTATTTACAGAAAGAATGATCAAAAGATAATTCTGTATGTTGACTTTTTCTTTACAGATGTTTTAGAAATGGAGTCGATAAAAAAGATTTACTGAGAAAAAAAACGATGTAATACTGATGGATAAAATTATAAACTAAAATTGTTGATATAAAACCACAGACATGACTGATTAAACAAGTCTGCCCTAGACAAACTCATGCTGAGAGTTCATGTGTTGAATTACTGGCAAGAGTTCATACATTAAAATTAAATAAGAAGAACAAAGTTTCCTTAAAGGGACCGAGTTTATATCTTGTCTGTATTTTCACACAGACTAAAATTATTTGGATTGACTATATATGAGCTCATGCATGTACATACAACATACAAACCTCTACTCTTAAGTTATCTCTATTTAATTGTACAAATATGTTCAACAGCTATTTTGGACCAATAAAAAAATCCAGTGGCTCAAGCAATCTGTTGCACTAATAATTTAGTCTTACAACATTCCCCGAAATAGGGCAAAGCACCAAATAAAAAGATGGATATCAGTTCCAACATTTTAATTTCATGTTCTTCCTCCCACTGCTAGCAGCTTTATTTTGATTTACAGTGTGATTGCTTTATCTGTTTTGCTCTTTCATTTGTTTAAAACTTGTAGATTTTAAATGTTATAATAAATTATGTTTATTTTCTCAGATTTCCCCAAAGATGTTATTGGAAAGAAGAAAATAGACTTTTTCCATGGATTTTACGCAATGCAAAGTCAAATTTTTAAGGTAAGAAAGCAATGATAAGAGGAAATGGAAATGAGACATAACAAAGAAAGTAATGAAGGACAAGCCATTTTTGCTTGAACACAATCATTCTCTTTAGTTATTGCATTCATCTTGCACTTGTTGCAAGCTTTTAAAATAGAATTCTAAGATATATATTTAAAATATGTAAATATTGTTCTCACTGGCCACTACGCACTATTTAGAAGTTGATAATAATTACAAGTTTACAAACATTGTCTGCATTCAAAAGCTTTCATCAGAGAGCACAATGATTTTGAATCCTAAATTGCAAATAAGTGTGTCTACATTTAGTTCAACATTGATATGCACATCTTTTTCTTGTACTAATTGTAATGGCAGACTGTATGAAGACGTTGAACATGATAATTCATGTTGAACTAAGTTTGTAAAGTTCCACTGTAGAGCTGGAGCTTTCTCCTTATTAAGAAAATTGACAGCTATATTTTGAAGACAGTTACTTTTGTTTGAATACAATATATTAATTGTGCGGCCAGGGCTCAGTGTTGTAACTATATATGGAAATAAAATGTGAAGGATATTTTAAAATTAACAATTTAAAGGACACAGATTAGGAAAGGTAAGGTAGGATGAAGTTGGGTTTATGGACAATCAGTCATGATTTACCTCAAAATTTTAAGGATTGTAGTTTTTTTCAAACATAAATAAATACATTTGAACTAAGGGCATTTTGCCTCTTTTTTCCCCATCTTGTAAGGTTCCAATTTATGTAGTCTAAATATGACATATTAAATACTACATACTATTTCCAAAGATAAGTAGGTTGTAATAAGGTAATAATATTAATTTATAAGGAGATATAATATGTACTTAGTATGTCAATTAAACTATTCTAAACCCATAATTTCAACCCTTATTTGTCAATCTATTCTGTAAACAATATATGTGATTGGTGTTGACAGACAAGAAAATTAATGGGTCCAGAATCTCTTATTTCAGAAGAAAATATATTTTTACATTTACTGTATGCAATGATGCAGAACGAATGAAGGATGAATGATTGTCAAATAGCTTGAGTAGCTGAGGGTATGGAAACCTTGTGAAAAATTGAAAAAAAAACAAAAACAAAAAACCTTGTAACACTATTTCTCTTTATTCCTGGCTTATCCATTGGACAATTCTTTCTTTGCAGAACAGCTTCTTAAAGAACATTTATAGCTGGTAACTGGTAGTGTAATGATTATAATGAAAATCATTACATAATCCCCCAAATGGAACAGTGTGTTTATCCACCAGGATTTCCTTCAGAATCCTATTTACAATAGGATTGGATGTTACTTTTGCTAATAAAAATAAAGTAAGCCGTTAAAAACCAAAGAGGAAGAGGGGAAAATTGCAGCTACAAAGGCTAGATATCTTTGGAAAGTAGGCTGAATTGCTACTGAATAATACCGGTAGCTACTGGCCTGGTCTCTTTCCGTTCATTTCCTCTCTTGTTACCTGTGTCTCTCAACTCATTTTTATCCAGTGCTGTTTTGTTTTGTTCCTCCTTCCCAATGTTTCATCTTATTGTGTCTCCATCGTGTATTTTTATTTTTTGCAGTTTCTGCTAAAAGCAGAGTTAACAGTAGATAAGTGTGGTATTTTTGTGACCCCATACACAACCATTTTTGTTTTAAGAAAGAATGGCAAATGTCCAGATTGGGATCAATTAATTTTATAAATAGGGTTTTTACAGGCTATTATTTAAACCAGTAGTTATCAATTCAACTACATACAAATGTATTTCAAATTTAAATTTGCCTTTATTTGAGTGAATGTGACAAATTATGTTTATTTTTAGTAGAATTTAAAGTGACTGGAAATTATTTTGTCTTTAATAATGCTGTTAAACATGACCTTTGATAAATCATTATCATGTTGTTCATTAGTGAGTATGGTACTGCACAAACAACTTATATCTTCATTTAACCAATAGATGCTATTTGAGCAATGAACATAAGTTTAAAAAAGGTTGAAATGTTTATAAATTTAAGCATATATTTTAATTCTGTTCCCTGATCACTATGGGGTTAAAAGTGAATATATAAAATAGAGTAACATTAATTCCTTGTTGGGCTTTTGTTATTTGGAAAACTGCTTTAGAATGCCATTCTTCCCAAAATACCCTGATACAGCAAATGGGAAATATAGGAATCTAAATGGGGTGTGAAGAAACTATTATATAACATGGTTCATAAAGCATAATCGTGATGGTATCTTTCCAGCAATTGTATGTCCCTATGTGGCTTTTAACTTGGCTTTTTCCCCTTTTTTCTTTTTTTTTCTAGCAATGTCAATTCTATTCTCCTTGGAGTGAAGAAGTGGAGATCAATCCTATTTAAATAGATGAAAAAATATTCTGGAAAGTTAAGGACCAATAGTGCTACTAGTAGGCAAGTTAAGAACCAATAGCCACGAGCCTGTGTGATAATTCATCCATACATTTTTCACCCTATAGATCAGGGGTCGGCAACCTTGGCTCTTTTATGACTCGCGGACTTCAACTCCCAGAATTCCCGAGCCAGCTATGCTGGCTCGGGAATTCTGGAAGTTGAAGTCCGCGAGTCATAAAAGAGCCAAGGTTGCCGACCCCTGCTATAGATTAACATAAGTTTTTCGCATTTTGCTGAAAATTTGCTTTGGAGTCTAACTTTGATATAAGTAGACTAAATAAATGATCTATTTTCTCTTAGACTATTAAAATTTCAAAAGGTAAGCAAATAATTTGTACAAAGTTAATAATCTCTTGAGGATAACAATACTTACAGGTGGGAAAGTGACACAAGATCATTAAAAGACCCTTCAGGGACACTGGATATATCATTGCCATGAAGTGTTCTAGGAGAAGAAAAAGTAATATTATGTTTGAATATAGTTATGATACAAAAAGAGTTTAACTTAGCATTTAATACCTATTGGCTAAATAACTATTTAGTCCAAGAAAGATTTTATAAGGAAGCATTGCATCACATCGCATCACAACGCATCACAATGCTACCGAGGTGCTTCAGACACGAGTGTGATGTGATTCAACCAGATGCGATGCAACCAAGGTGCCTCTGGGTTGAAAGGACATCACTGTTGTCCAGGGAACGCCCAGTTGGGGGCTCCTTTCATGACCCCGGAAGGAGCTGGAGTGAAAGACAAGCACTCACTCCACCCCACGGCAGCACTTGGGTCTTGAACACAAGCTTGCTAACCTCCAACACAGCATCCTAATCACACAAGCCACTGTACTCCTAGCATTGCATAAAGATTGGAAAGAAAGGAAATAAAAGGGATAGTTTATTTATTTGTAGCTTTTGAATTTTTTGTGAGTGTCCCTTTCAGTCAATGTTAATGGAAATAGTTTGCCATTGCCTTGTCCTAGTTTCATACCTCAATTGGGACTGGAACGTACAGACACACAGATTCTATCCTAGCACCTTAATCAATAGACCAAACTGGCTCCCTTAATAAAGAGTACCAGTGACTTTTTCAAAGAAAAAAAATGACCATAATTGGAATCTGAATAAGCTATTTAGAATAATTAGACAACAGGACAACAATTGTTTTGGGAATCATGATTGTGACAACATTCTGGAAAGTTATTCAATTCTTTATCTAGACAAGTAGGAAACATTCTTTTTTTTCTGAAGCAAATGTAATAGAGAAAATTGTTAGTGACACCATTTTGCCAATATCTACTAGTCTTTTTAATAAACTCAGTGCTATATAGATCAGAGTTTACCATATATATTGCTACTATGTTTTCCAGAATTTCTATTCAGCCAATTATCATCTTGCTGAATTGAATTTGCCCTAACCAATAGCTTGTGCAAATCCTGGCTTTAGGTCCTGAAAATGCTACTAAGAAAAAGTACAGTAAAAATTACAAAGTTCATTACTTTTTGACCATATCTTTTCCTATGTGCTTATGTGATTTTGGCTCTCTGGAGGAGATTAATTTTTAAAATTTGTATGTATTGTGTCTGTATAACAGCTGGATTCGAAAAAAAATGGCTCCTGAGGGTTTAGAATATAAACAATAGAATACACTAGTACCTTTCTTACTAATATTGTATTCGTTTCCTAATTGTTGAACTGCAAGTATGCTTTGTAATTTTTATGAAATTCTAAAATAAATAGTAAAATCCTTGAAAAACTGAACTTTGGGAACTGAACTTGAACTACTGGAAAGGGAATCAAAAATTAATTTGCAAGACACTTTCACACACTGAATCACAGAGTTGTGTTTAATAGGGACATAGAAGCCATTTCATCATTTTTATAATTATGTATATTTTACATGTGTTTTCTGTAATTATTTGTTACTCTCATATATTTTGGCGCATGGTTGAAAAACAAACAAACCCTAATCTATGACTGGAACAATCACCTTAAAACATGGTGTATAAAGATATTCTAAGAGAGATTAAGACTTCGAATTACTGAAACAAGGCATATGTCATGACACCGATTATTATGTTTGGTAGCCAGAGACATACTCTCATTGATAGGATAATTTTCCTATTTAATAGCAATAGGGAAAATTTCCCAGGAAGAAAAACAATTAGAGAAGGGGTTCATGCATAAAAGAGGTCTGTTAACTACACATCAAACCCAGACAGTTTCAAGCTATGTGTCCTTTCAAACAAAAAGGTGCAAAAACTTGGATACGCTTTTGCTGATTATTTCTAACTGAGGTTCTCTTGGGAATTCTGATAATAAATAAATGACAGTAACAGATTGCATGCTGTCGCTTGGAAACACTTCCTCACCCAGGAGAATTGATTTTTAATAACAACGTAGATGACATGTGGCAAGGGTTGTCGCTGACACTAGAATTTTGTAGACTATAATAAATCAAATGAAACTGGAGGCTTCCAAATACATACAACCCAGAAAGAGAGACTCTCATTCATGCTTCGTTTAGCTTTTGCACAGAAATATAAGAGTGGCATGTTATTTTTCTCTGAGCAAACACCTATTTCAATATATGATTAAGTAAATCTTCTAAATAAATAGAGGTAGCAAATGGATTTATAAAACTGATCTTCAGCATTACCCTGTTGCCTTTGAGAATAAAGTAATCTTGGTTTGCTTGGAACTTAAACAAAAAAATGCGTATGGATCGGTCACAAAATAAGAAAACCAATACTTCCTTGAAGTTCTTATATAATGGGGTAAAATGTATTGTGAAATTAACATCTGTGTACTATTTCAAACTGCACTATCAACTGGAAGATTATGTGCTATGTTCAGCTACAAACAAATTGGCTGCCACTTAACTACTCTTTTCTATATTATCCATACAGTATAAAAGGTAAAGGTAAAGGTTTCCCCGCACATGCGTGCTAGTCGTTTCCGATTCTAGGGGCTGGTGCTCATCTCTGTTTCAAAGCCAAAGAGCCAGTGCTTGTCCGAGGACGTCTCCGTGGTCATGTGGCCGGCGTGACTAGATGCCAAAGGTGCACGGAACGCTGTTACCTTCCCACCGTAGTGGTCCCTATTTTTCTACTTGCATTTTTACGTGCTTTCAAACTGCTAGGTTGGCAGAAGCTGGGAGGAGTAACAGGCGTTCACTCTGTTATGTGGCACTCGGGATTCGACCTGCCAAACTGCCGACCTTCTGATCGACAAGCTCAGCGTCCTAACCCACTGAGCCACTGAGTCCCTCCATACAGTATATATAGTTCTAAATATGCATACAACAGTGTTTAAAAGTTTGCGAATTCATTTTAATTTTCAGCATTTCTGCATAAGTATGAGGTAAAACATGATCTGTTCCTCATACAAGTCCTAAAAATAGATAAAGAAAACCCAATTAAAAATAAGTCAAAAACATGCTTGTTCATTTCGAGGAAAATGATCCAAAGCTCCATATTTGTATGTAGTAAAAATATGTAAGCCTACTGCTCTCAGTAACTGGTATGAAGCAATAACTGCAAATAAAGGTTGCAATTTAGTTGGACAGCAGTTACTACAATTGTTGGACAGGAATAACTACCAGTCAACATTTCTAATAATTGCTGATCAATCTTACACATCAGCTTGGAGGAATTTTAACTCATTCCTCTTTACAGAACAGCTTCAACTGAGGGATAATGGTGGATTTTCTCATACGAACTGCCAGCTTCAGGTCCTTCCACAACAGGTCAGGACTTTGATTGGATGGTTCCAAAACATTAACTTTTTCTGCTTTAATCATGCTTTGGTTGTATGATTTCTATATTGTGGGTTCTTGTCTTGCTGCATGACCCACTACAATTCACAGACATGTACCTAACATACTCCTGTAGAAATTGCTGGTACAATTCAGAATTCATAGTCCCATTAATGTTGACAAGTTGTCCTGCTCCTCTCCCTTCATTCCAACTCCTTGCCCCATTTCTGGGCTTATCCCAAGAGAGTGAAAAGAAAAGAAAAGAAAAGAATAGTGTTGGATTTACGATTCAGTGCACTCAGCTCATCACCTCAGCGCTCAGCTGATTACAGTCTGCTTCTCCTCTTTTGGGGGAAGGACCTATCTTGGTGTCTTCTGCCCAATCCTTCCCCAAACACCCTGGCTTTGCCAAAGACAACTTCTCCTTCCTTCCCATCTTGGAGCTTTATCTCTCTGGAGTTTTGATTCTCTTCCTCTAGGAAAGCTACCCAGGGACTTTTCTTCTCCCTCTCTGACCAAGAACTTAAACACATTCACAATTCAATACTCTCCAGTTTTAATCTCCAGTCATTCTGTTTTACACAGTCTTTTTCTCTCCTAGTTTCCTCTACTTGTTTTCTCTCCTCTGTCTGTCTGTTTGTATCTCATTTTTAATGAGACTGGCAGTATTTCCCCAGCAACTGAGGAGGTGGGTGTCTCATCAGAGCTCTAGTCCTCAATACCTTTGTACAAATTTGGACCAATGGCAATGCTGTCTACCTTTCCCCACAACAGCCCTGGCTAGTAGCTATGTCAGCTCATCAGCCATTGTGATACCACAGCTGTACTTCACTAGAATGGTACTTCTCCCTTTTCTCTCACCATTTGTTATCTTACATCTGCACAACTGTAGTCATAACAGGCCACTGAAAACCATACATGGCAGCCTAAAGTGTTAATTGTAATGGTATATGAGAATGATCTTAGGAGACTGGGTCCAGAGACTGTTGTGACCCCGGCCCCGGAGGGTGCTTTATCGTCGCATGCTGACTCGGAGGATGATATGGAGGAGGAGGAAGCTGACACGAGCAACGTGCCTGAGGGGCTGACTCCCCTGGTGAGTCAACAAGAACTGACTGTGGCTGATGTGCCTATGGACCCCAGCCAAACTGAGGAGGAAACAGAACAGCAAGCAGAGGCCGGCAGCAATGAGGAGGAGCCCCTATTGGATGCACGAGAAAGACGTAGGATACGTCATCAACAGCAGCAGCAACTATTGCAACGCCCCAAGAGGCGTGGCCGGGAGATGTAGGGCCACAACCTACAGAGTATAAAAGGGGTGTGGCTGCGCAGGAGAGGCGTGGTGAGCAATTTGTTGGCGTTTTGAGATTTGTAACGTGTCTGTCTGCATCTGGGCTTGGGAGCTGCTGGCCGACTGCCAAAGACTTTGGAGCATTGCCCGGTAAATTACAGAGGTGTTGTGTGATAAGCACTGGGAAAGAGTTGGCTGTGAGGGGACCAGCTTCTGTGTGCTCAGCCTGTGTTTGGCTTCTGCTGGGCTTTTGAGCCTCTTTAAGGCTATTCATTGGGAGGGGATAGAACAGAGACCCTGCTTAGGGAGAACTCTGATAAAAGAAAATAGTCTGCAACTAGATTGTTAATGGGAGAAGAGGTTCAGAAGATATCCTCCCCAATTTCTCGAGATGCAAAGGAGACGGGGAGAATTATAGTTTCAGACTTGCACGTTTCTGTTAATATAGCCTTGCATGAAAATAGAATTAGTTTAGTGGTTCTGTCTTGACACTAAACAAGGAGATATGATGATGAAACAAACATGGACTTCATCCTAAGTAATACTTAAGATTTTGCATAAAAAGTAAGTATGAATGAATCACTGGAAAGAATTATTAAATATCATTACATTCAATATTCTCCAAAGGAAACATTTGACAAAATGTCTACTATTTGACAAATTTTTTTTATAAAAAATTGAAAAATGAGAAAAGTATAAAAAGAAACAGAAGGGACCAAACTTGTCCTGAAACCTTGGATATGATTAAAAACACACAGAGTCGCAATTAGAATTTTAGCTCAAATTATGGAATTATACTCCAAATCCAAGAATATGTCGAGGTGATTAATGAGCAAGTTACAATCGAGAAGTGTTCCTTCAAAAATATGCCTTAAGTCAAATAGGTTAGCCTATATTTTAACAGTAGCCTTTAAAAAAAAGAATTCCAACAGGAAAAATCATCTTAAGGCATCAAATCACTCACAAAATGTTACCCTTCATCTGAACTCATATTTATAGGGTACTTTACATCTTGATACAAATAAAAAAGTGCAAATGATTGGAAATGGCTGCAATGCAGAGAATCAGGGGAAAGCTCCTATTCCTTAGACCTTTTGCTGTCACCTTTTAAAATTTAACTCCAGAACAGTGAATGAGCAATACTTACAATACTCGGAGAGATTTAAGGCCATTAAATGCATGAACTGGAATACATCGTAATCTATTGTAGCTTAGGATCCTAGGGGAATAAAAGACCGCAATTTATATTACTTTGCAACAAGTAACTGGAGCAGGAGCAGAGTAGAAAACATTAACATAGAACAATTATATACTTACTATTTAATACATCTTACTTTACAATAAATAATAATTAGAGCCTATGTCAGAATCACTGGGTACTTACAGAGTTGATAGCTGTGTCATATTACTGAAGGTGTAATTGGACAACATGCTGATACTATTGTTGCTCAAGTCACTGAAAAAAAATACACATAATATTCACTGATGCAATGAAAACAGAACTTTTCTTAAACTGACAGCAAAACCAAAAAGCATAAACGAATTACTTCAAAGCAAACTATCAACTAATATTGTTATTGGGAATTATAACTACATTAAAAAAATATTACTTAAGATTTACCAATTACCCCAAGGCAAGCAGCTTTCAGGACAATTCATAAAAACACAAATAAAATCAGAAAGATTTATTTTAAAGAATTAAGAGGGGAGTTTAAAATATAATAAACATCAATATATTTGACAATCTAGAACCAACAAGGCATAAAACCAAAAACAATGGTAGACAAGAAGTAAGAATTGTGAGGAGTGGATACTTCACAAACTGTTCCAGGGAAGGTATTAAACAATAGAGATGCTACTTATGCTTGCAAGTAAATAATCACTGTGCCTTGTTGTACAAACTCCTTGTATTTAAAGTAGACTGCTATTAATTAAGTTTGCAATAAATTCCCTCTTGATTTTGATTATATAAAGACACAAAAAGGAATTTTATGAAGGAAATGCTCTCTATTAAAGCTGGCACACTAACTTGAGCTTGGTAGGGTAACCTACTAGCTATAAAATAATAAAATACTGCCATATAAAACATTTTAAGTTAATAAAATAAATACACTAGTACTAAACTCCTATTGACGTTCATGAAATCATTTAAAGAATTTTCTTATTTTTGTAAAATTTAAGCCTAAATTGGAATTTAAGATATACCCAATAAACATATGACTAAACAAAATAATATATATTTGTATAAGACACAATACTGAACAGTAGAAGTAAGCAAGATCTACCAATGATTGTTTCTAGTAAAATTGAAGTGTCATACTTTCTTCTTAGGTGTGATAAATTGGAATATAAAATATACCCAATAAACATATGACTAAACAAAATAATATATATTTGTATAACGCACAACATTGAACAGTAGAAGTAAGCAAGAACTACCAATGATTGTTTCTACTAAAATTGTGATGTCATGCTTGCTTTCTTCTTAGGTGTGATAAATAGAGGATTGGTCCAAAAAATATGAATTGTATTCAAAAGTCTCAAAATAGTAATTTACTGATGATCTCTTTTAAAAGTTTGTGTGTGTGTCTTTGTGTGTGTGTTTGTGTGTACATTGTATTTCCAGAAAAAAATAAATTTCACAATATAAACAATGTTTTTGTGTTTCCTCAATGTACAAAGGTATCTGCCAATCCCCCTTCATGGACTACTGCCTTGTCGTGGCAAAGGGGCTTGCATAATTCAATGAAGCTATGAGCTATGCCATGCAGGGCCACCCAAGATGGAAAGGTCATAGCAGGGAGTTCTGACAAAACGTGATCCACTGAAGAAGGAAATGGCAACCCACTCCAGTATCTTTGCCATGAAAACCCTATGGACAGTACCAAAAGGCAAAATGATATGACGCTGGAAGATGAGCCCTCAGGTTGGAAGGCATCCAATATGCTACTGGGGAAGGCAGAGGGCTAGTACTAGTAGCACCAGAAAGAATGAAGCGACTGGGCCAAAGCCGAAAGGACGCTCAGCTGTGGATGCGTCTGGTGGTAAAAGGAAAGTCCGATGCTGTAAAGATTTTTTCTTCATAGGAACCTGGAATGTAAGATCCATGAATCAAGGAAAGCTGAACGTGGTCAAACAAGAGATGACAAGATGACATCTTAAGTATCAGCGAACTAAAATGGACAGAATCCCTCAGAAGAAATGGAGTAGCCTTCATAGTCAATAAAAGAGTAGGAAAAGCAACACTGGGATACAATCCTCAAAATGACAGAATGATCTCAGTTCGAATCCAAGGCAAACCATTCAATATCACAGTAGTCCAAGTCTATGCCCCAACCACCAGTTCTGAAGAGGATGAAATTGACCGGTTCTATGAAGCCCTACAGCACCTTATAGAACTAACACCAAAAAATGATGTCCTTATCATCATGGGGGATTGGGATGCTAAAGTAGAAAGCCAAAAGATAACCGGAATAACAGGCACGTTTGGCCTTGGAGTACAAAATGAAGCAGGGCACAGGCTGATAGAATTTTGTCAAGAGAATACGATGGTCATAGCAAACACTCTTTTCCAACAACCCAAGAGATGGCTCTACACATGGACATCACCAGACGGTCAACACAGAAATCAGATTGACTATATGCTCTGCAGCCAAAGATGGAGAAGCTCTATACAGTCAGTAAAAACAAGACCAGGAGCTGACTGTGGCTCAGACCATGAGCTTCTCATTGAAAAGTTTAGGCTTAAACTGAAGAAAGTAGGGAAAAGCACTATGCCACTCAGGTATGAATTAAATCATATCCCTGTTGAATATACAGTAGAGGTGACAAATAGATTTAAGGAATTAGATCTGATAGACAGAGTGCCTGAACAACTATAGACAGAGGTTCGCAACATTGTACAACAGGTAGCAACCAAAACCATCCCAAAGAAAAAGAAATGTAAGAACGCAAAATGGCTGTCTGAGGAAGCTTTGCAAATAGCTGAGGAAAGGAGGGAAGCGAAAGGCAAGGGAGAAAAAGAAAGATACACCCAATTGAATGCAGAATTCCAGAGAATAGCTAGAAGAGATAAGAATGCCTTCTTAAATGAACAGTGCAAAGAAATAGAAGAAAACAATAGAATAGGGAGGACCAGAGATCTTTTCAAGAAAATTGGAGAGATGAAGGGAACGTTTCATGCAAAAATGGGCATGATAAAGGACCAAAATGGCAGGGACCTAACAGAGGCAGACGAGAGTAAGAAGAGGTGGCAAAATTACACAGAAGAACTATACAAGAATGAGCTTGATGTCCCTGATAACCACGATGAGGTGGTCACTGACCTCGAGCCAGACATCCTAGAATGAAGTGGGCCTTAGAAAAGCTGAGCAACAACAAATCTAGTGGAGGTGACAGTATTCCAGCTGAGCTATTCAAAATCTTAAAAGACAATGCAGTAAAAGTGCTACACTCAATTTGCCAGCAAATTTGGAAAACTCAACAGTGGCCACAGGATTGGAAAAGATCAGTTTACATTCCAATTCCAAAGAAAGGCAGTGCCAAAGAATGTTCAAACTATCGCACCATTGCACTCATTTCTCATGCTAGTAAAGTTATGCTTAAAATCCTACAAGCTAGACTCCAGCAGTATGTGGATCAAGAACTACCAGAAGTACAGGCAGGATTTCGAAGAGGCAGAGGAACTAGTGACCAAATTGCCAACATACGCTGGATCATGGAGAAAGCTAGAGAGTTCCAGAAAAACATCTACTTCTGTTTCATTGACTATGCTAAAGCCTTTGATTGTGTGGATCATAACAAACTGTGGCAAGTTCTTAAAGAGATGGGAGTACCAGACCATCTTATTTGTCTCTTGAGAAACCCATATGTGGGCCAAGAAGCAACAGTGAGAACTGGACACGGAACCACTGATTGGTTCAAAATTGGGAAAGGAGTCCAGCAAGGCTGTATACTGTCGCCCTGCCTATTTAACTTATATGCAGAGCACATCATGAGAAAGGCAGGGCTAGATGAATCAAAAGTTGGAATTAAGATTGCCGGAAGAAATATCAAAAAATCTAAGATATGCATATGATACCACTCTAATGGCAGAAAGTGAAGAAGAACTAAAGATCCTCTTGTTACAGGTGAAGAAGGAGAGTGCAAAACCTGGGTTGAAACTTAACATCAAGAAAACCAAGATCATGGCATCCGGCCCTCTCAATTCCTTGCAAATAGGTGGGGAAGAAATGGAGGTAGTGACAGATTTTATTTTCCTGGGCTCCAAGATCACTGCAGATGGGGACTGTAGCCAAGAAATTAAAAGACGCTTGCTCCTCGGGAGGAAAGCCATGGCAAATCTAGACAGCACACTAAAAAGCAGAGACATCACCCTGTCAACAAAAGTGTGTATAGTCAAGGCTATGGTCTTCCCAGTTGCAATGTATGGCAGTGAAAGTTGGACCATAAGAAAGACTGAGCGCCAAAGAATTGAGGCCTTTGAACTGTGGTGCTGGAGAAGACTCCTGCGAGTCCCTTGGACTGCAAGACGATCAAACCGGTCAGTCCTAGAGGAGATCAACCCTGACTGCTCTTTAGAAGGCCAGATTCTGAAGCTAAAACTCAAATACTTTGGCCACCTAATGAGAAGGAAGGACTCACTGGAGAAGAGCCTAATGCTGGGAAAGATTGAGGGCAATAGAAGAAAGAGATGACAGAGAATGAGATGGCTGGATGGAGTCACTGAAGCAGTAGGCGTGAGCTTAAATGGACTCTAGAAGATGGTAGAGGACAGGAAGGCCTAAAGGAACGTTGTCCATAGGGTAGCGATGGGTCGGACACGACTTCGCAGCTAACAACAAATCTGCCAATCACAGTTATTGCTGCACTGCAACACCTAATGCTGCAACATTTGTGTATTGCTATATTATTGCTGTCATGAGATGTTGGTATACTTACATTAATGTTAAGTGTCGGAACACAGAAAGTTCCTTTGGCACAGCGGATAAATGGTTTCCTTCCAGGTATCTGAAAATCAGTTAAATTTGATAAACTGTTAAGAATATTCATTGGTTCTTTGCACAAAGAAAAACAAAACAATCTGAATTATTACAGCTGACATCAAACATTGCAGAAAGATTTAATTGCAAACAATAATATGAATTCCATCAATAAAAATGTGTAGATTAGAAAAAACATAGACTATGCATTTAGGGTTTGGACTAGGATCTTCAGCCAAAGAAGTTCACAAGGTCCCTTTGGGCCAGTCACAATAACTATGCACAACCTATCCATAGGTCTATTGCTGAAACAAATTGCAGTTTAATAGTGGAATGAATTATTCAATAGATGATAGGTTCCCAAGCCTCATGTAGCAGGGCAGGACTAAGGAAGCAAAAGCTATACAGATTTCTTTAATACTTGGAAACTAATAGGAGTTTACCCCTCTTATTGAGTTAATTAAGGTGGAATCTTTTTTAAGATATTGAGATTTTTTTTCTCAGATTTTTCCCCACTTGAATTGTGTTGCTATTTCAAATCAAATCAAATCAAATCTTTATTACAATTAAAGACCAGCATAGCTACTTATGAGATAAACTGTCTACTGACTTGCCTTCTGCTATTTCTTCCATTCCCATCCCAGGCTTGCCTCAGCTTCATACACAGATTCTCCTTCACCATATATTGATATAGAGGTTGGATAATCTGTTGGGGGTACTTTGATTTGGAACATGGGGCTGAATTTGATCTCCTTCCTTCTGATTATATGGTTCTTCCTGAGGCCTTTTGTTGGAACTGATCACTAAAAAAATTTCTTACTCAAGATTCCTTCCCATTATTCTATTCAATGAGAATATTAAATAGCAAAATGGAGCATTGCAATACAAAAGAAATACATAAATGTGCATGTATGCAAACACTGTCTGTCTGTCTCTCTTACATGCACACATGCACAGAGAGAGAGGGGGGGGAGGGAGAGAGAGAAAGAGAAAGAGACAGAGACAGAGACAGAATCCAATATCTCCTGGAATTTAAGAAAAGGACAAAATAAACGGCATCAGGTTAATATAGTTTTGCATATATCAGATTGATGACATGGTCTCCCAATCCTCCTTCTGCCTTTTTTCTAAATGTATGGGCTCATAGGAAAATTCTATGATGGCCTTTTGCTGTGTTCTTTGTTTTAAAGCCCAGACTATGAAAATGAGATGCATCTTTTACAAAACAATTGGGGGAAAAAAACCCTCACTCCAGTAGTTCACCCAGAGATCATATTAACAAAGAGACTGGGGAGGGGAACTCACACATGTCCTTGCTGTAAGGTTGTGCTTAATTAAAGCTACTAAAAAGAACTCCAAATGCTAATTGACCTCATTAGAATTATTTTTGCCCTCTGACTGCAAATTGCTCAGGCAAGCAATATTTCAATAACACATCAGAAGCTGACTCGGTCTAGCTGCACTAATACATACAACCATTTACTTTAACTGCTTAGTGAAAACATAAAATGAATATGTATCATCTGATATAATGGAGGCAGCATTATTTAAGATGTAAATGCTAAGTCAGAGCTCACCCAAGTCGTATATTCATTCCACAAAATAAATTATCATAAAAGGTTCCCTCAAAGGCTTACAGAGGAAAAGAGAAATTTACATTTTCATGTGACTATGCACCAGATCCAACAATGTTGAATTCTTACCCTCTAACATATTTGAGAAACGCCAAAACATGCACCAAACTATTCCACTGCTGAGCTTGTTCATGTTGATCTACTGCCTCTTCAGTCACATTTTTAAATTTGAATATGGCTTTTTTTCCTTTCATGACCACAATTAGTAATTATGGAAGCGAGAAATGATGCTTATGAGTTTCCTGGACTTGGCTCTGCGATAGCATTTCTGAGCCAATGCCCTGATTCGAAAGTTATGATCTAACTGTTAGTTATGCCAGAATGCATACTGGAAAGTACATTAATGCATATCCCATTAAGAGCACTATAATTCAGAATTGCATCCAGATATACTTTCCAACATCTCCTAATTTACTGCACGGAACTGAGAATGCTTCCTTAAAAGAACGCAGCACAGAAAAGTAGAAAATAGCATCTTGGTAAAAATTTTGGGCTTGATTATTATTGTTTTGTTTCTCTCATTTTTCTTTAAATTGACTGTTACTTGTATTTCACTTTTAGAGAGAACCTAGAGAAGGTTTTGACTTCTAAAGGTGTCAGTAAATCTTTAAAAGAACGAACAAACAGAGCTTACCAAGTTAAAGTAACAATGAGTCTTCTTTACCAGCAAAACAGTTGCATTCGAAAGAAGCATATTTACTTACTTATTTGTAAGACGTTTTATATTACATTGATCCAAGAGGGTCTAGTATTGCTTATCTTGAAAGGGAGCACATGTGGTCTTCATTTAACCACCATTCACTAAGGAATGGTTCAAACTTTGAGCAGTGCTGAAACGAGTGGTACTTAGGACCATCTTCAAACTTCTACCTGTTGCAGCATCCTGATCTCTCTTTGTCACCTTCTCTGCAGACTTCATGCAAGCAAAGTCAATGGGGAAACTAGCAGGAGGTTGCAAATGACAACCATGTGACATAGCCCTCCGCGACAGTGCATGATTTGCTTAATGACAGCAACTGAAAGTGCTGGAATGACCATCACTAACTGAAACAATCATGCAACATTGCACTTTGATACTGTTTCACCTAGTGACAGAAATTCCGGTTCCAATTGCTGTCGTTAATCAAGGACTACCTGTAGTGTGAAGGTATTGTATGTATACACATTATCCCCATTGTTTAATAAGCCAGTCAAATAATAACAATAACAATAATCATAATAGTAATATCAGTCTCAGACCGGGAATCTAATTGTAGATTATTAATTTAGACTAATAGAGACATCACCCTGCCAACAAAAGTGCGTATAGTCAAGGCTATGGTCTTCCCAGTTGCAATATATGGCTGTGAAAGTTGGACTATAAGAAAGGCTGAGTGCCAAAGAATTGAGGCCTTTGAACTATGGTGCTGGAGAAGACTCCTACAAGTCCCTTGGACTGCAAAGCGATCAAACCAGTCAGTCCTAGAGGAGATCAACCCTGACTGCTCTTTTGAAGGCAAAATCCTGAAGTTGAAACTCAAATAGTTTGGCCACCTAATGAGAAGGAAGGACTCACTGGAGAAGAGCCTAATACTGTGAAAGATTGAGGGCAAGAGAAGAACGGGATGACAGAGAATGAGGTGGCTGGATGGAGTCACTGAAGCAGTAGGCATGAGCTTAAATGGATTCCAGAAGATGGTAGAGGACAGGAAGGCCTGGAGGAGCGTTGTCCATGGGGTCGCGATGGGTCAGACATGACTTTGCAACTAACAACAAAAAATTTAGACTAATATAGCAGTAATTGGGGGTAAAATGGAGAATAGTAATGTAACTGAAATACTGAATGGCCAAACAATCAAGAGCCATTAGGATGAAGCCTACAAGTATCTGAGCATTTTACAGTTGGATAATATCAAGCATGGACAAATTAAAAATATGATTAGTAAAAATACATTCAAAGAGTGAAAAAATTGCTAAAGACAAAACTGAATGATGGAAACACCATCAAAACCATCAAGATCTGGGTTATATGTCTAGTATGATCCAGTGCTAGAATTATTAATTGGACATAAGTTGAACTGAACAGTTTGCACCAAAACATAGGAAAACTCTTGGCTATTCACTCATGATTATTCATTACACCCCCATAGTGATACTGAAAAAGTATACCTGCCCTGCAGTAATGGAGGCAAAGGTTTAAAAAGTATGCATTGGCTGATTATGTAAAAGACAGCCAAGCATAAGCATTGGTGCAAACTAAAAATTGGAACTTGCTGAATATATAGGAAACAAAACATGAATATTGAAATAATGTAATAAAAACACGAACAGAATGCTGGCAAGGAAAAGTATTACATGGTCAATTGCTACAAAAGACTGAGGGGAAATGGAGAAAGAACAAATGCTGGCAATGGCTTACAACTGGAACATTTAATTGAAAAATCATCAAATGATTCAAAGTGAAGTTTGTGCAAAGAAGAGGAAAAAGAAACTATAGATCATACACCCAGCTCTGCTCTACAAGAACATCACAGAAATTGATTATAATCAACAACATTATACAGTTGCCAAAATAATATACTGGAATATCTGTAAAAAATATCATGTGGCACTAATGAAAAAATGATGGGAACATAGAACTGAAAATGTAGTTGTGAATGAGCAGGTTAAAATATTGTGGGATTCTGGAATACAAATGGATAAAGTGTTGGTTTATAACCCACCAAATTTAATTATGGTTGAAAAGACAAAATTATGGATAATATGTAAACTGTGGTAGACCTAGTGGTTATTGGTACACTGGGTGCCATATCAAAAAACTGTTGAATGGCACTTAGAAAATCTCCTAGAGACAAAATTCTCAGTCAACAGAAAAGCTCTCTAATTAAAAAAGAAGAGGAATCGAAACAAAGAATAACTGAGCATCTAGAATAGTACAAAAAACAGAAAGTTGGCTGTGCTGAAATTTCTTACTAAAAATCAGCTAGCACACGTACTAAAAGATGCCAGCATTGTAATATCAAAGATAAGCACCAGCTCACTGCAAGAAACAAACCAACAAAGCTACAGTTATAGTTGAAGATCTTGAATGCAAAATCAAGAAACAAGAAAAAAAAGTGAAATTAAAATGGAAATTAGGCTGGAAAATAACATCAACTTGCTAAGGTCAGATGGAAGCAAGCTAGAACAAATGGAAGAAATGAAACTGAAGAACAAAGGATACCTGATCAAGAAATATCACCTAGATTCCTAGAGACAAGGAAAATCAAGAAAGCAGTGGAAATAATAAAGCAACAAATAACTACCATAGCCAAGAAAATCAGCAGATATGCACACTATAGGCAAAATCTCTAGTTTCCAGTCAAAAACTGATAAAGAAAAAAAATGCATTTCTGGACACTCCAATCCCGCAAATACAAGAATGCAGTTTGGATAAAGGAAGTGGAGAAGGAGAGAAAAAAAAGTTAAAATGAAATAACTTATAACAGCAGAAATGGTGCAGAAAAGAGCAAGAAAGATCGAGAATTGATCACACCAGGACAGGTGAAGATGAAATGCTCCATGATTGGAGATGAAGAGCTCCAGCAGCTCTTTATCTGGGATTCCCTTCACTTCTCACTTAATATCCTACATGTCTTGGGATTATGGTAACAACCAGGACTATTTGGATAGTTGTAATTTAGTGATGTCACATGAAAGCATGCTTTATGACTGCATCACTTAGTGACAGCATTCCCTTTCCCAGTTCCTTTGTAATTCAAGGATTACTTGTAATAATTTAATGCAACAATTGGATGCAAAAATTTAGTATTGGGCTATGCAAAGTAAGCCACAAAGTGTATTCATATCATTATCTGTTTTTTAAATAAGATGTTGCTGCATTATGTGCCTAAAACAATGGAGCATTGAATTCTGAATCCATCATAATTCTGCTGAAGACCTAGTCTTGTGTTAGTAGTCACTTGGCTTGGAAATCTGAATGGTTGGAAGTTACCGAGCCAAATGGAAAGAAATTATAGCAGGAAGTAATCATATTGTTAAAAATAAGTAGTACTTTAAATGGTTTGTTGGACCCGTGCCCTTCCTGGCTGGTTTATGCAGCTAGGGAGAGGACACGAGGCTGGCTCCAGGCGGTTATATCTGCTTCCTTGAGTGAGGGCTATTTCCCCGCCATCTTGAAGGAGGCGGTGGTGAGACCTCTCCTCAAGAAGCCTGCCTTGGACCCAGCTGTTTTGAACAACTTTCGTCCAGTCTCCAACCTTCGCTTTCAGTGGTTCTCCTCCTATCTCCTGGGACGCTCGCAGTCGGTGTTGGCAGGGGGGCAGAGATCGGCCCCTAGGTCTCTCGTTTGTGGAGTTCCTCAGGGGTCGGTTCTCTTGCCTCTCCTGTTCAACATCTACATGAAACCGCTGGGTGAGATCATTTGTGGTTTTGGAGTTGGGTATCATCAATATGCCGATGATACCCAACTTTTCTTTTCGACCCCAAACCACCCCAGTGATGCCCTCGCTGTGATGTCCCGTTGCCTGGAGGCGGTTCGGGTCTGGATGGGGAGGAACAGACTTCAACTCAACCCTGACAAGACTGAGTGGCTGTGCATTCCGGCATCCCGGGACATTCAAAATGTTCCATCTCTTTCTATGGGGGGTGAGCTCTTACCCCCCGTGGATAGGGCTCGCAACTTGGGAGTCCTCCTAGATTCGCGGCTTACCCTAGAAGATCATATAGTGGCCGTGACTAGGGGGGCTTTCGCCCAGGTTCGCCTGGTGCACCAGTTGCGGCCCTATCTGGACCGGGATGCCTTGTGTACGGTCACTCATGCGCTCGTGACCTCTCGCCTTGACTACTGTAATGCTCTCTACATGGGGCTTCCCTTGAAGACCACTCGGAGGCTCCAACTGGTACAGAATGCGGCCGCGAGAGTTGTCTTGGGAGTTTCTCGGTACTCCCATGTTACACCTTTGCTCCGCGAGCTGCATTGGTTACCAGTTGTCTTCCGGGTGAGGTTCAAGGTCTTGGTTATGATCTTTAAGTCCTTACATGGCATGGGTCCGGGTTACCTCGGGGACCACCTGCTGCCGGCGTCAACTCCCCTCCGCCCTGTACGTTCCCACAGAGAGGGCCTCCTCAGGGTGCCTCCAGTCAGGGAATGCCGACTGGTGGCCCCCAGGGGGAGAGCCTTCTCTGTGGGCGCCCCGGCATTATGGAACCAGCTGCCGGTGGAGCTCCGGATGGCATCAGACCTCCGAACCTTCTGTCGCGGTCTGAAGACCCACTTATTTGAATTAGCTGGTCTGGCCTGATGGGGGATTATGGGTTTTAAATTGTTGTTTTAGAATGGTATTATTGTTTTAATTGGGCATTGGTTTAATCTTTTTTAACTTTTGTATTGTTATTTATATATGCCCTGTGAACCGCCCTGAGTCCCTAGGGAGAAGGGCGGTATATAAATTAAATAAAACCTTAAACCTTAAACCTTAAATCATGGAAATAAAATCTGAAGAGAACAAATTACTCTGCATTGTGGATGATAAGCAGTACTAAAGTATTCTCAGGGGCCTGTTTTGTGGAAATTATCATTTTTGTACATATTGAATTGATATTTGATAAATGTCAGTTGTTCTAGGATCAAGTTTCATAATTAGCTCATTTTTATTCTGTTCCCAGTATCACCCTCTACCTCAGCTGATTACATACTGAGCTATAAAGCCTTGAATAACAAACTGTGAGAAGATAATATAGTAAGAAATTAGATAATAGAAGCTAATGAGAATAAGAGAAATCCTTTATTACCAGAGGAAAAGATAGGGAAGCTGACTTTTCCTGAAAAAATACTGAACTTTTAATGTGAAGAATGTTTTAAAGAGACCACATTTAGAACAGATAAAGGAAAATATCAATTTCTAAATAGGGTTAATTGAGGAACAAAATTATTTTTGAATTTTCATGTTTAGCAATATTCAATTTAGAGCACTACGTTTTGGCCAGTTTTATTATTCCTGTAACAGTGGTCGTATGTTTCTTACATTGTGTATAGCCAGCCTCTAGGATTGGCAAGTGAAATAGAATTATGCAGTTAAACAGTGTGAGCAACAGGTGGATAGATAACTTTTTTGAAAATGCAAAACATGGGTTCGTCCTTATATAAAATTGACATACAAATGAGCTATGAGCTTTTCATGAAATGGATAAATACGTTTGTTTGGAATAGTTGTCTCCCCAGATAAGCAGAATGAACATTTTATGAGTTATGGTTTTCTGGACATTTAGTTTTTTACCCCTTTGCCTCTCACAATATACCCTTTTGGTAACCATTTGGCTATCCATATAGATTGAATTTTTAAAAGAATTCAGAAAAGGGAAATAAATCAGGAATTACAGAGTATATCTTAATATTTGTACCAAGATTTGAGACTTGTTTAAAACAGGAAATTCACCATTATTTCTACCAAACACACACACACACACACACACACACACAAAGAGAGAGAGAGAGAGAGAGAGAGAGAGAGAGAGAGAGAGAATGTTTATAATTACCAGGAAAATAATTCTAATTCTATTAATACCAATCTTTCTTGAAGTAGCTTTTAAAATGTTATTTTATTAACAGTCACCAAAATATAAAAATGTGAACAACATGGAACACGCTATCAGGTAGAATAAAGGAGCAAATGCCAGGGATTTCTAAGAAGACATGGGTAAACAGAGCTGTGAATTCTACAAGAGCTGTAGAGTAAGCATTTAATTAATTAAGATGTGATGCTGTTGGACTCTTAACCTCTGGGTGCTCACAAAACACTAAGAAACATGAAATAATGACAGTAACAATAAAATCAAACTAGGATGTTGTGATGAACCTAGCAGACAACCAGAGTATCCCACCTAAATGTATAACACCGAGTGGAGGGTTCTTCAATTACTATAGTACAGGAGGGTAGCTAAATTTTTAGAGCCTTCAGAAGAACAAGGGAGCCATATGTATCTCAGTACCCATGGATTGGCAGAAGATTCTACCCAGTAACCAGAATTATCAATTTTGTCATTTTTGTATGTGCAATAATAAAGATGGTTTTTTGTTTCAGATGTTAAATAACTTGAATTCATTCAGTTTCAGATCTTACAATAGACAGCTTCCATAACCAGTGGAAAATAATTAAATGTGCAATAATCAACTGGTTCTTGTTGTTGTTTCACCTAATTATCTTCTTTTTGGACAAAATTAAAATCTCTTTTTGGGGTGAAAGTGAATCATCATTTTAAATACAGGATTTGAAGAAGATGTTGCAATCGTATCAATAGATTATAGATTTATTTTTAAATTAATCTATTTTAAATCCCCAATTGTGTTTACTCTGTGATAATGATAATAGTAAAGTTGGAAGGGACCTTGGAGGTCATCTAGTCCAACCCCCTGCTCAGGCAGGAAACCCTATACCATTTCAGACAAATGGCTGTCCAGTCTCCTCTTAAAAACTTCCAGTGTTGGAGCATTCACAGCTTCTGGAGGCATGTTGTTCCACTGGTTAATTGCTCTAACTGTCAGAAAGTTTCTCCTTAGTTCTAGGTTGTTTCTCTCCTTGATTAGTTTCCATCCATTGCTTCTTGGCCTGCCTTTGGGCGCTTTGGAGAATAGCTTGACTCCCTCTTCTTTGTGGCAGCCCCTGAGATATTGGAACACTGCTATCATGTCCCCTCTCGTCCTTTTCTTCGTTACACTAGACATACCCAATTCCAGCAGCCATTCCTTATATGTTTTAGCCTCCAGTCCCCTAATCATCTTTGTTGCTCTTGTCTGTACTCTTTGTAGAGTCTCAACATCTTTTTACATCATGGTGACCAAAACTGGATGCAGTATTCCAAGTGTGGCCTTACCAAGGCATTGTAAAGTGGTATTAACACTTCACGTGATCTTGATTCTATTCCTCTGTTAATGCAGCCTAGCACTGTGTTGGCGGTTTTGGCAGCTGCAGCACACTGCTGGCTCATATTGAAGTGATTGTCCACTAGGACTCCGAGATCCCTCTCAGTTACTACTATTGAGCAAGGTACACCCTACACTATACCTGTACATTTGTTTTTTTCTTGCCTAAATGTAGAACCTTACTTTTTTCACCACTGAATTTCATTTTGTTAGATAGCGCCCAGTGTTCAAGTTTGTTCAGATCCTCCTGTATCTTAAGCCTGTCTTCTGGAGTGTTGGCTATTCCTGCCAGTTTGGTGTTGTCTGCAAATTTGATGAGTTCCCCATCTATCTCTTCGTCCAAATCATTGATGAAGATGTTGAAGAGCACTGGTCCCAGAACAGAGTCCTGGGGCACCTCACTACACACTTCCCTCCATGTAGATGCAGTTCCATTGAGGACCACATGCTGAGTACGGCCAGTCAGCCGGCTACGAATCCATCTGGTGGTGATGCTGTCTAACCCACATTTTTCTATCTTATCAAGTAGTAGGTTGTGATGTACTTTATCAAATGCCTTACTGAAGTCCAAGTAAATTATATCCACAGCATTCCTCTGACCCACTAATTTTGTCACTTGGTCAAAGAATGCAATAAGATTTGTCTGGCATGATCTGTTTTTGACAAACCCATGTTGGCTTTTAGTAATGATTTTGTTTGCCTCTAGATGCTTACTGATTCGTTGTTTGATTATCTTTTCCAGAATCTTCCCAGGTATTGAGGTCAGGCTGATATGTCTGTAATTTCCTGGATCCATTTTTTTCCCTTTTTTGAAGATGGGAACTACATCAGCTCTCTTCCAGTCCTCTGGTAGTTCCCCAGTGCTCCAGGATCTTTGAAAAATATAGTTCAGTAGTTCTGAGATCACATCCGCCAGTTCCTTGAGAACCTTGGGGTGTAATCCATCTGGTCCTGGTGATTTGAACTCGTCTAGGCTGGACAGGTGCTCACTTACCATTTTCTTGCCTATCTTAACTTGTGTTTCTATTCTGTTTTTTATGGCACTATTTTTTGATAGGTTGGTTGCTTTTTGATAGGTTGGTTGCTATTGCTTGTCACCTTCTTGCCACTTTCACCCATTAATGGACCAATCATTTCCTTCACTTTTTTCTACTAAATGTTAATAGTGTGAAATAGATTGTCAAGATTAAACTATTAAGATTAAATTATTGTATCTCAAGGTAATTCAGTGTGATTAATATTGAAACATTTACTTCTAAGTCAAACAAACAGAAGCTATGAAGAGAACCTCAAGAAAACTGGAGATCTCTGCAGATTTCAGTCTTAAGTGTTGCTTGTCTTTTGTACCTGAAACATGTTAAGGATTTATTACATAAACTGTTATTTAACATTGCTGATTATTTGATATCATTATTCTAGATGTGAAAATTGTGAGTTTTTTCTCCCAGTGGGGGAAAAATAACTATTACAAATGATATATCCTTTGAGAAAATACTGAACTAGAAGATTTCCATCTATGGTGTGTTAAACAAAGCTGCATTTTTGTTTAAATGAATCCTGGCTTATGTGGGATTAGGTTTTCTTATTAAATTGCTAGGCTCTTTTCAGTGTTAAAGGGGAAATTCTCTCAATTGCAAATTACCAGATAGCACATAAACAGTAAATATTATCAGAGAACAGGTATTAAAAATCCACAAGCTGACTGTCTATTAAATATTCCATTTCATAATTAACACTTTAATCAGCAGCAATTATGGAGTATAACAGCGTGAGTCAGTATTCAATTTCATAGTGAATACTATGATACTACTATAAGCATTTCAATTTTCTCTTTTAAATGTGCCAGGTCTAACTATAACAATACAATAAAGATCTGGAGAACAAATTGTTGAATAAAAAAATAGGGCAAAAATAATTGCTACTTTTCTTTATGTGCATTGTGGCAAAATAGAAACACTGTCTGCTTTTTCTATTTATTATGTGTAACAACTGAAATTATTGGAATATATATTTGGTTGCAAAAAGTGTAGATTTCTTCTTCAAGAAGCAAAGAGATAGTTTTTTAATTATACAGATTCCCTAAAAAGTGTCACTATACATGTCAATAATGGCAGATGTAAGTTTGTATAATATTTATTGTATAATATTATACAGTTATTTTTATTATACAATAATAAAGCCATGAAAAAGTTACTACTTTTTATAAATATATTTTATATTTTATATTTTTAAATATAAATATATTTTATAAATATATTTATAAATATATTTTAGTTAGAAAATATCAAATTGGGTTAGATTTTTTATTACATAAATCTTTTGTTTTTTAGATCTGTTCTTAATAGTAACCTGTAGCACCTCCAAGAATATTTTCATACATTCCCAAATCCACTTTATCTGTTTATATCTTTCTCTTTTTGTATTGTCTGGTTCATCCTTTATTTGTATGAAATGCCCAAAGAATGTGAATAGATTTTACATCTTAACATTATCTAGTTTTAGTGAGAAGCTAAACCATCCCAATTTCATCTTATTTTGTAAGCACCACTGTGTCATTCTTTTTTATGTATATGATTAAAGATTTTGATTACAACAGTAAAAACTAATACAAACTGAACTTAAAGAAAAGAGAATAGAAAGAATAAAAAGTGCAAGGAACAAGAAAAAGAATAAAATAAAGAAATAGAAAAGAAACATAAGTATCTTTCAACATTTATTACAACATGTATAGACAAATTTATATTTCTTCATCCCATATCTATTGTTATCTATAAACAAATCCATAAGACATCCACTTTTAAGTCCTACTGTCATCAAAAATGTGTAAAGGGTTGCCAGAACCTTGCAAAAAATTTGATCAAATAAACCAACTTTATATTCTTTCTTTTTTACTTTAAACAGTCTTAATCATTCAAATATAGTAGGATTTGAATTCTCTTCTTTAACCCATCACAGACTTCTTCAAGGGTTTAACAAGTCTCTTTTGTAGATCCAATAAGAAAACATTTTCCAAGTCATTCTCTTGTTTTGTAATTCCACTTTCAATACTTTCTCTGGTTTTTCAGACAAAATATGCTCAACATCTGTCATTTTCTCATTAACATAGAGCCAGACATCGTTATTGTTGATATTGTAGTGACAAATTTCTGCTCTGTTCTTCACATACTGTATCTCCTTCAATATTTCCAAAGTTATGATGTTTTATGTCATATGTAATGTCAGATCCAGTACTAAACGACACAAACATAGGTTTGTAATTTTTCCCTTCTGCTTAGAATCTTTAGTTCCCTCTACTGTCCAGTTTTTAAAATCATAAAGTTGCTTATCTTTGTTATAGCATACAATAGCCAAGATGGCCAAAATAAATCTGATTCCAGTAAGAAGCCATTTACTTTTAAAGTTAATTCTGAAACATTATAACAAAAGTCAATATTGCAAATTTATATGGACTACTTATGAGTTTCTTAGATAAAAATCTTTAGGCTTTTGCCATTTCTTTCAAATTCTTTTAACCTCAAGCTTATAATTGACTTTTCTTTTGAGCAGAGTTGAAGCTAAACTCATCCAGTGACTTTCAAACTTGTTATTCTGAAGGTCTTTAATAGCTTTAAGATAGTTAATAGATAATTTCTGAAAGTTATTAGAAACTGAAGCTTGCAAAGTTAGTGTCCTTTAAAACTGCCACAGTGGTGTACAAGATGGTTTTATACATTCTTCTCCTGATGCCCAACCTCAGAGGGGACCAAAGTTCTGTGAAGTACAAAGGGATAATTTCTCATCCTCTCCTTATCTGGAGAGGTTCCAGAAAGAGGGTCTACTAACCAGTTCTTCAGTATTTATTGTGGTCATTGGCTCTTGTAGAAGCATCTTCAGTTTGCCATGCCTCCCCTTGAAGACTACCACTCGATAAACATATGTATTATTTCTTTTCTTTAATGTATTTTATCTTATAGTCTTTATTGAAAAAGGCTTTTCAGAGCCTTATGAAGATCAGTAGTGCAATTTATTCTAACTGGGAGCAAGATTCCATATTGTATTATTAATCCATTGGCACTACATAGAAATAAAGTTTGTAATCAATAGCAATAGCAATAACTCTTAAACTTATATATCGCTACACAATGCTTTGTTCTCTGAATGGTTTACAATGCCAGCATATTGCTCCCAACAATCTGAGTTCTCATTTTACCAACCTCAGAAGGATCCTTGAGGCAGTCAGGATTGAGCTCCTGGCAATACTGCATTCCAAACACTGTGCCACCATGGCTCCTAATCAATGTTTCCTTTATACAGTAATCACTGAACATGATTTGCCCTATTGTGAATAAACCAAATACGACAATTCCAGATATATTCAAGTGCTTTAAATGCTAAACTAAATTTAACTTTTAAAATAAAGCTACAAAAAAGGCTAACTTTAATTAATCTGAAGTATTGCTTCATTCCTATTTTTACCACTTACTATCAAGTCCTTCGAGCCTGCCAATGAATGTAAGTTTAGTTAAGCGGTATGGCCCATGTGACCTATTTTTAAGGTTTCCAGAAATTTCTAGAAAAAGGGTGCTGTTCAGATATGATGCTACAAAATGTGTAAGTAGAAAAAAGGAGTTAATGTTTAATATTTGTATTTTTACTTGTATTTTACTGTTGTTAGCCGCCCTGAGTCCTTCGGGAGATAGGGTGGCATATAAGTCCCATTAAATAAATAAATAAATAAATAAATAAATAAATAAATAAATAAATAAATAAATAAATAAATAAAGTAAATACATGGTGTAGGAGAAAAGCAGAAAAAAGGTACTAATATACACTGGCATTTTTTTAAAAAAATAATGAGTTGGTGACAAAACTAGTTTACTACTGAATTAATCAAAATGTAAAAGTGAACTTCACAGTCCTTTCTACAGAGCATCTCTGTCATGGAGAAATCATTGGTATCAACAGCCGCTGGCTCCAGTACAATATTTAAAAATGTTGTGACAGTTCTCACATTCATCTGCATTTCATCAAGTAATCTATAGGTGTACGTGAACCAGGAATTGATTATGTGTTCCCAGTGTTGAGAAATAAGCAGTTTTAATTCATAATTAAAAAAAGAAATGTATGAATGTGGATAAAGATGTTTAATATATTGCAATATTTTTTGGAAGACATGCAGTATATGCATATAAATAAAACACTTTGACATAAAAGAAGAATATATTTGTCTTAAGATGTAAACTGAATCCCTACCAGGATCAATATTTCGGGACAGATATGAAATGCTCAAAGGAAAGAAAAATATAATTCCCTCAGCAGTTAGGAAAAGTATATCCAGCATATGGATTAACTATGGTGTAGCTCATGCTGATCTAGAAATTGTTAAGATGTCAAGGAACTGACTCATACATAGCCTCACCCCAAATGCACCCAATGTTGAGGCTACGATGCATTGGACAACATGCAATTGTGACAGTGTGCTGTCAAAGGTTTCAAGGGTATATCATAAGCTGAGATTCTGGATCCTGTAATCACAGCAATCAAGAGTATGTTATGGTAAAAATCTGATAAACCTGAATCCAGAGGATATTGTTTAGTTTAGTTTTAGGTTCTCCAGGGCCAAGAATCTGAAGCCCAGCATGCAGAAAATATTCAGCATGCAAAATATATTGATTTGTTATCTGACTAACAGCTGAAGGGCTAGATTTCTTATTTGGCTAATAAAAAAAACTCGCTTGTCAACTGCAAGATGTGATCTTGCATCATAACTTTGAGACATTACCCACAAATGTGCCAGAGATTCTCACACTTTCCTTTTTCACAGAGTCCTCAATGTCTTATTAATTTTTTCGTGGCACCCCTAGAAGTTCCCAAACTGTGTGGTGTGTTGCCCTGGAGTACCACAGCAAATTCATTAATGATTTTGTTTATTAGTAAAATATCCTATGACACCCTTGTGAGTTCTATGTAGCACACCAGGATACTGCCACACACAGTTGTAGTTTTTCACTAGAGATTACATTTCAAATCATGAATCCCTTGATACTTATTTTCACTAATAAACTTGACCAATGACCCCAATGAAGAAGTAAATTAACATTTTTAGAATATAATTCAGGATACAAGATATAAGGATATGATTACAGGGAATTGGTCTTCTATATTGACTAATGGCACAGAATTTTTTGTTTTTAATTCCCTACTAATAAAAAAATGAGAAATATATTCAAAAAAAATTATGCTGAAATTCTTCTCCCTTTGGGGAATGAAATTTTCCATCTGTCTCTATATCCAGTATTATATAGGATCTCTTACAGTAAAATATTTCCTTTTATATAGATATTTTGGAACTCTAATTTACTACATTTTTGTGAGATGTATGTCAGGTTTTGTTTTCAATTAATATGGAATCTATAAATGGACGATTATGGTTTAATAAAAAGCATTTTAGATGAACATTTTAATCACAAAACTAGTGTAATTTTCCCATTGCAAATTGGAGTTTATAAATATAAGAATCTATAACATTAATTAAAATGCTACTAAAGAAGTCCTTCCCTTTATTATTAGAATTTTACCAGGACAACAGAACAAATGAGTTAGGGGGAAAGACACATAAGATGCTCAAGGAAATCTTTCAAATATCATCCTTTGAGCATCTCAAGGGTTATTATGATAAATAAGAGTGGAAGAGAGCAGCTTAACAGAACTGTATATAAGACAGCAACTATAGAAGTGGCATTTGTGGAATGAGGCACAAATAACACACACTGCCCTTCATCTTACCCTTTGCTGGCAAGATTTGGTTTTAGCATTACTTGGGAATCATAACTTTGTTTAGAACATGTACACAAATGACACATGAATGCATTATTTTGGACAGAGATGCCTTTAAAGCAAGCTCCCAGAAACATCACTGGATGTTGGAATATCTCAGTCACATCAGTAACTTGCCTTATCTTTGGACATACCCTGCATTCATTTAAAATTTCAATATGACAACAGACTTATGCTGCAAAGTGAAATATGTAACTATGAATTATCTCAATTTAATACTGTTTTCCTGAGAACCACTCTTCGATGACTGTAATCAAACACAAAAATAGATGCATTTGCTTCTACAGAATCAAAGATATACAAATGTCTATTAATTGCTACACCATTTTCAATCGGGATAGTTAAAAATTCCATCACTTTTCATGACTCCTAAATGTAGGCTGTTCCCAGAAATTAGCAAAAGGACAATTATGTTACAAGGACATAACTATAAGATCATGCTGATCTGCAATGCCAAGGACAGGCCACTTGACAGCACCAAGAAAAATATTCAAAAGTCAATTTCTTAATACATTAATCACTGTAGTATTGAAACAGAAGTGTTCCAATGAAGAAATAAATACTGAGTGTATGTTTAATGTATGCATGAATCAATGAAACAAATTGAGTGCTAAATAAAAAGTTTGAATCTATTGGTTCTATGCACAACTTTTACCACGAAGAAAAAGAAAATGGACTTCTGATTTTGGGCTGATTAGGAAGAGAGAGAGAGAAAGAAAAAAAACATTTCAGACTGGTTCATTAGTAAATAGACACCATCAGATACACTGTTATGTCTGACTGATCAAATAAGTAAAGCAAGAGAACATCAATGATCAGTGTAATAACTACAAAAACCCAGGCACTCAAATTTCTTTACAAATTAAAGTTTCTGTGGATGACAGAGGACAAAACAACACCAGATGTCAAAATCACCCAACTCTTGGCTCTTTTAGAAATAACAGAATAGATCTGGGAAAAGTTATGGGGAGGTTAGGATCTAAGCTCATATTCTGAAGACTCTGATCCATGAATATTTAACTGCACCTATCTCCCTGAACTAAGTCTTGAAGGATATGATATAACTTTATTTTCTTAACTATATTCATTGACATAAATGATATGATAATTGTCTATATTTAGGTTCCAAAAAGAACAAAAGCAGGAACAACAAATTGCCCTGACACACAATACTGGATTTGGATTTTTGCTTATATACACTCCAAAAATGATGATCAAATCAAACCAATTGTTTTCCTCACTAGCAGATTCCCTTATTATTGGCATTTGCTAGGATAAATCAACCACATACTATGGTCTATTATCTTTGCATGTTTATACATTCACATTTACTTAACCAGAAATGCTGTTATTCACATTTCTTTTGGCTTTTGGCTGACAGTTTAGATAACCAGAACCATCCATCATGCTTGGGAACAATCTAAAATAGCAGGCCTACTTACAGGAAAACCTGTCGTGGAGATAAATGTTATTGTGTAATTGAGGAATAAAGTTATTCTACAAATATTCATGTTGTGTAGTGAGTTCGTTGTGCAGGAATGAAGATGAGGCGAGTGAGTTCAGCAATGGTCATGTTTATTTGCTTGCAGGATCTGAACTGAGGACCTGAGCTGCAGCTTGCATCAATTTATAGCCTGGCCCCTAGGCGGCAGCCAATAGGTTTAAAGCAACCCATTGCCACCTAGGGGCAGCCAATTGCAGCACTGGAGACAGGGTGTCTGAGTTGCTGGGAGCCATTAGCTAGCTCCAGCTTACCACATGGTGTTACAATTGAGCCCAATACATAACAATTCACATATTTGTAAATTTAAGATGGGGGTGGAGGGGAAGTACCAGAGAGCATTAGTAGGCTATAAAAGAGCCTGAACATTGTTTAGTATATAGAAAAAACATTTACCAAAATCTGTGAAGACCAAAGTTACCAAGAGGAGGTAAGGGGGGGGGGGAAAGGAAAAAAACGAACTGACAATTATAAATGAATTACAATTAGTTTAATTGGCATTCTTTGCATTTAGCATTTTGGTAATTTACCAAGGGAACTTTATTAGGTGATCTTAAAATACAATAATGAATTGGCATAAAGATCTTCCATATCACTACTTTTGTAAATTATTTTTTCTTGCAGAAACATATTTTCGGATGATAACAAGGCATTTTGTTCCTGTCTACCAATTAATCTAATATGGGAAATCCAATTTCTTTAGTGGAGAAAGGAATAGTGGCGCTGTTTCATTTTTTTCTCTTATTTTACTAATAAGAAGAAAAACTAATTTGAGATGGCTGCTGTAGCTCTGACAGTCTTTGGAATGAAATTAAAGAGGTATCTTCCCCAAAGTGTGTGTGTGCACGCACACTCTCACGCACACACACAAACACACACACATTGTATAGACTATAGATGAGGTACCATTCAATATACACACATTTTACAGTGAAAATCACTTATAGTCAGATATGATGAATATCAGGGCCACATTTTCAAACAATCCAAACATATAACCACATATTAGCATTTAGGTAACCTAATGTTGGTTCTGGGGCAAATAGCATTCATCAGCAAAGAGTCTGTCCTATTTGCATGTCTTTGTTTCAATTAATGGGTTGTAGAATTAATGAAACCCAGATTTGATAGACCAATTATTCCTTTTGTATAGAAAACAACATTAGAAGCAAATGAGAAGCCATCCCTTCCTGTTGCACATATAATTTACATTTTAATCTGAGTAATATCTATTATATTAGCCCTTTTTAAACTATTTCATGAAAATTAAAAAAAAGTGTCACTGCTTTGCATATATGTTTTGCATTTAGTCTTCCTAGAGTGCAACCAAATAATTCATTCTTCAGAGAATGAAAGAACTGAGAATTATAAAGGCTGGCGGATCAGATCAAAGCCATATCTACTCCAGCTTTCTATTCCATCCAGATGCCAGTGGAAAACTCACAAACAGGAGCTTATTCTCACTCATGTTTTCTAGTTGATAGCTGTAAATGTACTACCATTATTACTTAGAGACAGACACCGAAGCACAAATACTATAGTAGCCATCAAGAGCCTCATCAACCTTAAATCTGCATAATCCCCTTTCAAATCTATTCCTATTGTGACCATTGGCACATATGTTTATAAATCCATAAATTAACTCTTCACAGTGTGAATAGCATTTCTGATCAACCATTAGTTTTGGTAGATGACCATGTACTTTAATCTTTTGAAAGAAAAAAAAATGTTTATATCTTCTACCATATTCTCTTCTCCACAAACTTAATCTTTTTTTCTAAGTTAAAGAGCCAACCACCTTTATCAAATGAGAATTAATTTTACCTGTTGAACTTTTTATTTGTCCTTTTCTGCATTTTCATTGCTTTATCATACTGTGATCAGAATTAGAAACAGTATTTTAACCATGGCCCTACTGTAGATATTTATAAAATGCTATTGATTGTATTTGCAATGATGTATATAATAAAAGTGACATTCTGGGGATACTCATTATGTTTGGTTATCATTGGGTTTGGAGGCTGGGATATTTTTCTCCTATTAAATCTCCCCTTCTGTTTTTATCACTTATTTTTCTGAAGCATATAAAATTTTGTATAGGTTGCTATTATCTCCCTACTATGGTGTGGAGGAACCCAGGCAATATATCTCTAGAAAAGTATTGAGGCAATGCTGTTTTCCCATCCAGGATGAAAACAGAATCTCTGTATGTTAACCTATGATGCTGCTTCAGGCACTGATTGTATTCCTGCCGTTAGTTCGCATTTGGTTTAGAATGGTGAACCTCAGTATTCTGATTTGAAAGAAAAACAATCTTTTGTAAACTAGTAATCGAAACTGACCACTTATTACAGAAGTACAAGTTGTGAAAATATGACTTACAGTTCAGTCACATCTTTGGGGACCCCCTTTGGGAGGAACCGCAACCCTTTATTACTGCAACGAACTACAGAGTCCACACAGGTGCATTGGTCTGGACAACGGGGAGAGAAATGACAGCTGCTTTCTGTGTTGCCTACAATGAAGCAGAGAAAGTGGATGAAAATAAAGTCAAATACAGATGGGATAAAATTGAGAAAGTTCATGCCTAACACATTAGCTCCCCTCATATAAATCTATTACAACCTCTATTATCAGGCTACATTATTAGATTTCACTTTTTAGTTGTTAATTCAATCTCATATATGATATTCCTAGCTTGTCCTTTGCTTTAGACTGCTTTAATGCCAGTGTCAATATGTATCTGGTTATAAACATTTTCATTTGCAGTAAACTTAGGTGGGTTTGTCTGTGTGCTTATATGCACCTGCAGCTGGCGTCAACTTCCCTCTGCCCAGTACGCTCCCACAGAGAGGGCCTCCTCAGGGTGCCACCGGTCAAAGAATGCCGACTGGTGGCCCCCAGGGGGAGGGCGTTCTCTGTGGGTGCACCAGATTTATGGAACCATCTTCCGGTCGAGCTCCGGATGGCGCCTGATCTCCGCTCCTTCCGGCGCGATCTTAAAACCCATCTCTTTAAACAAGCTGGCCTGGCCTGATGGGACGGGGTGGGATTTTTATAAATGAACTTCAATTTTTAATCTGTATTAATTTATTATGGGCATTGTTTAATCACGTTTTAATAATTTTTAATTTTTGTATCTAGTTTTTATGTATTGCCCTGTTCACTGTTCACCCTTCTCCTCCGGGAGAAGGGCGGTATATAAATTAAATTAATAAATAAATAATAATAATAATATATTGTTTGCATGTCAAGAAGATGGCTAGGGAGATAGACCAATGCCCTTAGGAAATAAAAACTGTTTCCATGAGAAAAAAATATGACTATTTTTTTTATTCTGTTCAATTGTGTTTGATTCTCAGAGACTATCTGGACAAATCCCTGCAGTTTTATTGGCAAGGTTTTTCAGAAGTGGTTTGCCATTCCCTTCTTCCTAGGGCTAAGAGAAAGTGACTGGTGCAAAGTTATCCAGCTCGCTTTGTGCGAAAAGCAGGACTATACTAAACTGGGTGTCTATATAAAAAACCTGTTAGCTAAATGCTCCCACCAGCTCAGCTTCTTAAACCAGCATGGACTCTTTGTATTTCTATTTCTATTTACATTATTGCTAAGGATGATTGATTTAGCCCTCAAAAGGTAAATCAGCAGATATGTGCCTATGAGCCTACCAAAATTTTACCCACTGAATCCCTTTAAATTTGCATTTTAAATTAAATCTTAAAAAAATGTCTACCTGCATTAAGTCAATTTGGGACTTGAATCATTTTAATTTTCAATATTTACTTACTCACTCACACCCATGAAATCAAAGGCACAATTGCTGTCATCTTGCAACTGACAGCAAAATGCTATATTTGACTATGTTGGGGGGAAAAACATTGTATTTAAGTTGACCAAAAGGAAAAAAAAATGTGCTTATGATGGATCATTTACTTGGTGCTGTAGTGTATTGACTAATATACAGATCTGAATTATTCTAAAATATTTACTCTGTTTATCCTTTAAAAAAAGCCTCTGTAAAACATCCATTTGTTTCCTGACATGGTGAACAATTTATTCAACATGTCAGACTTTTTCAATATTAATATGATGCATTCCTTAATTTTTAAATCATGAGTCTTGCTGTTTTTAACAATCCTAATAAGCATCAAACAACAAGATCAGCTATGTTTCCACTAAGAATTGGAGATCCACGTGCATGTGCATAAAAATACCTAATAGCTGAAACATGGGTGTTCATTTGTACAAAGCGGATTTTATAAAACAAATTAAACCTCACAGTTGGAGAGCAAGAGAGTTCCTGCTATGAAAGTAAGCCTTTCAGTTAAGACTATTAAGTCATGGCTTTCTCCCAAAATTACCATGTGGGTTCACAAAGCACTGGATATAGGCAAATGGTAATATCTAAACATGCCTACAAAAAATTGTTGAACAATCTTTAAAGGCAGCCAATTAAAAAAAACAATTTAAATGTTTCACACTCCAGAGAATTATCTACCTGCCATTTGGTGAGTATTCTCAAAATTATTTTCATTGTTTCAATTGAGCAGGACTCGCAATGCTGTAAGGTCATTGGCTTTAGTTTTGAACAATGACTTCAATGCTTGACTGGGTCTAATAAAATGAACAGACTATAGTCTTTTATTGTGCTGGCAACCGTTCGGATTTCCATTAAAAGAGGTAATTAAAATAAACGGCGACCAAATAATACTGCAGAATCAAAGTCTGTGTTTTGTACTCTTAGGTGCAGGATTTGGAATGTTGGTTCCAATTTTTTCATTTCAAAAGTGTTAAGGCTTTTCACTAGAAGATGAAATTGGATTAGCACTCAGTTCATGACCAAGCTGGAAGGCAACAGGCATGTTGAAATCTGTACAAAAGTACAGCAAGCAAGAGTAGAAGAACTAGCAAAGGTTCTAGCTAAACTATGCTAGAAAATCTAAAGAACAATACATTGGCCAACAGATTGGAAGAAATCATCCTAATGCCAATTCCAAAGAAAGAAGATTTAAGAGTATGTGAAAACTACTGTACAGTATCCTTAATGTTAAAATAATGCTTAGGGTAATCCAATGTAGATTAGAATCCAACATGGAAAGGTACTGGTAAAAGAAGCTGAAGAAAAAAAAAGACATTACTGACAATGTACACTGGCTATCTGAGAAACAAACGCCAAAAATAAGTCAAGGTAAATTGATATAATCAATGATTATACAAAGACCTCCAACTGTGTCAATCATGTCAAGATCAACCAGTTTTGGACACATGTATTTCAAACCTACTGAAATACAGTAGCTCTTTAGCAAAGTCTAAACTGATGGGAAAGATCGAAAGAGAAAAAGAGGCCAGTAGTGAAGAGGGTGGATCCAATTATAGCAGTAAGGGGTGCAATACTGGAAAACCTACTAGGCCTATCTGGGAAAAGGTCATACTGGAGAAGATTTCTCTACAGGTATATGGTCGCTAAGAGTAGCTTGATGGCACAAATCAATTAATCCCTCCGGCTGTTTCCCAAGAGTGGGATTTTGAATGCAGGCCAATGGTTAATAACTCTCCCCAAATTCTTAAAGTTCTTGATGATGTCAAGAAGAGAAGTCACTTAAATCCCTGCTTCCTACTATCATTTGTCTATTTTCCCTTGCTGAGACCTAAAGGAGAAAAGAAGTCCTAGACTGGGGATACAATTTCTTCTAGCCTGTCTATGGAGGAAAGCTTCATCTCTGAGTATATACCGTACATTCATATCTGGATGAAATATCATGGTTATAACTATTGACAGATCTAATATGGATCTCATATTCATGTTCTAGAAATGTGCTTACCATCACATGTGAAATCCTGTGTAGCAACATCTTGAATGGGAATCTCCTTTAAGAAGAAGGGTTTCTGGCAACGTGGATTTCCACTGACAATCCTTCTCTTCCTTAACCATTTCCCCAACCATGCTAAGTGGCAGTTGCAGTTAAATGGATTAGATAGCAAATTACTAGATGCAAAATGAGAAAAAAAATGCAGTCAGCTATTGAAGAAATCAAGACATAGATTTTTCAAAAGCTAATTGATATTCAAGTAGGAAACTTCTGGTAATAAAATAATTTTACAATGGAATCTGTGTGCCTAACAGGGTTTTTTTTGTTTTGATTTTTTTCTCAGAAACAAGTCATAAAAAAGAAAAAAACAACTACACCTGACTAACAAATTCTGTTCTCATTAGGTTTCTTATCATGTACTAGGTCAATCTATAATATATTTAAAAATGGAAATACTTAGCTGTAGCTAAATAATGTAATCCTGTAAACAAAAGTTCTTGCTTTGTGTTTCTGTGTTGTATGGATGCATGAATGGAAGAAACAGCAAGGTTGTTTGTTTTTGATCAGGACAGCAGAGTTGTGGCTTAATTTTACTTCCCAATTTCCCCAATTTAAACACCTCTAAACTTACTTTTGGAATACAATGTTGGTACCTATTTATTCACTAATGCATATATTAAACAGTTAATTAATTCATATTATGAAAGGATTGTGTCCTTCAGATCCCTCCTGGCTGCAACAGAATTTTGTGCCAGGATCTAATGGTTATGCAGGGATAAGTCTAAGTACATTACATCAAAGCTCTCTGCAGGATCCAGTTGTTTTACAGTACCATACTGTAAGCTCAATCCCTTTCAGACATCTGTGCAACATCACAATGCCAATATAAAGGGGGCAGAGCTTGCGTTGAATTAGTGTGACACTGCTTTCACCCCACAGATGCCTCTGCATCATATGAAGACGGTCTGATCAGTCTCAGAAGCTCCAAAGAATACAAGTTGAATCTGATATGTGAATGTTAGTGCCATATCATTTTAAAGAGATTTTTTTCAATAACCAAAGCGTCTTCTTATGATGAACAACAATAATAATCTAGGAGTGGCTTAGAAATCGGTGCCTTTCAGGTGTTGCTAAATTACAATTTTGAACAGTCACAAGAACAGGAGCAATGGAGAGGAATGCTGGGAGCTGTAATTCAGCAACATCAGGTGAGGCATAGGTTCCTTACCTCAGGTTCAGTCTTATAAATTATAAGTTACCCAACCAGCATTTTTTAAGGAAGGAAGGAAGGAAGGAAGGAAGGAAGGAAGGAAGGAAGGAAGGAAGGAAGGAAGGAAGGAAGGAAGGAAAGGCTGCTAGTAACACTTTTAAAGTAATGTGCAATTCAGTTTGGTTATCTTGAAAAGCATATAGCAGTTTCTGAAATATGACCTAAAAGGGGATGAGGCATATCACATGAAATATTTTAGTCAATTTAGCTTCATAGCCTCAAATAGATAACTTCAGTTAAAATAATAGCTTAAGATGAGTTGGGAATTTGGGCTGCATATAAATAAATAGTTATTGAATTTTTTTGACATTAAGGCAAAGCTAAACCAGTTTTCAGAGTAAAATTATTGATCTTTCTGCTACTGAAATACCAAACAGCCAATATGATTTAAAGTAACAGACAATAATGCACTTTATCGTGCAAAACTCAAAGGAACTATTAGATGTAGCATTATTAAAAAAATATTTTGCTGTATCTAGCATGCAGACTGGGACTGTGGAAATTTATACTCTGGATGATCAAGTGTGTCTCTCATAACAATTACAGAAATATCACATAATGTAGAGAAATGAAGTTTTCTGAAAAGTAGCTAATTATTCGTAATTACATTTCAGGTAAAAGGAACCCTCTCCCAGTTAACAGAGGTTAACTATTATAATCCAGCTGGATGATAGTTCTTTGCTACAAATGGCATGCTTGCATTTACATCTGTGGATTAAAAAACTGATTAAATTTGAGAAAAAGAAACCTAACATGATTCAGAAGGGAAACCATGTCCACACTAGAATTTTCAGTGATTTTGTCCTCTTTTTATATGTGGTATAAAGCGCATGCACGCGCGCGCACACACACACACAGATTTGCATCTGGTTGGACATGAACAAAATGCCATGAATATCTCAAAACTGAACCATCACTATCCACTTTAATTTATTCTAACCAAACCAAGAAAAAAGATCAAAGGTCTCTATTCTTTCTTCTGCAAATGTCATTGTTGGGATTGTAATTACCTAGCTCTTTTTAGTTTTTAATGATTGTGGTGCAGGACACAAGGTCTGTCTAAAACCCAAATGAAGGGAGTAAGCTTAGAAGGGCAGGGAAAATAAATACAGGTTCTGCCAAGTTAAAAATTGAAAGAAATGTGAGAATACTTAAGTGGCAATTAAAGTAAAGAATGATAAGGCATACAAATAGAACACTTCAAAGACTCTTAATACACACGAAAAAAGTAAACCAGAAGAAAAGCCATTGGAACTGTGGTAGAGGATTAGTAAAAGGCCTGAAGGATCTGAGTCATGAAATTAAAATTCAAATGATGCTTGTAATGGAACAGTTATACTACAGTATTTCTGTGAGCCAGGAAAACTGATTTGGCCCATAAAACAATTTTGCTCAGTTTATCAAGGATCAGGCCTCAGTGAATATCCCTTTTTTCAGGCACACCAAGGACCAAGTGCAAAGCTGGATGGTAACAGTAATACCCAATATAGCTGCTAAGGGAAAGGGGAAATGCTGAACATGGTGCTCATCATACCCTTTTGGATATCTTTGGAAAAAAGAAACACTTTCACAAACAGAAATGAGCTCATTTGTTCATCATTTAATAAACCAGGATCCTTAATCTTAATTATAAGAGACTATCCACCCCCAAATGCAACAGCTGTAGTAATTAATACTTGAATTAGGAAGCCCTCACTTTCTCATCCAGTTTGGACTTTGTCTTTTCTAGGATACTCTTTAAAACAGTGTTTTTCAAACTTAAAAACTTTAAGATATGTGGACTTCAATTCCCAGAATTCATGCTGGATAGGGAATTCTGAGAGTTGAAGTCCACACATCTCAAAGTTGCCAAGACTACGTCTTCTCCCTATTAGGCCTCATAGCTGCAGCATGAGAACAAGAACATTAATCGCCACTTAAAATCTTCCTTTACTTTGAAAATTATTAAGGCAACATGCATGAAGCTCTGGAATGTTCTCCAGGATTATTCCATTTTTTGGGGGGGGGAGGGGGTTTCACATAATTAAATGAAAGCAATGACAATAAAGTAAATGCAAGATCTTAAGTTATAACAGATGACTTACATTGTAGATAAAGAAACAAGTGTACTGAAGGCTCCTGGAGTTATTGTAGTAATGCGATTGTCATACAAAGAGAGTAACCTTACTGAGCTCAGTCCTGTAAATGTTTCATTGTTTACACAACTGATCATGTTGCTTCTGAGCATCCTGAAAGGATTCAAACATAAAATTACACTTACTGAATTGATGTTGGAAGGAGGTAGAGAAAAACACGGAAAGGGGATTATTTTGTGGGACAAGGCTGCTTAAGAATTGACCAGCGTATCCAGATTTCCTGGAAAAAGTAAAGTAAGTTGGCTTGGAAATATGTGGGGGGACTTCTATTTTCACTCAAATGTAAGGTAGGATTCAGCAATAGTTCAGGAATTATTAAGTTTATTTTTAATTATTTTATTTATTTAATTTAATTTGTATACCGCCCTTCTCCCGAAGGACTCAGGGCGGTGTACAGGGCAATAAATACCAAAAATACAGAATACAAAAATTAAAAACAGATTAAACCATTGTGCCCGAATACAATAAATTACTTAAAAACAGTAATTAAAACCCAAAACCCATCAGACCAGGCCGGCTTGTTCAAATAAATAAGTTTTTAGATCACGTCGGAAGGAGCGAAGGTCGAGAGCCGTCCGGAGCTCAACCGGTAAATGGTTCCAAAGTTCAGGCGCGCCGACAGAGAACGCCCTCTCCCTGGGGGCCACCAGTCGGCATTCTCTGACCGGTGGCACCCTGAGGAGGCCCTCTCTGTGGGAACGCACTGGGCAGAGGGAAGTTGATGCTGGCCGCAGGTGCTCCCTTAGGTACTCCGGACCCATGCCATGTAGGGCTTTATAGGTCATTACCAGCACCTTGAATCTCACCCGGAAGGCAACTGGAAGCCAATGCAGCTCACGGAGCAGAGGTGTAATATGGGAGTATCGGGAGACCCCCAACACAACTCACGCGGCTGCATTCTGCACCAGTTGGAGCCTCCGAGTGGTGAGTAATCAGCACATAAACCCTTTAAATTTCTCTCAACCTATCTTACATTGCTTAAATGAGTCTGCAGAAGAAAATCTTTCATGTGCACTATTACATATGTATTCTGACTGCCATGGAACTGTAAGCTCTCATTTTTGTCTCTAATACTGTGGAGAAATGATCATCAGGAGATTGAAAACAATAAAACTTGTCTACCTGTGACTCAACTCATATATAAAAAAGAAAAGAAAATCCATTCATTGTGATTTTCTTAGTAGCAATATGGAAATGATCATCCCCTGCTTTCCTGTGGAATGTATTTTGACTTCCCAGTCTATCTTCCCTACAGCCCTGTGATTTCTGGTGATCTCTTTTCCAAGTAAACAGATCTAACTCTATTTTGCTTTCCAACATCAGCAAGTTTAGCCAGAGGCTTCCATCTAGTTCAATTTATATATATACACGAACTATTCTTAATATACAGTCTTCATGTTAATGATATGCTTTGTTTTGTTTTGTTGGTTTTTACTTCCTTTTTCTTTTTTGTCAGCCATTTGAAAATCAGTGTCTGATGGGCAACCACGTAAAAGGCAAACAGTCAATTAATCAATCCAAGCTAATTTCTATTGAATGCATGGAACAATTGACCCAGGGTTAAAAAAAACACAGAAGAAAAGGGCATTCTGGAAACAGAGATAGTTTCTCAAGTACTGATGCACTCGAGAATGAGAGTTTCATTTGTGCCAATAAGTGATATTGAAGTTTGCCAGAAATTTATTTATTTATTTATTTATTTGTTTGTTTGTTTGTTTTTATAAACCGCCCTTCTCCCGAGGGACTCGGAGCGGTGTACAGAGTAGGACAGGCAACAAAATGAAACAGTAGGAAAATTCAACACAGGAAATAATTGCAACAGTTTTAATAATCCATTCAACTGATTTGGGGAAATTGATGATATGTAAAACTTTCCTCTTCATTTCCGATCGTTTCCCTGACACTGCATTTATTCATTCACAACAGGCAGCGTTCCTTCGCTTCTCTCTCCTCCACATCTAAAAGAACAAACAGATTTTATACATACAGCGTCTTGAGTCCTGTGAGACCTCTAAACATTCGTCCGTGCACAGATTCCAGCTGATTCCCTGTCAACATCAGTTCCTGCACTCCCGCTGCCCCATCAAAAGTGCCTTCACGGATCTCTTTGATCTTGTTATTACTTAAATTTCTGTAAGAGGAAACAGATTCGCAGGCAGCATTATTTAACATATGTTTTGTGTAAGATAAATGCAAGCATGTTTGCACTGGCAACAAACGGGTGAACAATAGCTGAAACAAAACTAAAAGAATGGAACCAATTTAATTTCCAGGGTTATGCTGAAATCTGAATTGCAATATTTCACTTTTCTTCCAACAGGAAAGAGGCATCTGTGATCTAGTTCTTCTTTCTCAGGGAAGTTTTTTTTTCCTTTGAGAATTTCTTTCCAATTTCTCCTGGTGGTGTTTTTGAGCCTCTTTTATTGATGGAAGTGGCAAGAGATGCTACTGAATTACTGCTAGTATTAGTTGCACAACTTTCCATCACTCTGCAGCCTTCATGTCCGCCAACACTTCTTAATCTGAAAAGCCCCATGGGGTGAAGTTTCCTTGTAAGGTCTTCTGTATGATATAATTGAAAGGCAGAAAAAGAAAAGGCTATACTTTGTTGAACAAAAGAATGTATGAGGAACAAGATGAGTGTCATGTATTGGCCGTAACTGTTAAAGAACCAAAGATATAACAACGAGCATTTGAATTGTGTAGACATAATATTACTAAATAAATTCAAAACTACACACTCACTCATTAAGTTGGAAAAAAATTGGTAGACCAGAAAAAAACAAAACCCACTGCTAATAAAACAGAATTTTATTATTATTATTTTTTGGTATGGCAGTGGTATTTTCTGCTTCACAATTATTATTCATGTTGAATTCATGCCATACTTCTGAATATTTCATTTTTTTAAAAAAATAATCACATTACTGCCCATTCTTCCAATGATTTCTAGCATATCAGTTTCAGAACAAATGCAACATGTGGCATCACTGTGCCAGCAGAGCATCCAACCTGTTCTCATTTAAATTTCTTTAGGACATCTGCTTTTATTTTAAAATGCTACATACTTGAACAGGGGAAACCAGAAATTTAATTGCAGATAGGAAACCCATAAAATCCATTAACATTTTTAACCCCATTTTTATCTGCTATTCTGTAAATTATACTTAGGATCCTTTTATTATATTTCTTTCATTTTTGCATTCCCAGTAAATTCTATTCCATTTAATAGGCTCCTAGTCATTCCACGTTCAAAGAAATTAGCCTGCATTACTTCATTTATGAAGTAATTCTACTAAAGAGGACATTATGTCCTCATGATTAAAGGAGAGATTTACCTTGTTTAAAGACAAACTGGCTACATCACATACTAGTGCTACTAGTTATTAACAACCAATTTATATTCCCCTTCATGGATTACTGCCTTGTTGTGGCAAAGAGGCTTGCGTAATTCAATGAAGCTATGAGCTATGCCGTGCAGGGCCACCTAAGACGGACAAGTCATAGCAGAGAGTTCTGGCAAAATGTGATCCACTGGAGAAAGAAATGGAAACCCACTTCAGTATCTTTGCCATGAAAACCCCATGGACAATACCAAAAGGCAAAAAGATATGACGCTGGAAGATGAGCCCCTCAGGTCGGAAGGCATCCAATATGCTACTGGGGAAGAGCAGAGGGCTAGTACTATTAGCGCCAGAAAGAATGAAGCGACTGGGCCAAAGCCGAAAGGAAGCTTAGCTGTGGATGTATCTGGTGATGAAAGGAAAGTCCGATGCTGTAAAGATTTATTCTCCATGGGAACCTGGAATGTAAGATCCATGAATCAAGGAAAGCTGGACATGGTCAAACAAGAGATGACAAGACTGAACATCGACATCATAGGAATCAGAGAACTAAAATGGACAGGAATGGGTGAATTTAATTCAGATGACCATCAGGTATACTACTGCGGGCAAGAATCCCTCAGAAGAAATGGAGTAGCCTTTATAGTCAATAAAAGAGTAGGAAAAGCAATACTGGGATACAATCCCCAAAATGACAGAATGACCTCAGTTCTAATCCAAGACATACCATTCAATATCACAGTAGTCCAAGTCTATGCCCCAACCACCAGTGCTGAAGAGGATGAAATTACAATTCTATGAAGCCCTACAGCACCTTATAGAACTAACACAAAAAAATGATGTCCTTATCAACATGGGGGATTGGAATGCTAAAGTAGGAAGCCAAAAGATAACTGGAATAACAGGCAAGTTTGGCCTTGGAGTACAAAATGAAGCAGGGCACAGGCTGATAGAATTTTGTCAAGAGAATACGATGGTCATAGCAAACACTCTTTTCCAACAACCCAAGAGACGGCTCTACACATGGACATCACCAGACGGTCAACACAGAAATCAGATTGACTATGTGCTCTGTAGCCAAAGATGGAAAAGCTCTATACAGTCAGTAAAAACAAGACCAGGAGCTGACTGTGGCTCAGACCATGAGCTTCTCATTGAAAAGTTTAGGCTTAAACTGAAGAAAGTAGGGAAAAGCACTACGCCACTCAGGTATGAATTAAATCATATCCCTGTTGAATATACAGTAGAGGTGACAAATAGATTTAAGGAATTACATCTGATAGACAGAATGCCTGAAGAACTATGGACAGAGGTTCGCAACATTGTACGAGAGGTAGCAACTAAAACCGTCCCAAAGAAAAAGAAATGCAAGAAAGCAAATGGCTGTCTGAGGAAGCTTTGCAAATAGGTGAGGAAAGGAGGAAAGTGAAAGGCAAGGGAGAAAAAGAAATATATGTCCAATTGAATGCAGAATTCCAGAGAATAGCTAGAAGAGATCAGAATTCCTTCTTAAATGAACAGTGCAAAGAAATAGAAGAAAACAATAGAATAGGGAGGACCAGAGATCTTTTCAAGAAAATTGGAGAGATGAAGGGAACGTTTAATGCAAAAAATGGGCATGATGAAGGACCAAAATGGCAGGAACCTAACAGAGGCAGAAGAGATTAAGAAGACGTGGCAAAATTACACAGAAGAACTATACAAGAACGAGCTTAACATCCCTGATAACCACGATGAGGTGGTCACTGACCTTGAGCCAGACATCCTAAAATGTGAGGTAAAGTGGGCCTTAGAAAAGCTGAGCAACAACAAATCTAGTGGAGGTGACAGTACTCCAGCTGAGCTATTCAAAATCTTAAAAAACAATGCAGTAAAAGTGTTACACTCAATTTGCCAGCAAATTTGGAAAACTCAACAGTGGCCACAGGATTGGAAAAGATCAGTTTACATTCCAATTCCAAAGAAAGGCAGTGGCAAAGAATGTTTAAACTATTGCACCATTGCACTCATTTCATATGCTAGTAAAGTAATACTTAAAATCGTACAAGGTAGACTCCAGCAGTATGTGGATCGAGAACTACCAGAAGTACAGGCAGGATTTTGAAGAGACAGAGGAACTAGTGATCAAATTGCCAACATACGCTGGATCATGGAGAAAGCTAGGGAGTTCCAGAAAAACATCTACTTCTGCTTCATTGACTATGCTAAAGCCTTTGACTGTGTGGATCATAACAAACTGTGGCAAGTTCTTAAAGAGATGGGCGTACCAGACCATCTTATTAGTCTCTTGAGAAACCTATATGTGGGCCAAGAAGCAACAGTGAGAACTGGACACGGAACCACTGATTGGTTCAAAATTGGGAAAGGAGTCTGGCAAGGCTGTATACTGTCACCCTGCCTATTTAACCTATATGCAGAGCACATCATGAGAAAGGCAGGGCTAGATGAATCAAAATGGCAGAAAGTGAAGCTTGCTCCTGGGGAGGAAAGCCATGGCAAATCTAGACAGCACACTAAAAAGCAGAGACATTACCCTGTCAACAAAAGTGCGTATAGTCAAGGCTATGGTCTTCCCAGTTGCAATGTATGGCAGTGAAAGTTGGACCATAAGAAAGGCTGAGCGCCAAAGAATTGAGGCCTTTGAGCTATGGTGTTGGAGAAGACTCCTGTGAGTCCCTTGGACTGCAAGGCGATCAAACCGGTCAGTCCTAGAGGAGATCAACCCTGACTGCTCTTTAGAAGGCCAGATCCTGAAGTTAAAACTCAAATACTTTGGCCACCTAATGAGAAGGAAGGACTCACTGGTGAAGAGCCTAATGCTGGGAAAGATTGAGGGCAATAGAAGAAGGGGACGACAGAGAATGAGGTGGCTGGATGGAGTCACTGAAGCAGTAGGTGTGAGCTTAAATGGACTCCAGAAGATGGTAAAGGACAGAAAGGCCTGGAGGAACGTTGTCCATAGGGTTGTGATGGGTCGGACACGATTTCACAGCTAACAACAACAACAATTTATATTATTGTTTATATTTAAATCCAATAGCGTTTTTAATTTTTTTGTTATATTGTAGAGTTTTAACTACCAATGCAGAAAACATAAAGGGCTAGAAATTTGATAAATTAGATAAATACATTTTATAGCAACATTTTAAGGCATTATTTTTATTATTTTACAGTTAAAACAATGCACTAGAACATATGCAATAATGTAAAACCATGTTTTCAAAGAGAGTGGTTCTATCTAGTCTATAGAAATAACTGACACCTGGTTTTGTGTTATTTTCACAAAGTCCAGTTTCAGAAGAAAACTATACTAAGCTTATTGCAAATATATAAGACAAGGCAACGTGATGTTTAAAGTATGAGACTATAAGCTAAAGAAAGAACCATTTGCCAGCAGGATAGCTCTGGTTCACATGCCTTATAAAATCTGTTCATTGTAACAGTCATCACTGGGTAAAACTAATTTGGAAGACTGAGGTTAGGCTTGTATGAGGAACTGGTAGTCTTATTTTCTGTTTTCTGAACAGTCGAGGCAGCCTGGTTATATAGCTTGTGACCCATCACCTTTCTTGCTGTCTGGTGGAATAGAGCAGCGGAAACAATGACGCACAAAACCAACCATTATCATGTGAGCTCTTTTAAAGTGACTTCATGCATTTCATTAGTAACTATAATCTATAAGATTTTCCTTTATGTTTAATGTCAGCAACAGCTCAGGAAGAATTTGATTTTTTTAGAAGAATCATTTGGTGGTGAACTATTATTCAGTGAACAATGGACAAGCATCTCTTTCTGAATCCTAAGGATGTAAGAGCTGCTTTTATAATTATCCTTCCTTTTTATCTAATAATAAATGTCCCCAAAGGTTGTTTGTCTTAGCCTTTTGAAGACATGAGCAGGTTCTCTGAATCACTTTCAAAGAAAGAGATGTTTGCAAATATATTGTTTGAATTGTCACATTTACCTTAAAGGAAGATGATTCTGAATTTAAAAGAAACAGCCACTACATACAAAGCAAAAAGGTAAACTGTTTTACGTAGGGGTCAGTAAATACAATACAGGACAAGGCCTCCCTGTGAATAATAGAGTAGCAATGTGACACAGGAAACAAATACAATAGAGATGAATGATAGAGCTGCATAGAAGGTAAACATAACAACCATAACCCTTTTCATGTTAACCAAACAATATTATGGAATTTTGGATGAAAACCAGTAACAACACTTCCTATAGGTTGAGTCTGTTGGGTGGTTGTGAACGTCTGCTACTACGGGTGAAGACTGGCCCTCTTTGTACTAAGTTTCTCTGACCTCGCTGAGGTTGCTGGGTTCTTCTCACCACTTACTGGGAAGTTCTGCGTTTGACTGGTGTCAGGTATATCGGCTCCCTCAGGACTGTTATTAGAATTTGTCTGTGGCATCAATACTGTTCAGTCCCTATTGCCAGTGGGTAAGTGTGGCCCGGGAACACCAGGTGAGTCAGGCCTGTCCACTGGATATGGAGAGTCAGGCTGCGAGTCAGGCTGCTCAGCCACACACAGATCCACACGATTGTGATGATAGAAGGTTCCATCAACGTCCACTAGGTAGGAGCTTGGTACGACCTGTTGTAAACAGATACCCATTTTTCAGTGGCCTGTTTGATCTCCAGGAAGTAGTTTCATAGGGACTCGTCCACCAATATTCAATTCTGGCAAACCTCTGGCTGATTTGTCATATCTTGCTTGAAAATTTGTCTCTTAACCCATAACTTTTCTGGGACACCTTGTATCAGAGGGCTCAAGCAACTTATTTGGCCCTGGTAAGGAAGTCTTTAATCTCCCTGACATCAGTCTCTGTGCCAGACTACTGTCCATGCCCTCGGTTGAAGTATTTCCCCAATGTTTTTGCTTTAGTCACTTTGAATTGTAACAGGCTTTATGATATCATAGTATTTCAACAGTGGGCAATGGTGACCAAGCGTTTTATCTCCTTTACTGCCTGGTCATGGTTGGGAAGCCAGTGCCAAACCAAATTTTTGTCCAGACAGGTGTGGCAGGAATTTTGCTAAGTATGTGACAAAACTGATAAGTCTCTGCACCAATTTGGCATTGGCATGTGGCAGCATGTCCACAATGGCTCTATTCTTATCTGGGTCAGCTTTTAAGCCTTGTGAGGACAAGGATTTCTTGCACTTGAACTGTAATTTCTTTGCACTGAGCCTCAACATCATCTGCCTAAAATCATGGTCATGCTCAGCTTTTTCATTTGTATCACCACAGCCAACTATGAGAATATCATCAGCTACTGGCTCAGTTCCACTGAGCCTATTCAAAAGTTCATGCTGCTTTTGTTGATATACCTCTGGTGCTACAGAAACTCCAAAGGGTAGTTTCAGCCATTTCTTTCTCCCCCAGAGTCCAGAATGTGGTCATGTAGCTACTCTTTTCATCCATTTGCACTGTAAAAAGGCATCTCTAGCATCAACAAGCGTGAAAACTCATGCTTTGGGTAGTTTGTGCAAAATGTCATCAAATGTTGGCATTAGGAAGTGTGATTTTTTCAGGGCCATATTCAGAAACTTGGCATCAATGCAGATTCTGATCTTCTGAGGCTTCCTAATAACAACCATGTTACTTATCCAATCAGTAGGCTCAGATACTGAAGTAATATGTCCTGCAGCTTCTTACTTGTCCAGTTGAGCTTTGACCTTTGGCTTTATGGCTATTGACACATTGCATGTGGCACATTACTGGTGAAATGGCAGGATCAAGTTCAAAGTGAACCTCCCCTGGAACAGATACTATGGGGCCCTCAAATACCTCATTGTAGACTTGGAGGATTTCCATTTTTTTCAATGGCCTTACCAAGGATTTTGAGGGATGAATCTCAACACTGTGTAACTCAGACGAAATGGTGAACTGCATCAAACCCACGTTGTTCCAGACAATAGCAGTTTCTGATCGGCTTCCACAATCTCACATTCAAGTTTGTGAATATCCTGTTTTCAATATCCCCATGCAGCAAACATTGGATGTTTTTGCTTTGACACGCGTATGTTGCATTCGGTTTGGAAAATTCCCAATGATTCCATGAGTTTCCCTGAATATAACTTCAGTTTGGTGCTACTAGGTACCAGTTTCATTTTGTCCTTTAAACTCATGACATCATGTTGCACCCGAGCACAGTTGGCAGGGTTGAATTACAGTCATGCTCGAAATTGTTGGCACCCCAGAAATTTTTCCAGAAAATCAAGTATTTCTCACAGAAAAGTATTGCAGGAACACATGTTTTGCTATACACAGGTTTATTCCCTTTGTATGTATTGGAACACAACAAAAAAGGGAGGAAAAAATGCAAATTGGACATGTCAAACAAAACTCCAAAAATGGGCCGGACAAAATTATTGGCACCCTTAACTTAATATTTGGTTGCACACCCTTTGGAAAAAATAACTGAAATCAGTCGCTTCCTATAACCATCAATAAGCTTCTTACACCTCTCACCCGGAATTTTGGACCACTCTTCCTTTGCAAACTGCTCCAGGTCTCTCTTATTGGAAGGGCGCCTTTTCCCAACAGCAATTTTAAGATCTCTCCACAGGTGTTCAATAGGATTCAGATCTGGACTCATTGCTGGCCACTTCAGAACTCTCCAGCGCTTTCTTGCCATCCATTTCTGGGTGCTTTTTGACTTATGTTTGGGGTCATTGTCCTGCTGGAAGACCCAAGATCTCAGACGCAAACCCAGCTTTTTGACACTGGGCTCTACAGTGCGACCCAAAATCCTTTGGTAATCCTCAGATTTCATGATGCCTTGCACACATTCAAGGCACCCAGTGCCAGAGGCAGCAAAACAACCCCAAAACATCATTGAACTTCCACCACATTTCACTGTAGGTACTGTGTTCTTTTCTTTGTAGGCCTCATTTCGTTTTCGGTAAACAGTAGAATGATGTGCTTTACCAAAAAGCTCTATCTTGGTCTTATCTGTCCACAAGATGTTTTCCCAGAAGGATTTTGGCTTACTCAAGTACATTTTAGCAAACTGTAATCTTGCTTTTTTATATCTCTGTGTCAGCAGTGGGGTCCTCCTGGGTCTCCTGCCATAGTGTTTCATTTCATTTAAATGTCGACGGATAGTTTGCGCCAACACTGATGCTCCCTGAGCCTGCAGGACAGCTTGCATTCCTTTGGAACTTGTTTGAGGCTGCTTATCCACCATCTGGACTATCCTGCGTTGCAACCTTTCATCAATTTTTCTCTTCTGTCCACAACCAGGGAGATTCGCTACAGTGCCATGGGTTGCAAACTTCTTGATAATGTTGCACACTGTGGACAAAGGCAAATCTAGATCTCTGGAGATGGACTTGTAACCTGGAGATTGTTGATATTTGTCCAAAATTTTGGTTCTCAAGTCCTCAGACAGTTCTCTTCTCCTCTTTCTGTTGTCCATGCTTAGTGTGGCACACACAGACACACAATGCAAAGACTAAGTGAACTTCTCTCTTTATCTGCTTTCAGGTGTGATTTTTATATTGCCCACACCTGTTACTTGCCCAAGGTGAGTTTAAAGGAGCATCACATGCTTGAAACAATTTTGTTTACCCACAATTTTGAAAGGGTGCCAATAATTTTGTCCGGCCCATTTTTGGAGTTTTGTTTGACATTATGTCCAATTTGCTTTTTATCCTCCCTTTTTTGTTGTGTTCCAATACACACAAAGGGAATAAACCTGTGTATAGCAAAACATGTGTTCCTGCAATACTTTTCTGTGAGAAATACTTGATTTTCTGGAAAAATTTCTGGGGTGCCAACAATTTCGAGCATGACTGTATATTGTTTAATCTGAAATTTATGAGCCATTTTTTGCTCTTAGAGTTTACAGTACCAATGCATTCTTTTATGTAAATCACATTGGTGATAAACAAGTGTTCATCCTCAGAATCTGATATTTGCTCAATTGTGTGCAGCTTTCTCACTTCCATTTTACTTGAGAGACACACTTGTGGAAAATGATTTGGTCTCACACATGCTCTGCAGGTTTTCCCATATGCAGGACACTGCACTTTCTCTCGTACATGCACATTGCCACAGTACTTGCATGATACTGGGTTGCTCCCAGGTGAGTTGTATAGATGAATTTTGTGCTGACGCTTGTGCTGATAGTTCTTTATGCTTAGCTGTTGTTTGGAAGCTGCATTGACACTATCAATCTGTTTATCCTGCTCCAATAAGTTATCCTGTCAGTAAGTTCAGTGATACTATGTATCTCAATTGCTACTTGTAAATTTAAATTATGTTCCCTCAAAAGGTGGTGGTGTGTGCTTTCACTAGTGATACCCAGAACTATTTTATCATGAATAAGTTCATCTCTTAAGAGCCATAATCACAGCTTGTAGCTTTTTCTCTTAGCCGTGTGACAAAACTGTCTATTGCTTCACCTTCTTCTTGCTTTGTTGTTGTTAGTTGCGAAGTCGTGTCCGACCCATCGCGACCCTATGGACAACGTTCCTCCAGGCCTTTCTGTCCTCTACCGTCTTCTGGAGTCCATTTAGGCTCACACCTACTGCTTCAGTGACTCCATCCAGCCACCTCATTCTCTGTCGTCCCCTTCTTCTATTGCCCTCAATCTTTCCCAGCATTAGGCTCTTCTCCAGTGAGTCCTTCCTTCTCATTAGGTGGCCAAAGTATTTGAGTTTTAGCTTATCCTTATCCTGGCCTTCTAAAGAGCAGTCAGGGTTGATCTCCTCCAGGACTGACCGGTTTGATCACCTTGCTTACAGCTGCCAAATATATCTCTCTCATATATGACATTTTTAGAGGGTCTGAAAAAGAATTCTAAGGCATCTAGGCTGGCTTTAGTGTCACTCTTTTGCTCCTCTATAAGGGTTAAATTATGCTTGTAAATATGGAGGCATTCACTCCCTATAAGCCTTCTCAGTGTGGCTACCTGCACTGCTGCTGGTTTGTCATGTAAGCACGTGGGTAGGGAGTAATCCTCAAGCTCTGCTGCAATCTCCACTTATCCTCATTGCCTCAGGCAATGGACTGCTGTTAGCAGTTTTCTGGTTTTCTGGCTTCAAATGCTTGGCTTCCAGGACAGGACCGCAAGTGCTAGACTGGCATGCATCAAATGTGTGGAGACAGTGCAGATTCAGATGCTTCTGACACCATGTTTCATGTGGAGTCAGTAAATACAATACAAGGCCTCACTGTGCAAAAGCCACCTTTCTTAGAGAGAGGGAATACAACAACAGGAACAGGAAATGCATCACAGGAGCAATAGAGATGAATCATAGAGTAGCAATGTGACACAGGAAACAAATACAATATAGATGACTATAGAGCTGCATATAAGGTAAACTTAACACCCATAACATAGACAGGAAACACACAAACGAGCAAAACTCCTAGTCAGCTTCTATTAGAGGGGAAAAAAAGTCTTCCTTTCAGATTAAATGAAACCTGGGAAATCCATTTATTGTTGAACTTCAAAATTACGTCTTTGCCCCTCTAGACTACAAGGCCATTTTCTAAATAAACTGCAAAAAATTTTTGTCTGTAAAAAACAAACAAGAAAATAAACAAACAATTCCCAATAACACTCCACATTTAACCAGCTAGATTAAAAGCAGTCTCTCATCAGTAGAATAATGCTCTCCTTTAAATGCCACACTGTGTACTCCTCTGATCCTGAAAAGGGGCACTTGCAGTGTTTTACCAAGAACTTATGCAAACAGAAGAACACTTATCTATTAGGATCAATTTTCCTGCCCAGTTTTCCTGATCCTGCAAGACACATGCCTCCAACACATAGAAGTATTCCATTAGAACATGGGTGTCAAAGTCGCCACGTCATGTGACATGTCATGACGTATCGATACTCTTTTTGCATTGCTGGCAATGGGGTGGGCATGGCTTTGGTATGATGAAACTGGCCCATGGGCTGGCAGTTTGACACTCCTGCATTAGAAGGAACTCTATAGCCCAGCCAACCTCAAGGTTTTCTTTTTACATTCTCAGACTGTAACACTCAAGTAAAAATTTATAAATCAATCGTATAAATGTAATTGGTGCCATACTGAACTGAAACTAGATTTAGGTAAACTAGAATGTAAAAAACTAATAGCAGACTGAATCTAGCAGTACTGAACACAGAAATAGACCAATGCATTTGGTGGCTGCAGTAGCTGTTATGCTTATACTGGGAGCCTTCAGTTGAGTGGCTTTAGTATAGTTAGCTTAAGGAGAAAACTTTCCTCCAAACAGTCATGAATAGTTTTATATCAATATATCAGTTTCAGTGTGGGTAATGTGATAATGTGCAAACTTTTAATTGGTCCCAATTGCAAATTTGTCAATATTTTTTCACCTGGAAGTTTTTTGCCTCTAAGTTCATGAAATGTTTTTCATATGCAAGCAGTACCTTGGGAATTTAGTAGTCCTAAATATGTGTAATTCACATTCATTATAGGCAAGTATCTAAGGGCTTTTCAGTATGCATGATGAGTTTTCATGTAAATTTATCCTGAGGGACTTCTTAAAAGGAGACACAAGTGACCCTGAAATCAATTGTGTCAATGAATCCTTTGGTGCAACTTAAACATGACTTATTGACCGAACAGACAAAGGCTCCAAATGAATGCTGCCTGCCAATATATACTTATAATCATAGTATATCAAACATATTTTAAGGTGTCTTATTAGGGTGATATTCTCCTTTGTATTTAATTTTCAGAAATACTGGTAAGTTCATATGTTGTCACTGTAAAAAATGAAAGACTAATTTTACCTGAGGAACAACATTAGCATTCAAAACTCCATAGAACAAAGAAGTCTGTGATAGCACATCTAATACAGTACTACCCTCTCTGGAAAGCTGAAGCTTTATGCTTTCTCTCTGCCAACTGTAACAAGAGGTAGGGGGATGCATTGGGAATGCCTACAAGCAAAGCTTTATCTCCCGTAGAGGGGGAAAACATGTGGTAAGACCTAGGGCAGGGGTCGGCAACCTTAAACACTCAAAGAGCCACTTGGACCTGTTTCCCAGAGGAAAATAAAACACTGGGAGCTGCAAAATGGGAAGCACAAGTGCCTCTCTGTCTCTGTCTGTAAACTGGGAGCTGCAGGAATAGGCTGAAAGAGCCGCATGCGGTTCCAGAGCCGCGGGTTGCAGACCCGTGATGTAGGGCAATCACCCTTGTAGACGTTCTTCATCAACTACCTGCCTTTATTTTGCCTTCTAATGCCACTCAGAGTAAGACAAAGTTGGAGGTGCTGGTTTCATCCTGAATAAGCAACCTTCATCCGTATGCTATAAGAAGAGTTGCCAACACTTGGATGAAAGGCACTAGAAGGCACGAGCCTTCTCCTGCAGAGAAAGGCACACAAGGTTTTATGGGGTTAAATTACTATGTATTGAACATATCTACTGTTTAATTCTTTTTAAAATTTTGTATTTTCATGTTCTTTTTTAGTTTTTATTGTTGTGAGCCGCCCTGAGTCCTTAGGGAGAAGGGCGGCATATAAATATAATAAATCAAATCAATCAAAACAACCATCCAGGAGCTGTCTGTGCAATAAGGTAAAATGTATTGTAGATTGATAACTCCCTGCCTTATTCGGCATCTGTGCTTCTATAGAGGATGTCAGCCCTTCCCTCTCTTAAGCATTGACTCCTACTATTATTTAGTCCACCAAGGCAAGTAAGGAATGGAACTGATCTCTGAACAAAGAATATCCATATCTGCTTCCTTTAGGGCACTGAAAGTGCACCATTCTCTCTTTAAATTTCTTTCAAAAGTAAGATTGGTGATTAGGCAGTATTTATCTAAGATAGTTAAATCCAGGCTCTTGAGGAGAGAATGAAGCACTGCCACTTTTAATATATCTAAATAGACAAAATTGACAAATTGTCTTCTGCTATTTCACCAATCTTCCAAGGATGCTCTCTATACCCAAAATTACCATTGCCTTTGGTGGGTTATCTTTAGGTAAAGTAAAGGTTCCCCCGCACATGCATGCTAGTCGTTTCCGACTCTAGGGGCCGGTGCTCATCTCCGTTTCAAAGCCGAAGAGCCAGCGCTTGTCCGAGGACGTCTCCGTGGTCATGTGGCCGGCATGACTAGACACCAAAGGCACACGGAACGCTGTTACCTTCCCACCGCAGTGGTCCCTATTTTTCTACTTGCATTTTTACGTGCTTTCGAACTGCTAGGTTGGCAGAAGCTGGGACGAGTAACAGGCGCTCACTCTGCTACACAGCACTCAGGATTCGACCTGCCAAACTGCCGACCTTCCAATCGACAAGCTCAGCATCCTAACCCACTAGTGGTGGGTTATTTCCAACCTAGCACCAGCTTATCATTTTTATTTTGTGAATGTGTGCTTGTGTGACACACAGGTGAGGTTTTGTAAATACCATACAATTTTTCAGGGTTTTTTTTTCTCTTGCTTTGCAGAGTGCCAGCTTTCCATTTGCCTGTAAAATATAAACATGTAAACAATTATATCAATGTTAAACATTGATGTAAATTAACATTACATCAATGTTTAAAATTTTTGAGAGAATAGATAGGATATGTCCATCGAAGTATTTCTGCTTACAAGATAACTTTGGTGGTTTCAACTTTAGCTACTAAAGTTGAGTCACAAATCTACTTTGTTCTTTTTTAAAACTCCTGTTATACTGTTTTGGAATTATGAACATTGCCTTGTTGATATGTGGAAAATAATATTTCTGTCAGTATTATAGTATTACACTGTTACACTATTTTAGAATGAAAGCTGTATGATGACCTTATAGTGCACTAACTTATAAGGAACTTTTTTCATTTATTTCTATATTATTTATTTTTAGAAAATTCTAAACTGCTTTCCAAGGATTCCATGACAGTATACATTCAATTATAGAAATATATGCAATACAATCATGCAGAACCCCCACTCCCAATCCTGAGAGTCCAAACAATTCTTATTATACATAGACATACATACTTACATATATACATCATTTCCCTTTTGGTATAAGCAACATTATGAAAAGAACATAGAAGAAATAATAAATTATAAACCAAAACCAACAGGGATAAAATAAGAAAAGAAAAGGAAACATCTGGCTTATGCTAGCTAGCATGGTAGTTTGCAAGGCCAGGAAATTATGGAAAATATTTTCCATAGTTCCCTAGCCTTGCAAACTATCCTTCCTTTCAGTATACCGGTAATTATATACTGCTTTGTAAACTATCTTTGTTCTTTAAACTTCTCACCTATCACTTTCTTGCCTGTCAATTGTCCTCCATCCAATCAATACCTCTGTCAGGGGCCCCTACATACAACATTGCAAAAGAACTAACAAAAAAGCTTGGGCATCACACAAGAGGAAGCCAACACTCCATTAACTCTCCACTACACCTTCAACTAAATAATAAATTCACTTGGTGTTATAATTATTTCTTCCTCAACTCCAGTGAAAAAGTTTTTGTTTGCATATGCCTTTTCATTCATTCTGTGCTAAAAACAACTAGACTTCAATGCTTAGCATGCATTTTTGATTAATTCTATTCTATTTCTAAGCTTTTATTTATAAGCTTGTCTGAGCGCTATGGCTGAAGAGAAGCTAACAAATATTCCTAAATAAATTCAATCAATTACTGGTTGTTTTATTTGTATGGATTAGAATCCTAATCACTTTTCATATACATAAGAAAGCAAAGATAAATTCAGTACATAGATTTATTTATTCAAAATATGTGTTCTACCTCCTTTGGGCTTTCAATTCAATTTCATATAAAATGGGAAGAAAATGTTGCAAATATAAAACTGATTTGTTATTGTTCAGAAAATATAATATAAACAAGAAGAAAATCTGGTTTTAATACGACAGTACTGAGTATAGCACAGACTTTTTACAATAGGATTAAATATGCAAATTAAAGAGGATACAAATAATTTCAATTATTTTAAAAGATATTCATTGATTCATCTAATAAATCTGATTAAGACAACTTTTATGATCAACTAACAACACCCTTAATTCTTGCTATTTCGTCATCATCATCATCATCGAGTTGGAAGGGATTTTGGAGGTCTTCTAGTCCAACCCCTTGCTCAGGCAGGAAGCCTTATACCATTTCAGACAAATGGTTGTCCAGTCTCTTCTTAAAAACTTCCAGTGTTGGAGCATTCACCACTTCTGGAGGCAGATTGTTCCACTGATTAATTGTTCTAACTGTCAGGAAATTTCTTCCTAGCTCTAGGCTGCTTCTCTCTTTGATTAGTTTCCATCTGTTGCTTCTTGTCCTGCCTTCAGGTGCTTTGGAGAATAGGTTGACCCCACTCTTCTTTATGGCAACCCCTGAGGTATTGGAACACTGCTATCTACTTATCTATTTACTTTGATTTATTATGCACCTGAATGTACTCTTACATTCTCATCTTTTAAGAAGAAAGATTCATAAAAGTAAAAAAAAGCAAAAGAGTACATGAGGGTTGCATATTGTATTGAAAAATAGGATTACTTTGTTCAACTATCCCTGCTCCTTTAAAATTGTCATGCTGAAAAGCTACCGTGAAGTACTGAGCTACTGAAATCTTTCTGGAAATAAATTAATGAAATGAAACTTAATTATCAAATACATTTCCATTATTTAAAAGATTAAAAGTCTAGATAACCTGATATGTATTCTACTTGATTCAATTTAGTAAAATATGCAGAATAATGGAACAATTACATGGCTTTGCAAATCTGCAATTCCATGTACTGTATTCTTAAATTAACAATTTACATGAGCCATGAGAATGTTTCATTATTTTGTAGACTTCACTAAACTGAATCAAATACAACAGCTAGACTAGAATTTAGATAAGGGATTCAAACTAGCTTTGAAATTCAGGCCTTGTGTAGCCTGAAATTAATACTGGATACCAGATTTTTAGCTGTTTATGGACATAGAGCAGAGGATGCACCAATTCATAAACATGCCAGCATTATAGTTTCTTCTAAATTTAACATTGGGCAGCAGGTGTACAACTCAATATTAGCACACTATAAATTCATTTCAGATGTGAATGCAACCTAATAGACATAAGACATTAACCAATGTCTCGCAGAATCTAAATTGCATCCTTTAAATTTTAAAATATCCACCAGAATTTCTGGAATAATATCTATTGTAGTGGTACATATCTGCTAAACTACCATGAAGTGAGCTGTTAAAGGTATTAACACCAGCCATTAAATGTTTTCCTATTCTGAAATATTGTGAATATGGGATTATGGCATATGTCACATTGCTTGGATCTGTCCTGACAAAATGAAAGAGTAACTAAAAGAACAATAGTTGGTTAATAAGAAATCTTGTACACTACTATCTGCTTTCACCCTCTTCCAAAACTACCCAGCTTGCACAGGCCAAATGTAAAGGTTCCAAATTTACATACCAGATTTTTAAATTAGGTAGGGCTATGTAGTGTAAAGGGACATGGTGGCTCAGTGGGTTAGGACACTGAGCTTGTCGATCAGAAGGTTGGCAGTTTGGCGGGTCGAATCCCAAGTGCCGCGTAACAGAGTAAGCACCTGTTACTCGTCCCAGCTTCTGCCAACCTAGCAGTTCGAAAGCACGTAAAAATGCAAGTAGAAAAATAGGGACCACTACTGTGGGAAGGTAACAGCATTCCATGCACCTTTGACGTCTAGTCATGCCGGCCACATGACCACGGAGACGTCCTCGGACAAGCGCTGGCTCTTCGGCTTTGAAACAGAGATGAGCACCGGCCCCTAGAGTTGGAAACGACTAGCACACATGTGCGGGGGAACCTTTACCTTTACCTTTATATGTAGTGTAAAACATATGATGACAGAAATGCAAAATGCATATATTTAAAGAAGTAATTGTTAATAGCTTCATTTTGTCTGACTCCTATGACATTCCAAAGTCCTTCTGTGAGACTAGTGAAGACATATTTATACTATGACCTAAGTAGTCATATGCATGGTAGCCAAATCCCAGTTCAGTTCATGGATCATACCAAGCCAAGGTTTGTTTAACTTAGAATTTATTAAATAAACCATAATAAGCTGTATCCATAAAATAACTCATGCTTTCTAAAAACATAGTGGTTGGGATAAAAAAAATGTTTTGGAATGTGACTTATTTTCAGTTAAATATGCATAACCATGCAGCCGGAATATTTCATATTTGAGCCAGCAAGATTCTATTAAGAAATGAAAAAAAAGACTTACATTTTTCGTAAACTAGGGAGCTTCTTGAATATTCCAGTAGCTTCCAGAATTGAAATATCATTATCGTGTAGACGACTTTTGAAAAATAAAAATAAAAATATTGAAACATCTTTGGCCCCAAATGCCTCAGCAACTACATATACAGTATATTCATTGCAGAATATTGTGAAAAGGAAAGCTATATGTTGAAGGAGATTGGAGAAACACAGGTTCCAATCTCCTCAATCATGAAGTTCCCTGGTTGCTATGGTGCTGTTGATCCTTTTTTCTGTTTAGCTTACTTTAAAGAGTTTTTATAAGAACAAAATGAGATGAAAGTCAGAAGCCTTGATTCTCAAAGCAGAAGACATCATGGGCACATCCATGTAATGTTCTTGGCACAATATTGAAATTCTTTGCTGTTGCCTCCTACAAGGATGTTTTACCAATTTCCCAATCCAGATTACAGGAGATTCTATAATACTTTCCTCATAGTTATCCGTCCATGTATTAATCAATTCAAAATCAATTTAGATTTTCAAGATTGGCTAGGTTCTGTCAGGAAACATTGTCTATTGATGTATTTGATAACATCTGGCTGGAGCCACAAAAATTAATGCTTTTTATAGTGAAGCATTTTATGTTTTTTTCTTACAAAAATATTACACTTACAGATCTGTGGTATATTCTGGAAGGTGGCTGGGGAGCCTAGTAAGCTTTTGGTTGGAACAGTCCACAAATGTTCCCTCACAGCGGCATTTCTCAGGACAGATGAGGTCCATAAAACACTCCCCACTGAATCTACTCCTGTAGTCTTCTGAACCTGCAAAATTGAAAACTTCTAGGTAAAGAGATGCATTGCAAAATACTAATAAGAGTAATATCCCAAAATACAATTGACAAGAACACTTCCATTTATTCTGGAACCTCGCAAGAATGAATTGAAATCATTAACTATGCTTTGCATTATGCTTTGAAACAATCAGAAAAGTGCACTTTTATGTGAATCTAGAGGGAGGAGATCTATCTTCTTTCCAAAAAGACAGTTTAATTTTTTCCCCTTGATATTAATGACTATCTACTGGCAAATGATACAGTAGAATGAAGGTGGGCTAATGTCAGTCACATTAGCATAGCATAGAAATCAGTGACTGCTTTATGAGTATAAATATTTTAACAACATAAGATCACATAACTGAAACTAAAATGAGTTCAAGAAATTCTACTTTCTTTAAAATAGGCCGCTGTATAATTAGTAAGAACTATAACTTAGTCTGCTATTGCACTACAACTGTCAAGTACATTGTGTTTGCTTAATGATATGCTATTTCAGTTTTTTTTCTCCAACCTTTTCAATGAATAAGAACTGCAAATGGGATACTAGAGCTCACCATTGCCAAATTATTAATGGATATGCAATCAAAGGTTTGTCACAATAGATCCAATGAGGGAAATACTTGTAGAGTTACTTCAATGTTTATTATGTGAACCGTCATCTTTTTGCTGAAATCACTTGTTACATTCAACCATTCTACTAAATCCTAGTTTTCCTTACTTTTTCAAGAACTTCCTAACTTAGTTGCACTTCCAAAATGTTAATTATGAATGCCAAAAGCATCTATCTGAAAACACTTTTTTAAAAAGGAATTTGAAAAAAATGAGAAACGATAAGCTAATCAACAAAAGGATTCTGAAAATATTTTCAGTAGGATTTTGCTCAAGCTAATATTAGAATAACCATTTCTATATATTCTGAACAAATTTTTGTACATACATTCCTGTACCAAAATGGCCATGCAAAACTCTTCTTATGAATAAAATTCCTATAAACAAAAAAACCCCTTCATATAAAGGCTGCAAACAAACAGACCATATATAACTGAGAGAACCCAGTTATGGAAAGACAAAGTTCATAGATGGATTTAATATTCAGATAAAGCTAAAGTTTTCTTATTGAAAAGTTATCAATAGATCTTGTTTCAAAGAGAATGCCTTTAGAACAAAAGCATTAAATATGATATACACCATTATTTTTCTTTAAGTATTTTCTATATATATATAGGAAAAAGTTTTTCCTCACGCTATAAGTACAGTTTCCTGTTCTCCTCCCTCAGTGTTGTTGTATGGTCTTATTGTTTAATATTATTTATTTTAAGTGGGAAACCCACTGCTGAAATCCTGAAAGTACACCCATCTTTTTAGAAATATAATTAATAAAGAAGACATTTATTTATTTGTTAAATTTATTTGCTACTTGTCTCACCATGGAGTTACTTTAGGCAGCTTACAACAATAAAAAGGAAGAAATGAAAAGAGCACGAACAGAATAGAAGATTATATAGCAATAAAATAAACAATGAAAAAGAACTCAACGAGAAATACAACTATATGATTACCAAAAAAAAGAAAAGAAAAGAAAAGATGACAGGTAGAGAGCAGAGAACAGGAAGGGGGGGAGGATTTACTGTGTATGATATTGTGATTCGAGGCCTGTTTTTTTTTTAACTCTAAAGAAAAAAAATAAAAAATTAAGCTGATTAGGATATGGCATTTTTCCTCATGCTCGGTTCAGATGAAATAGCAACAACAGGAATCAGAAATGTTTTCTTAATAGCTACAAATATATATACATACACATTAGAATTTTAAATGTGAATCATCAAGAGGACTGTAGAATGTGATCAACACTCCTATCATTATCAAGTATGCCAAGCTACCCATCAGCCTACAAACATCAGCAATCAGTTGCCAACAGGAGGAAATTTATTATTTAACCTGAGACTCGAGATCACTTGGACAGGTGGCAGTTCTATCATGCTAATCCCATTAGAGAAAGTAATGTGAAAGCCAGCCATCTGGCTGTGGTTATTTGTGTCCATCCATCTCTACTTACATCACTTTATCAGACATGCTCCCCTTGGCTTTAAATAGATAAGCTGCAGGTCAAGAGATGTAACACTAACGATGATGCACAATTATTTTTCCATTAAAAAAATAAAGATGGGAGAATATGTGTCTACAGTAGAAACCTGTGGAATAGCATGAAAGCTATGGAACGGTGTTACTTGTAGAATTTTAAGAATGAAAACACCTTTGGAAAGGACCCTTTTTAAAAAAAGATTTGGATGAAAAAATATAAGAAGTACAAATTCAGTGTTAAAGTTCATATTGGTACATTGGTACATATCTTACATTATGTAAGAGCCCTAGTGGCACAGTGGTTAGAATGCAGTATTGCAGTATAATTCATTGCTCACTGCCAGGAGTTCGATCCTGACTGGCTCATGGTTGACTCAGCCTTCCATCCCTCCTGGGTCAGTAAAATGAGGACCCAGATTGTTGGGGGCAATATGCTGACTTTGTAAACCACTTAGAGAGGGGGCTGTAAAACACTATGAAGTGGTATATAAGTCTAAGTGTTATTGCTATTGCTATTATTTACCTCTGTATTAGCTTTCATTATTATTTTACTCAAAATGCCTGCTATGAAAACAATTCAGTTCGACTGAGAAAAGGCTACATTCTGAAACTCAAAAAAAATGAGACAATTGTTTCATTGTAATAATGTAATATACAAAGTTTACTGTAATTGACATTACTTTTTTTTGGGGGGGGGGATATTTTGTTTTTCATGGGGGAAATGCCGAGAGCATGCTCAAGAAAAAAACCAGCTTCTCAATTCACTTTTCAGGCAGAAATATTAAACATAAGAGATAAGCTAAGAATTGAATTATTGACAAAAAGTCACAGCAAAGTTAAACCCACTTTATTTTTTGCAGCCCGAGGTAAGTATAGGACTACCAAATGACAAATTATTATGATGTAATTGGATTACTTCAGCTCCTGGGACACTGATGATCTGCAATATACAGTACTATCATATTGTTAGAAGAATTTTGCATATTGCACAGTATGTCAGAAATCAAAAGAATAATAGAAAGCAGTTATTACAGAGACCAGAAGACTTGATCTATATTTCAAGGAATCCAGGGATTCCTTGAATATGTTACAAAAGTTTAGGTCAACAGTTCAGAAGTGGAAGTTCTTTTGCTGATGTGAACCAATCAAAACTGAGGTTACACCAATCCTAGCAAGATATTAATCAATGTCTCCCAGAAAAATCTCTAAAAATCATCCAATCCCCAACCCAAAACAAAATTGAATACAGACTACGAATACTGCAAGGGAATTCCCACTTTTGAATCATGGAAGCGAGGAATCCTTACTGGGATGTAAGCTGAAATGTCTGCAAAAATCTTTTATAACTTCAACTCCTGAACACTGGAGAAGTCATTTACTAATTACATTACGTACAGTTGGATCACCTGTTCATCTTCTAACCTTCTCCTATGTTATATATCAACAGACAAATGTGTATACTTAGCATATAATTTTATTTTGTTGATAGCAGTGGCATGGTCATTATAGTTGGTAAATGGGAAGTATACCCTATATTGTAAAATTTTAGTAAGTTTTTGTGTTGACTCCATAGCAGATGCACAGTTTAGATGCACAGTTTAGATGACAGAAACACCTTCAGAAGGTAGGGATTATAGAGATGAATAAGATATTAGATGGGTTACATGCATATTACAGTGAGTGTGTAACAACTATTTATAATCTCCAAATATACAGTATGGAACAACATCAAAAACGCATCTTTATTCTTGACCAAGAATACAGCAGTTTCCACAATTCTACTTACTGACTATAGTTCTCTGTATTTTAGAAAGAATTATACTGTAACTGAATGTCATTCTGTGCAACACAGTGACTTTTCTTAAAGTACATGGTTGCTTAAACACATATAATACTGCCCTGGAATTATTTAATAATGGGAAGCATCCTGTACAATATCACATTATTGTGGCCAGCTTACAATATAAAGTAATAAAGCTGACATCCTTCATGAAACCATCACTGAAGCTGGAACATAATTTAATATCTTTAGGTACTCAATTTGTCCCCTTAAAAGGAATAATGCCACAGTTATTTCACATGCAAGCTATTTTCAAAAATGCTATTCAAATGCTTGACTGATCTGTGGGCTTATAGTGAGATCTGCTTCAAGCTAGGTAATTGTATGAATTACTATGAAACTGTATTGTTACAGTTCTCTGTACCATGCGTCTCTTCTTCTTACTTTTCCTTTTTCCTTTCACAATGAGGTCATCTCTCACCTTTTGATGCTTCTGAAAATAGAAGAAGTGTTCCGGCATGCCATGCTGCAGGAAAGCATGGAGCCTTCCATGGTGCTTGACAGAACCATGTTCAATTTGTATTGTTCTACCACATGGTTAGATCAAGCACAAAGGAAAATCCCATTAACAGGCAGAGTCAGTGTTAAGCAGCCGCCAAAGAAAGAAGAGCGTTGAGAGGAAGTAGCATGGAGAAGCACAAGCTGGAGATTTCATTGTGAGCTGGCTGTCCATTTCTCCCATGTATAAAGGAGCTGAAGTTCAAGAAGTCAAATTTATTGCTACAAAGGCAAAAAAATAAATTTGTATTGTACAGTGAGTGTAGAAGAACAACTTCTTGACACTTTTGTGGGTGAAAGTGTTACAAATTACATTGAAAGTCTTCCAGCTGACGGTTAATGCCGAAGAATAAGGGCAGATTGTAAACATGATCTGTAACATCATTAACCAGATTACAGTGCATGTAGAGAGTATTTATGGAATAGTGTTATTCCTTTAAGTGAGCTTTTTGCTTTTGAGTTGCAATGCTTAGAAAACAACTTCCCTCTAATAAAACCAAGGCATTTAAAATAAGGGTATAATCAGCATGTGATTATACATTCTTCCATATCCCATTCAAAAATTTCAGCTTTTTTATAGGAACTAATACATTAGGAATATCAGGAATATTTTTGAAAATACTTAAAATAGGCAAGTATGTATACTACGTATTTAACCGTTAGTACTTCATGATTTTGTCTATAAGATAACAAAGCTCTGTGCTTTAGTTCAGGGCTCCCCAAACTTGGAAACTTTAAGACCTGTGGGCTTCAACTCCCAGAATTTCCCATCCAGCATTACTGGCTGAGTAATTCTGGGAGTTGAAATCCACAATGCTTAAAATTGCCAAGCTTGGAGACCCCTGCTGTCTAGATTTAGACAGGAGTCTGCATATACTATTCTCTGGATTTAACAACGACATTGTCAATAAGCATAATAAAGCTCCCATTGATTCATATTTCATCGCTATTAAAAAAAAAACTGTTATGGTGCCGGCTCCAAAGAGTTTGCTTTGATTTACAGAGTATCATTAACATGGAGACTTCCACAATTATACTGTACTGGAATCCAGATGACTGTATCCAAACACCATGGTAAAAAGTAACATTTATTGCAGCATAATTACATCTCTGTCTGCTCCCTCCCAAGCGGGACCCTCCAATTTAAGTGAGGAGTGTGTTTGGTTTAGAGAAATCTCTTGTTAGAAGCAGTATCAGGAAACCATAAGAACTGTTATCTAAAGAAAGTCCCAATTAATTTATGTGAATCCGAACAGGGATGCTGTTTATTTTCACCTAGAGTGTTGTAGATGGCAGAAGCTTTCTACATAAGCACATGTAGGAAACTAAGAATGCATGCATTTGGCATAAGGAACAGAGGACTAACAGAGAAATATTGTAAAGCTGGGTGACTGCGTGTGAACTGTAACTCTGACCTATTTTCCTCATGTTGAAAAGGATTCCAAAATGGGTGTATATTACAGGTTTAAAATGATCTAACTAGTTATTAAGCCTCCCTGTGGAAAGGTTGATAACTGTAGCTCTAACAGTCCTTAAAAGCAATGGCAATTTAATTAGTATAAAAGCAATATAATTTTGGAGAATACGTATTTCTCAGATTTAAGAAATCCTGATTTCACAATGCCCCCACCTCCAAAAAAGAACATTACAACATAAAGTAAATGTATGTTTGGAACAAATTACTAAAAGTGCACTTTTTTAAAAAGAAAAAAGTATTATGTTTATTTAATAATTAGCAGTTTTCCAAGGAGACAGATTTATCTTTAACTGAATTTTTCATGGTAATTTTGGAAGTTTGAAAAGCTTGTAGAGAAAGAGAAAAGCACTAATGTTTCTGTGTGTGTGTCTGTGGCTGCTCATCTCTTATGCTAACAGTTAAAAATAGAATAAAAACAGTAAAAACAAGTTTAAAAACAACAAGAACAATATAAAATAACACAGCAGCATAAAATCACAGCAAAGCCAATACCCAAAAAGTGGGCTCAGTCATACTGTACTATCAAGGTCACAGCTCGCATTGTCCAGTTTTCAATGCTTTGTGAAGGCTAAGTTATGATTAGAATTTGTTATACCGGAGACTTGTTTTTTACTGTCGTCTTCCATTAGGCAACAAATATACAAGAAGGTTTTATTCTGTGAAGAAGTTCATAACAGCCTGTGCATTTGACACATTGGATCTGTAGCCTATGGTGTTTGAAAACAGTAATCACCACTCTTCAAATGCTCTGAATTCAAGTGGAGATGCAATATATTCTAAAGACATGCTCTTTTATAAAAAATATTGATGACAGTAAATTACAACAAAGTGTCACTAAAAGTATAAGCATTCTTAGAATTATATCACTGCTATTTACACTGTGAATTATTGTGAAGTAGCATCTGACATACAGATTATTGGCAGATGTCTAATTGTCCTTCCATTGTTTGCTGCATTGACATCGATAAACTCTCTGACATAGGAACAGCTAAACAAAACAGCCAAATGGAACAAGGAGACAAATGCCGAAATACTTAGGACATAGATTTAGAACTTCAAATGAGAAACAAATTCTTATTGTTACAGGAGGAGAAAGGAAAGCTTCAGTGACTGTTTCCTTTAAACTTCCTTTCCTCAAGCATAAAAATCACACAAATTAGCCATTCATTAGCCAAAATGAAACAAGAAAGGATGAGAAAGAAAACTCTAAGAGGAAACAGTTTTCTGAGAATGGCTGAAAAATCTTTGTAACATTTGTGGCATCACTGTAGAACTGTGCACCCATCAAGGTACAGCTAAAATTCTATGAGAATGTGAGATTATCATTGGACAAGTAAACCTTGCTGGATTCCTTTTGCTGATTGCTTAAGAAACAAAACTATATGGTGGTTACCTTAATCAAAAGGTACCAAGCACATAGGCCTGTTGAGATAATTCGGTGGTGAAATAGAACTGCCATGTTGCACTAAATGCTTGGTTGCTATCGGACAAGTACAGCTGATGGAGAAGACATCCATATCTTTTTATGACTCCTACGGAAAACTGTAGAATTGTTTAACTTGAAAGTACAGACATTCAACTGAAATTCTACAGGAACTTTGTCGCTCCTATAATTGCTCAAGCATAGAGATTGAAATCCATCCTATTAAACTTAATAATTTGGAGATAAAGGCAAATGAGGTCAGTTTCCAACATAGCATCAGGCAATGTGATCATTTTACTTCATACCAGTTTTATTTTGAAATGAATGAATCACTAAAATGTGTAATCTTAAGATTCTCTCACCTGGCTAACTTCTCTCCCCAAATCTGCACAAAACAAGCCTTTGCTAACATGAATTCAATATGAAGTTTAATTTATTGTGTGTTTGTGTACATCTAACACTTTTGGAAGATATGCATGAATTCTGAAAGAGCAATATAGACAATTTAACCTCAAAAATAAATCTTGGCATTCCAATTAATAACGGTTAAGACAATGTGCTCTCAGCATCTACATTTTTTTTGCAACCAATTATGTCTGTTAAAGAGAAAACAACACTTTTCACTTTAAGTTATGCAAAGTTAAATGTGCTCATCTAACAAAAGAACAACATATCAGAAAATGGAATTCTTGTTTTCCCTTACTCAATTCACTCTTTTACTCATTCCCAATCATGAAGAAGCAAGAATATAAATCCAAGTTAGTTATTTTAAAAATCAAATTCAGAAGAGTTTTTGTTCAAAATAATGTATAGCTTCCAAGCATGACTTTGAAATTTTGTTCTCAGCTATTATGTTCATGGTTATCTAAAGAAATGGAATGAAATCAGTATCATTAAAAGTCATCTCTTCGCTCCAATTGCCCTTGATATTGAAATTTTATTTTCTGTTCAGTCTCTGGAACTGAAAGTAGCATAAGCAATTGAATTTACAATAAATCAGCTGATTAAGATTTTTCTCAGAATACTGATTTTAGATTTAAATTTATAGAAAAAATGAATATATTCCTGTTACTTTCTATAAAGTAAGATTTATTTCAAAGCAAAGTTTAGCAACCAAACAATTCTTTTTACCAACAGAGGGAGGTATTTTTGTACAGTGCTAAGAATTATAAATTTTAATCGCTTGGAAACCCAAGCCTAAATAAATAAATAAATAAATAAATAAATAAATAAATAAATAAATAAATGAATGAATGAATGAATGAATGAATGAATGAATGAATGAATGAATAATCACCCAGCCATTCACCCCTTGCCGTATTTAGTTCCTTGGTAAATAGGTAGGAACACAGAATACAATTAAAATAGTAGCAATAATGATACTAAAAGCTCAATATAGTATAGATGATAAAATGTTTACGTACAGACTGCACTTAAATACAATATTGCATCAGCGAACTTCAGTCTGTGCTACAGCACTTTTCCTGCCTTTCCTTCCTTACAGTTTTCTGTTTCATTTTCAACTGCTACAAAAATAAAAAAACCCTGAACTGATATAATGAACACATAAACAAAGCAGAAAAAATAATTATTCTTTATTTTTTATTCCTGCATATTATAAAGTTCATTTCTTCATATTATAAAGTTCATTCTCATAATGCTGAGAAAAATCCTATGAAATGGCAGAAGTCAGGACATAATTCCCTGGATCAAAGATCTTTTCACCAACAAATCACTGCTAGAAACAATCCCACATGAACATTGCAACCACAGCTCTAATTTCCTGACTTATAATATATTGATAAAGGACAATTTATGAATTATTGAGGAGAAGCAGCACACAAGAAATGTGCTTTTGTATGGTGACAATTTTGTCAGGAAATTTACCGTAAATGCAACACATCATGGTCCCGTTTTTTAAGATGAAAAAGACAACTATATTATTTTAGTATTTAAGTATGTTAAGATTATACATCAATGATAGTAATTTGTTCTACTTAGTCCCATTAATGAATTTTCAACATCTAAAATTCAGTCTATATTTTAAGCTTGCTTGAACTAATATATTGTGTCACCACTAAAATTATAAATCACATATCTGACAGGACCTTGGAATATGAACAAGCCAAAATTTATAAGAAGATAAAGTTGAATAAAGAAATATTTCAACGATAGCAACCTGGATGCGATTAATATTTTGAGTCCATATAAAATCATCATACCATACAAATATTACAGCGATACACTTCTTGTCACACAAAAAGTCTTTGCTTTCTCCACCTTGTATAACTTTCACATCCTCCCAGATCTACATTAAAATACCCCTCTACCCTTGAGAGCAGATTGATGATGAGAAGGAGGGACAGTAGGAAAGTTAACAATCTTATTCATTGTCATCTTCTAGTGGAAGGATCAAACTCACAATATTTTAATCTCTCTCTCTTTGTGTGTTTGTGTGTGTGTGTGTGTGTGTGAGAGAGAGAGAGAGAGTGTGTGAGTGTGTGTGTGTGTGTGTGTGTGTAAATACTGCATCATCTAATTCAGGTACTTTGGCAACATTAAAATTAATAGATTAAAATTAAGGTTGATCAGACTATTTTTACTGTAGTTTATCATGGCATGGAATGGAATTATCAGATAACTGATGGAAGTATTTTTTTTTTACTGTCATTGTCTTCCTACACATTTAACAGTTTGTGAACCCAGATTTGCAAGGTTTTTAGTCCACCAAATCCACATAGACTATCCATTTAATTTTTAAACATCAAAAGACCAAAACCAGATGTGTTAAGGAAACTGAAGTGGACTATCACTCTAGTTTTAGTCTTTTGTTTTTCTTCTTTTTTCCCAGGGTAACCTTACATTTTAATGTATTTTTTCCATATTTTAATTTACTATTGTGTTTTACTTTTATTATAGTGCGGATGTTATGGGTTCCCATCTCATCTTATATTTTTAAAATGCACAGTGTTAACAATAATCTCCTCTGCTCTTCAAAGAGCTATATTGATCCTTGTTCTAAGTCTTGTTCTTTGAGTGATTCACAAAAAAGCATCCCCGACTAAGCTTTTATTTGGTTAGCAAGATTTTAAAAAAATGAAGTAAGAAACTTCTATGAATTTGGCCAAAACATATCTGAATTATTTTACTATTTTTTTTAAAAAAAATGGATATCCAGGATCTTGTGTTATCACCCTTCTTTGAAGGCAGTGTCCAAGGCTGCATTCTTTTAAAAGACAAAACCTAGTTTATAACCAAATAGCCAAATAAACCAAAATGAAAGGTAGAGGTTTCTCTCTCGTTTAATGCACAAAGTAACTAGATTTTCTGAAGGACTAATCCAATTTCTCAAATTTAATTTTAGAGAGATGCTACATAATATCCATTATACCAAACACTGTCCCACAGATTGGATTAGTAGGCTCCCTGGACCTGCTTATTTCTGAACTCAAAGTGCAGCACAGCCTGGATAAATGAATTACCTGAGCAACGGAACTTCTTGCTCTTGATCTGGCTGATTCGTTTGTTGGCAAGACGACGCGGACTACTGCATCGAGCTCCGCTGGTTTCTATTGGATTATCCTGCAGGTAATCAGCCAGCCACTTCAAATGGCAGTCGCACACAAATGGATTTTGAGCTAAATGCCTGCAAGAGGGATGGGATGTTTAACCAGAAATGACCTGTGACACTGTACTCCATCATTGTTTTTACAAATACACAACTGAAGAGCAGAGTAATTGAATCAGCTTCCAATACACTGGGTCTGGCAGAAGCTGGATGGAGTTAAGACTTGTATGTGGGGGGGGGGGAGATATTCTGTGAGCCATCTTTTTTGTTTTTTTAGCTTGTTAAGTCAGCAGTGAGCCTTATCTAGAAGGAAACAAATTAATATAATAAAGTCTCTTTTTAAAGGGCATAGACCTATTGTCTACAAAAACTGGCCATCATACATTACATTCAATTAATCTATTTAGAAGGAACAGATTTAAACTATTTTTTTTGTGGTCACAAAATTAACACTTTCTAGAGGTTGTATTGTAAACTAGTATACTTCAGGACACTACAAAATATGTAGAAGAATCAAAGGTTTCTATCAATAGAGAAATTAAATTCTAATGTATTTTTGGATGATCTAAATCTTCAACAAATCAGTAAATTCTGTTACTTTTATTACTATTATTTCATTGTTTGGTCCAGACAAAAATTCTGGATTATTTATCAAAACAGGAATGTCTTTGTGGTAATTCTAAATCTATAGTAATTTTTATATAGAAACAAAAGTACTTGTAAGATGGTTGTTAGTTATTTGCAGAAACTTTGGAAGTGTTAGAAGAGCTAATACTGACACTATAATTAAGGCTTTTTTAAAAAAATACAATTTATAAAATTCAAATGAGACTAATTTAATTGAAGATTTTTAAAAAGTTTAATGTCTTTATTACAGCAAAAAAATAAATTAATGGAGCAGGCGTTTATATATATGGCAGAGGTCCCCAACCTTTTGGGCACCAGTTACCAGTTCCATGGAGAGAGGTTTTTCCACGAACGAAAGGGGGTGTGGTTTTGTTGTGCTCTCTGCATCCCACCGATGGGGCTTTGTTTGTCCAGCCCGGTTGCTGGCATGCCGCAGCCTGGTATTGGTCCATGGACCGGGATTTGGGGACCCCCGATATATGGTATTGTAAGCTCTTCAGTGTAGGTTTGGTCAGGAAATAGACATGACAAGAAATAGTCTACTTATCTATAATAATAGAATATTGAAATTCTGCCAGCATTTCCTCTTCTCTTTGTTTTATATTAAAGAGAGTTAAGGTGGGACAATCTTTAATTCTTTCTCTTGCTTTCTAGTATTTCCAGGCTAAACATATATCTCACTAATGGTCACTACATAATTTTCCCAAGGTTGTATCTGTGTTATGCCACATATATGAGTTTGACCATTATTATTCTACTTTAGTTTACTTTAATATCCACAAATGTGGAAAGTGTGGTTAGTTTAAAGTTGTGAAAATGCTTTTGAATTATAGACCAAATATGAGGAATATATTACTATACAGTGAACTACAGATTTGCTTTGTATGAGATAAAACAAAACAAATTTATTCATTTTGAGTAAAAAGATATTGCTGCCCTAGATTTACAAATCTTGGCTTGATGACATGTTGACTCTCTACTTATGAATTTGTTATTTATTGATGTATTAGCAAGATAAATATTACTTTGTTCAATCAAGGATTAATGCTGTATATTGTTTCTCTTTTGTTTTTTGTTTTCTTTTTTCACACTAAAGCAATATAATAAAAATGGGATATAAACATAATTGGTTCAGGAAAAAAACCTTCTGTTTGATGATAAGTATTGATTAAACAACTAACTATAAACATTTAGAAATTATTCATGTTCCTTAACTTGAACTGCATAGTTATCTCCATGATGGGGTGTTTAATTATGGAGTGGAAAGATGCTACGCTACAAGGCATGAGTTATTATGGTAAGATAGTACCCATAAAATGGCTCATCACTTTGAGCAGTTATCATTTTGAGGAAGTTTCAAATGACAACCACTGATACAACTATTTTGTGGGAAGGTGTTGTAAGCCTAGATGGCTTTGGATACCAATTAATGGAAGGTACAATCACATAACATTTCAACAATTTAAGTCAATGAGAAGAAGAATGGAAAGCAGCAAATAATCATAAAGACTTAACCTAGCTAGATTCTTCTAGTAATATTTTACCAAAACATTCTGATGGAACCAAGCAACCTAGGGTTTTTTTTTTCATTGTTTAAAAAATTTCAAAATCTTTCAGTGAATCCAAGAAACTGTCAAGAGGTGGTGCATATATCATGTAAAACTTAAACAATGTTGATCTTCTCTTAATCCTTGCATCTTGATACTTTCTTTAGTATAAAACATAATGAAAACAAATATGTATCAAAATGAAGAAATAATATTTTAACAGCTACATAATCAAAAAAGGTATGATAATGTGGTAGTATTACTCGGGGAGAAGAATCAAAATGAAATTAGATTATCTCTGAGAAACACATTTTTTATTAGAGAACGATTCTGAATATTTTACTTGCAGAAAGACATCAAGGAAATAATTCAAAGGAGATATAATCTCAGAGCAAGGCAAGGGACTGGGAAATCCACTTTTGAGATGGTGTAGCTAGCAGGAACAAGGAATCAAGGAGCAATGGTTTGACAAGATGTAACTTATCTGAATGTACCTACTGCTTATTTGAGTTTATTGCATACTTCATTCGCAATTCATACTATCATTCTCTGTGAAACTGGAACGTACCACACAGAGTAGTATAATCCAGTTAAATCTAATTAAGTCAATCTGCTGGAGAATCTATTTCTGTCAATATAATGTGGATGGTGAGTTTCCTTACCACTGAATTCTCTTTTGCCATATGTTATTAACATTATTGATAGAAGAGAATATTTTAGTTCAGGATTGAAGTGTGGGGTCCTTGGTGCTCTCTGAACTTGGTTGCTTTCTTGAACATGTTTCCTTACCAAATTAGGTAAAAGGGAGTGAAGTTGCTCTCTATTTTCTCTGTATACTGGTGGCTTCCCTGTCAGTATTGGTGTAAGTGTTCTTGATGGTTCCTCGATTAGGCTGTGGTTTACTGTTAGCTTGTCTGTCTGAACTGCTGCTGTAGTTCCTTGGTTGGGTTATTGTTTGCTACTTGATAGTTCATGTAGGATTAATCATGGAGTTAATCTCTGCTCATCTGGATGTTAATTGCTCATGAGGTGTTTTAGGCTTTTTGTTTCCTTTTGATTGTCTCTAAAAGATTATCTAACTCTAACAAACAAGTTCAGAAAGCACAAAGGATTCCACAGTTCAACAGTATGTCTAGAAAAAATTAGACAGTTGAAGAGATTTGGGAAGACATGCAGGAAAGACAGAGGGGAAAAGATGTCTTTGTGTGAGTGAACTTAACAATGTTGGATTTTGCCTAAGATGAGAAGATGTTATTAGGTACCTTATGCAACATCCTGAAACAGAACCAGGCTCTACAACAGTAAACACTACCACCATTGACACAACAGAGAAAGCTTGCTTTAGAATACAAATTTATCAGTATCCTAAAGCAAAACAATACAGCTTAGAAAAGCCAGCAGCAACAACAACCCAATAACATGAAGCAGATTTGTGATCATTAGCAACACTGAAAAGAGAAGCAAAAATTCACTCTCATATGATGGTGTGCTTTTAAAAAAATGCTAGGAAAAGCAAGGTTTCTTAAATTCTTCCCATTCCTTTACCACAAACAGCCATAGTAGGCATTTACGTTTTCTTTTGTGTAACAACCAAACTGAGGAATCTATGTGATTTCTAGTATGTGTGCACTAAGAAGTCCACAGCAGGTAATGTAAGGGCTGCTCTGGGTTATGTGACCAAATTGGCGGCGGGGGGGGGGGAAGAGAAGTGTTCAAATATGGAGCAGCCGGCAGCATTTTCAATTGCTTCCTACTGCCTCCCCTAGGATATATTTTCAACATTCTATTGGATTGGAAAGAATACCAGTGGAACCTTTTTATTGGATTGTGATTTTTGGCTATTGCCAAAACATAAATCTATAAATCTGCTTTTAAGTTCTCTAATTTTCTATTGTTTAGACTCCTACAACTTGATTTCTTTCTCTCTTTTTTGTGAAATTGAATTATTTCATTGTTTGATTTCTTCCTGTACTATATCAATCTACTACAGCTCAAAGTTAGCAGTCTGGGCAGGATCAAAGGTTCAGCTAAGACTTTCATTTGTGGAACCATCTATAGAGGGGTCCCCAACCCCTGGTCCATGGACCAGTACCAGGCCGCAGCATGCCAGGAACTGGGCCGCACAAACAAGCAAAGCCCCATCCGCGAGATGCAGGCAGCACACAAAACCATGCCCCCCCCCTGGTCCATGGAAAAACCTCTCTCCACGGAACCGTCCCTGGTGCCCAAAAGGTTGGGGACCTCTGATCTATAGGATGCACTCCTGAGGAAGAGGAATATAATACAGATATGCAGATATAATATAACTCAATACTCACAATGTTTGAATTGACTGAAGAGGAGCAAAAAGTCCTTTGCTGATAGTCTGAAGTTTATTATCATAGAGAGACAACAAATTAAGATTATGCAGATCTTGAAATGTGTTTACTCTCAGGCAGTTGATCTTATTTGCATTGAGAAGCCTGTAAACAAAGAAGAGGGTTTGTTTTTTCCCCTGATACATACAATCTTGAAAACAAGATTTAAGAGATTAGTCTCGGACAAAATGCTATACATAATATAGAATCTCCAGTATTGCTATTTATTGATCAGATTATTAATTCATTGGTTTGCAGCCGAACATTTTTTTCCAAAATGACTTACAAGTTAAACATAAGTAACAATATTATGAACATAATAACAAACCCTCATAAGAATAATGGTAATTATAATATTCAGTCACAAGTAAAGTAGGAGCCACTTTGATGTACTTAGAAAGGAGCTACCACAGTCTAGAGTCTGCTATTGAAAAACTATTGTCTCATGTTTCCATCCATCTCCCTATTCATGGTTGCAGAACATGGATTTGAAAACAAACTTTAACTAGACACAGCATTGTAAAAACACATTAATCATGTTATATATCACATTCCTAAATCATTAAGGGCATAACAGAGAAAAGGTCGTCATGAATAATGCCCAGAAATAATTTGGTGATGTGTGCAACTAATACATGGCTAAACTAATGTGGTAAGCAAAGTACATATCAAAAAGTGATTGCACCGTTCATCTCAGAAGTCTTAATGAGAAGTAATTAAAGCATGGATCTCTAAGTTCAGATCAAACTCCTTTACAGATGGGCAAGACTGGCTAGAGCATTCATAATGTGGACAATGCCTGGTCCAGAAATCACCCAATTTTAGAGAGAGTGCCATACCATCCAGAGTTGTTATTATCAGATCAGTTTCTCTATTAAGGACATCTATATCAGCAATTTTAAAAAAAACAGATTGAGTTAGGTAACTTATTTTTTTATAAAGCTAAAGATCAAAGTACCGAAGGATGGTCATGTCCCCAAACTGGGCATGAACCTAAATGGCAAAGACATAAACAAACAGCTTCACAATCAGCTTAATTATTTATTCACAAATAAACAAGGTTCTCACAGAAGCTTCTCCCAAAAGTGAATGGAGTATTATTTATTTAATGCATAGCCTGCCTTTGCTTTGTACATTCAAGGTGGTATATATAATGCTCCCTCTTCCTATTTTCCTTACAACAGGTGAGTTGGACTGAGAGAACAACTGGTGCAATATTGGTCAGCCAACTTCCATGCCTAAGGGAGGACGGGACCTTATTCAATATTCCTGTCCAATGATTTCCACTATTACACTGGTGGAAATTTATATTTGGTTATGAAATTTCAAAAACATTTTCAGAACCAATTTTATAGCAAAAGCACTTAGACATATATACCACTTCATACTTCTTTACTGACTCTCTAAGCAAAAAGTCAGCATATTGCCCCCAACAATCTGGGTCCTCATTTTACCAACCTCAGAAGGATGGAAGCCTGACTCAACTTTGAGCCAGTGAGGATCGAACCCTTGGCAGTCAGCAGAATTATCCTGCAATGCTGGATTCTAACCACTGTGTCAAAACATTTGTTATTAGAAACAAGAATCCTGCTACAACTTTCTCAAGAAATGTATTTTTCAGTTAAACCCTTTTTATGACATGCCAAAGAAATAGATGAGATAATCAGCAGCCTTTCTCTACATAATTATATTCCTGACTGATTGATTAATGTGACTATTACTTCATCTTTGCATTTCAGAAAAACGTAATAATTGAAAATATCATTAATTGATAATTAGTTCCCTAATGTGAATGATAAAAATGTGATCTGAAGGATAAAGAAACTATATTGCTATAGTTACAGTTTAGTTCATTACAGTCAAAGACCAGCACAAATAATGAAGAAGACTGTAACGAGCACATAATAAATAAGATCCAGGATCACAGTTATATTAAATATAGTAAGATCAACAATTACAACAATGAGCAAATAAAATTGAAGACAGGGTTACAATGCATTTATACGGTGAGAATTTATATTTATAGAATATAAAATATAACATCCAATGAGTAAAATCCACTGTAACCACCTTGAATGTACAAAGCAAAGGCAGGTATGCATCAAATAAATAATAATCTCTGTTCATTTTTTGGAGAAGCTTCTGTGAGAATCTTTTTATGGTATTGCTATAGCATTTGTCTGCACCAACACTTCTGATCCAACATGACAGTTTAAAAATAGCAAGACTGCTATTAATCTAGTACTTAGTACATGTTGGTACTAGATTAATCACTGCTTGGCCATACACTCAGCCTAGCCTATCTCACTGAATAGTATGAGGATTACCAAGTAAGTATATATGTTGTGTTTTTGAAGGAAATGTAAATAAATGTAATAAAATAAACAAGCAAACTAGTGAGATTAGCCATGATTTTTTTTTTAAAAAAAATGGTGACTTCATGTAAATGAATAGTTAAAAGAAATATATTTATAGTCTTATATAATGTAATAGTATTATAATTGTAATTGTAATTGTAATAGTACTTAAGCTTACTATTTTCCAACATTTGCCAATGTATTTACATAGAAAGCCCGCTGTCAGGCTGAAAAATCAATCATGCTAAAGGATAAATGTTTCTCCATTAGTCCTCATAAGAATTAGGCCAAGCTAAGTTAGATATCTAAGTATATCATTTGGGACAAACGTCTGTGATAGAAACAAAAATATATCAGTATATATCTTGTTGGTTGTGTTTGATGGAAGACACTACAAAGTATTTCTAAAAACAAAACAGCAAAGATATATGTGAACAATCTTCAGCTAAGTCAAAATGGTTATATGCAATTAAAAATCATCCTGGAGTTAGAGAAATATATTCAATTTATCTTTACATACGTTTGCATTATTGTCAACACTGATTTTCTCACTTGGCAGCTTGTGAAAAGCCAAGTTACAATAAAGTATAAAAATTACAAGCAATGTATAGTTGAAAACACCAAAGGTAATTTTAGAATTGTCACACTGATGAAGAATATTAATTCCTCCTCATTTTTGTCACAGTTACTTTGAGATTTTTAATGGGAAATAGTATGTAAAGATTTTAAATAAATAAATTCCAGTTTAGAGATAAATATCTGAACCAGGTTTGACAGTGGCTGTCACAGAGTACATATCACCATGACTAATCTAATTTACTGTCATTAAGCACTATATTAGCAGTAATTATTGTGTAGAGCTCAGGTTTTTAATAATAGCAGCTAAAAGGCAGAAAAAAATGTAGAAGATAACTCAGAAATAATTATTCAAACTGTGTGAATTTATTTTCAAAAATAGTTTGAAAATTTTTCCGATGATATACTACCACAGTTGGAATATATGCATATAAATTAACATTCTTGGTAATGTTATATCATATCGGTTATTCTTGTTTTTAATTCTTCAGTTTATTACTTAAGAAATATAATATTTGCTAGCCAACATCCTGTTAGATTCAAATAATTTTTGATTTTTGAAATGTTGAAAAAAATGTAAATTCTTTATATTTTCTTTCTTTTTTTCTCCTGCACTTTTGGCTTTATCTTGACTTTCTTTACTCATTTGCTTATTCTTTGCTTTTTTGTTAGTTTTTATCTTTCTTGGTTAAAGTTTAATATTTTTTTAAAAAACTATTCTCTTGGAACCATGGTCAGATGCACTGTATTTTTCCTTATATTCCTAAACCAAATAATATTGGTTTCTCTGACCCTCTCTGGACAAAGACAAGATGTGAGATTACCCAAGCTGTACTCCATATAATTGTTTTTTTTTTACAAGGAGACTGCTAATAGTGGTCTATGAAGGGTGGGAGAGTTGTAGGGCAAAGGGAATTGCCACCTTTGCTCCAGCTGCAAACAGAGCTTTTCCAAAGGACACTAAGTTTGTATTTCCCTAATCACCTTTGAAAATTGCATCTTAACTGCTTTAAAGCAGTTAGAAACTTTGAAATGACAAGGCTAGAAACACCAGGTGAGTGCCTGGAATATACAAAAATGAAACTGTATATTTAAAATCTTTAAGAATAAAAAAAACATTAAAAAGCAGGACAAGATTTTGGCTATAGAAAGTTTTAAACAGATTAAGGGTTAAAAATATTGGAATATTGGATTTTGAATAGTAAGATTTTTAAATTAATTTTAAAGAACAAATGTACTTTTATGGGAAACAAAAATTGTTTTTCAGTATTGGAGGCACAAGAAGACAGATAACTTATAATGGTATTCAGAAATATTTCTGAGCACTGCACCAGGACTTTGAATCAATAATGGCAATTATGTTGTGTCCTCATGGAAACAGTCTGTTCACCGAAGAGAATATTATGAAAAAAAGATATCCAACAAAATTCACCTAAGATCAATATGATTGAGAGTTTTAACAATAATTTGTCAACCAATATTTTTTTAAAAATGGATGAGGTTTTAAAATTAAGAAATACATAAAAGAAATGGCAGCAAGCAGTTGGTTTTGTGTGTGTCTGTGTATGTGCTAGCCTTATAAAAGAAGTTGTTTAAAGGACTAAAGTCATTTGAAATAAAGATCAACAACCATCTGAATGGATTAAAGCAAACAATAATTTAAATAAAAAGAAAGAACACAAAGTTGGTTTATTTAACTAGGATTACGGTGGGATATATTGCTATTTTGGGTGGTTCTTTTTGGATTGGCTGATATTTGGACTGGAAAATTGTTGTGTATTAGATTTGCTTATGATTAACATGATGTTTAAGCCTTACTGTACTTTGTGTCCTAATCTGACAGTATTTAAATTGCCTTTTTACTTAAAGCAAAGATTTTATATGAGCTTGTTGTCTTTGTCATTTAAATTCCAGAGTTTTGTTTTATATTAGGATACTGAAATTACTTTATGCCTACTAAATGTGAATTTGCTTGCAGTTAAGAGTTGAGATATGACATGTTTATTTGAATGGGACATGTTATTTGGGGTGGTTCTCTTGGATTTGCTGACATATAGAATGGAAACATGTTGCATCTTGGGTTTGCTTAGAGTTAATATGGTATTTAAGCTTTTGGTCCAGTGGTGGGATTCAGCCGGTTCACATCGGTTCACCAGAACTGGTAGCTAGATTTTGCTGAGTTCGGAGAACTGGCTGAATGCACACCGCTTCCAGAAGTCCAGTCTAGAGCTCAGCGGCCTGGAGAAGCCCTTCCAGACCTAGGATGACCCATAGAAGTACATGGATGCCACGTCTGGAAGTCCGTTCTAGACCTTGGAGGTCCAGGCCTGAATCCAATAAGAGAACTGGTTGTTCAGGTATTTGAATCCCACCACTGTTTTGGTTCTATAATTACTTTACATATTTTAACCTGGCAGCATTTAAAATAGTTTTGTATCTAATTGTATTTTTACTGAAAGTAAAGGGTATTTGTGAATTTGCTCTCTTTTAAAGGAGAAATTGTTCCTTTTTATCATGTTAAAGTATTTTTGTTCACACTAGGATATCAGGATCATTTTATGCTTTCTAAAGCTCACAGCTAAGAGTTCCGGTGTGGAATGTTAAGTTTTATATATGTTAAATAATGTTAGTATCTTAGGTATCTTTTTGGACAGTTTGTGACACCTGAATTAGAGAAGATTTGATTTGCCTATAGATAAGAATTGAGTTATGGGATGTAGAGTTTTATATTTGTTAATCAAGAGGAAGGGAAGAGTGTGAAACTGTTATTAGTAAATATACTCAAATCAAAATAAGTCTTTCTTTCAGGTAGATTCTGAGTTACATCTAAGTTTTGTTTTTAGCCTGTTTGATTTTATTCCATTATTTATTTATATCCATTCTTTTTTCAAATTTGTTCTTTAAATTTCTTTTTCAGAGAAGTTCTTATCACATTATTAAGGAAATCCTCCAAAGCCCTTTGCAATCAAATGGAATTAATTAGCCTCTGGAGATCCCGTGCACTGACAATGAGGAATAGTTGCTACAAGCATAAGTCTTAAAAGATGGTCTGATCTTTACAAAGGAACTATCTTGAACTATCAGACTGACATCTTCTTTCTGAGCAGAGGAAAGAAGATCCAAATATTGACCAGCTGCATGCAATGGTATGATAACAAATTGGTAAAATCATGATTATTAGAGTGGCCATGAACTTTTAGCTGCTCCACTATGATGGATTTAATATGGAAGTTGATTTTACATTCTGGAAGTCTTTAAATCAAACAGGAATCTAGACTAACCTGATTAATGGATTACCTATTTTTCCATGAGAAAAAGACTGTGAGACGATGTAAAACACCTAAAGCAGATGATTTAAAACATTTTATTGCCCCTGTACAGCAACAAATGGTACCGAAGGGCAAATATTTCATTTTGAGGCTCAGGTAGAAAAAAAATTCACATTTTCTCCTCTTAATGATATACTAAAATACTAAAATTAGCAATTTGGTAAAATTTTATAAAACTCCACATCATAATAGTGCCCAAAACTACTTTCATTGTTTTGATAGGGCTAGTCCTATATTTCAGTTTTCTCCAACTTTGATAAATGAAACAAAATAGTTTTTAAGGTACTCATGTTTGACATATTTCTAAGGCTTCCCAATTCAAGATAAATTTATCATTAAATATGGATTTTCAGACATACACCATCGATTATAATATAAAATCTTGTGACACACAGTTTTAATATACATTATATTCATATTCATATTATGTTTGTGTGTGAGAGAGTGTCAGTCAGTCATGTGAGCAGTGCTGACTTTTTTTTCTCTTCTGCTTATCATTGTAAACTACCAATGAATCCAGCAGGGAATAAGAGCGTAATGTACTTCAATATGCCTATTACATTAACTGTGTATCTTATAATGTTCGTTTTGAAACAACACAAATAGATTCAAAAATCACACAGTGACAACAAAAATGTTATCTTGAACAGCTATGGCAAATTGGTAGGTTATTTTTTTTAATGTTGCAAGCTGCATGCTTTCGCTACCAGGAGAAACAAACCTCTTCATGCTCTATGGTTAAAAATGAATTCAGAGCAGATGTATATGGATTATAGTAGCTGCATAAAATTATTCGTTATTGATAGAGAAAATATATTGGAGGTTTAACCTGTATTTATTGTAGTTAGATGGAGTTTTTTTCTTTTCTTTTCTTCTTTTCTTTTGTTAGAGGGCAAGGTGGGACCTAGGTGTGGGACTTTTCTGCTGTGGCACTACACTACGCTACACTGCTGTGGCACTACAAAGGAACATTAATAATAACAGAGTCACCTCACTAGTTGGTATGGAATAACCAGGTTTTGAGGGACTTTCAAGATTAGAAGTGATGAGGTGGGGTTGGCCTCATCACTTCTAATCTTGAAAGTCCCTCAAGACCTGGTTATTCCATACCAACTAGTGAGGTGACTCTGTTATTATTAATGCTCGTTTGTCTATTATTTCTTTATTTTAGCTTGTCCTTAAAGCTTAGTTTTAAAAACTGATTCAAAGACTGATTCAAAGTATGAGTTTAAGCAGCTCTACCTTTTCCCTGTTGCCTGTGATTTCCTTGCCATCTTCTCTCTTTAGTGGGCCTACAAATTCCTTAACTTTTTACCTTGTTAATATGTTGGAAGAAACTTTTTTATTATTATTATCCTTGATTTCTGTTGCAAATCTTTGTTTGTTCTGAGCCTTTGCTTTCCTGAGTTCATCTTTGCATGTTCTGGCTGTCTGCTGATAATCGGCCTTAGTTAATTGCTCCTCTTTCCATTTTTTGTATTTGTCCTTTTTGTCTTTCAGTTTGTCAGAGAGATCTTTGTGCAGCCACGCTTGAATTTCTTGTTTTTCTTTCTCAATGGTATAGTGCTGGTGTGGGCCTTTATAATTGCATTTTTCAAGGTTTCCCACACTTCTTGGAAATAGACACAGACATTAACAACATCTATAGCCTATGCAAAAGAGACTAACACCCTGCCCAAAAAGAAACAAAAAGACCCAAGTATCTCTCCACCAGTAATCAGTACCCAGATCAGCACAGATTAACTCTAGACCAGCAATCAAGTAAACAACATCCCAATCAAGAAACTGCCAAAGAAGCCAGCAGCAAACAGCCCAACCAAAGAATCTCTAAGACCACCCTCCCCAATATTGATAGGCAAGCCACCAGAATATAAACTGGCAGTAAACTGCACTCCTTACTAGCACTGATAATGTTACCTAGTTGGGTAATGAAACATCTGCAAGAAAACAAGCAAGCTCAGAGAGCACCAAGGACCCCTCAACATTGGAACTGTCAACTATTGTTACGAGGTATTTGTCCACATCCAAATTCAAAAAATAAAAATCTCTGTAACTTGAACTCTACATCTCTGTGTGCTTACAATAGTATACAGAGCATTTTGTAATGGTTTCAAAGAATAGTAGACACCATTTTATGATACTTATTCAGAGGAAAAGAAGAACCCAATTATATCAGCTAGCAGCAAAAACAGTATAGGTAGTCCTTGACTTACAACAGTTCATCTAGTGACCATTCGAAGTCATGATGGCACTGAAAAAGTGACTTATGTCTGTTTTTCATACTTATAACCATTGCAGCATCTCCCATAATCACGTGATTAAAATTCAGATGCTTGGCAACTGGCTCACATTTATGACAGTTGTGATCACCTTTTGTGACCTTCAGACAAGCAAAACCAATGGGGAAGCCAGATTCACTTAACAGCCATGTTACTAACTTAATAACTGCAGTGGTTCACTTAAAAATGTGACAACAAAGGTCATAAAATGGGACAAAACTCACTTAACAAATGTCTCAATTAGCAACAGAAATTTTGGGCTTAACTGTGGTTGTAAGTTGAGGACTTCCCATATACAATTTTAGAGAATTCTTCCTCATATCTTGAATAAAACAGAAACTGCAAATATGACTGTAGAAAATTCTCAGGTATCTGAAACAATGATTACTTATAATTCCATTTCAAAAATTAAAGTTGAGTATTATATGGTTGGAGTTACACAGTATATACCTTCCAAAGCACTTTAAATGTATTGTTTATCAGAATGGTAATCAGTTCAAGAGTAGTATCTTTTAATAACTTTGTGGATTCTAAAGATCTCATGATTTAATAGGGTTCTGTAAAATTATTTCAAACTGGATATAATCCAGCAAGAAACTGATCTACATGTTACCAAATATCCATTTTTCTTAAGTCTACATTGCCAAAAAATCATGATATTTCATATTTTGAGGGATTCACAGACCAGTCTTCTCAACCAACAATAAACACATTAGTGGAGTTTCAGTGTACAAGGCATTTGTATACTCTGTGTTGAAATAAAAGAAACTAGGATAATACTCACAATAACTGCAAAGATATAAGCCCATCAAAAAGGCCCTTGGGAATCTCTGTGATCTTATTTCCATAAAGCACTCTGAAAAAAAATGAAAGGACAAAATAAACAGTATTCTCAAATCCAATACTTGTGAAGAATTGTCTCTTTAGACACAAGTTCTCCTCTCCACATAAAAGGCGGTATACTTCAGCAATATAAGCAATATTAAAATAAGACTTCCAAATAAGATATTTAAAACCGACTTTTGGGTTGAAAATATTTTTCAGAATTTACTGAGGTTTTTATGCTTCTTTTAAAGTATTACACGATATATTTAAAAGTCTGAATGTGATACAGAGTTGTCATGAAATTTCCAGTGAATGCATTCATTATTACAGCCTTATAGAATTATGTTTGTTCAGGATCACAATTTGGTTTATTAATTGGATTATGTGGGACTGTTGCAAATCTCCTTGTTGTATCCCATTTTACTTGTCTTCAACTGTCCATCAGAGGAAATTAGGTGAAGTTGTGTCAGTTCATAATATATTATAAAACTGAAGAAATGCTTGCAAAGCTGGAGTATCACTTACTGTTTGGGGTTATTCAAAAAGGCACATCCTTAAAATCTTAAGCCCAAAGGAATGCACATATACCACCTTCTCTAGTTTGAATCAGCATTGGAAGGAACATCTTTTCATAATTGTACCATTTCAAAATAAGCAGCAGCATTATGTTTTCATTTCATGAAGTGCCAATCCTAGCTCTTTTTATTCAGACATAATCCCCAATAGCTTTAGATGGGTTTAAAATTCCACTATTTTAGAGTACTTCCACTTTTGCCAAAACAAATATTAGGATTAAAAATTCAAGTAAAGCATGAACACCTTTGAGAGGTTTACTTTTGACATTAAGATCTCAGTCTTGTTGAAGTAACACTTCCTAGCCAAGAAAGGATTGCTTGTCTTCTTTTGTGTTGCACATATTTACCAGTGTACAACTAATTGCCTGGCAAAGCTATGTACTCCCCAGAACATTTTAATGCATCAGAATCAGAGAGCAATTATTAGTATTTGCCTTCTGCTCCCTATATGTTGATATATTTGTGCATCATACCAGTTAATATAACCTAAAATTCATCAATTTTTCCAGCTAACTTTATTTTATCATTTGGAGGCATTTACAAATACCTTATTTAAAAGTTAGATTAGCATATCCTCAAACCATTTATTCAGGCTTTTAAAGACTCATAAATGTTATCCAAGGAAATGCAGACAATAGTAGTAAAAGTTTGACAGGCCTGTACATTCTGAAGGTAAGCAAAAGCTTTTTGGGGAACGTTGGATATTTGTAAAGTCCAAGAATAAAAGTTATATTTTTGGAATAGAATACATGAAACAAAATTCGGTCCAGTCATTCAAGGTAAAAAAGATTACTGCAATAGGATACATTACATTCATTCAACAGCATCTAATATTCCTCATTCATTTAGTGATAATGTAAATGTGAAAGACACACCAAATACTAAACATTTGGAGCCAACCTAATCTAAGTTTTAAAAATTGGCCAATAGATAGACTTGTTCTATAGAGTGAAGCTTCATTTTACCATTATACGAACAGGCTGAAATAAGGCAGAGTGGAAACTTGAGCTGAGAGGCTGAGATAATGGGTTTGCTGAGTGAAATTCCCACAAATATTCATTATTTTGACCAGTTACATCTTTAGGAACAGTATTACATTATCACTGAAGTTGGTAGGCTTCTAGTTCTGTCTTTAGTGGTCACAGGATTATCCAAAACAAACTTAATCGTCAAGGCACAAAGAAATACACAGTTAGATATTTTTATTCCAATATAAATCTCTTGGAACTTAATTCCCTAGCTGCATCTATCTGTACCTTTCTATAACAGACTATAGAAAGTACCAATTTTCTTGGATGGTTAAAGCATACAGATAATTAGAAAATTGGTCTGGAAAATAGCAATCCATCCTGTGAAGGTAACTATCTTCTAGTCTGTTCTATTCTGTTCCAAAGGGCAGCGCTAACAATAAGCATTTTTGTTATAAACTATTACAGTAAACCCCTTCATGGATTACTGCCTTTTCATGGCGAAGGGGCTTGCATAATTCAATGAAGCTATGAGCTATGCCATGCAGGGCCACCCAAGATGGACAGGTCATAGCAGAGAGTTCTGATAAAACATGATCCACTGGAGAAGGAAATGGCAACCCACTCCAGTATCTTTGCCATAAAAACCCCATGGACAGTACAAAAAGGCAAAACGATGTGACACAGGAAGATGAGCCCATCAGGTTGGAAGGTGTTCAATATGCTACTGGGGAAGAGCAGAGGGATAGTACTAGTAGCACCAGAAAGAATGAAGTGACTGGGCCAAAGCCAAAAGGACGCTCAGCTGTGGATGTACCTGGTGGTGAAAGGAAAGTCCGATGCTGTAAAGATTTTTTCTCCATAGGAACCTGGAATGTAAGATCCATGAATCAAGGAAAGCTGGACATGGTCAAACAAGAGATGACAAGACTGAACATTGACATCTTAGGAAGCAGTGAACTAAAATGGACAGGAATGGGTGAATTTAATTCAGATGACCATCAGGTATACTACTGCAGGCAAGAATCCCTCAGAAGAAATGGAGTAGCCTTCATAGTCAATAAAAGAGTAGGAAAAGCAATACTGGGATACAATCCCCAAAATGACAAGTCTATGCCCCAACCACCAGTGCTGAAGAGGATGAAATTGACCGATTCTATGAAGCCCTACAGCACCTTATAGAACTAACACCAAAAAATGATGTTCTTATCATCATGGGAGATTGGAATGCTAAAGTAGGAAGCCAAAAGATAACTGGAATAACAGGCAAGTTTGGCCTTGGAGTACAAAATGAAGCAGGGCACAAGCTGATAGAATTTTGTCAAGAGAATATGATGGTCATAGCAAACACTCTTTTCCAACAACGCAAGAGATGGCTCTACACATGGACGGTCAACGCAGAAATCAGATTGACTATGTGCTCTGAAGCCAAAGATGGAGAAGCTCTATACAGTCAGTAAAAACAAGACCAGGAGCTGACTGTGGCTCAGGCCATGAGCTTCTCATTGAAAAGTTTAGGCTTAAACTGAAGAAAGTAGGGAAAAGCACTACGGCACTCAGGTATGAATTAAATCATATCCCTGTTGAATATACAGTAGACGTGACAAATAGATTTAAGGAATTAGATCTGATAGACAGAGTGCCTGAAGAACTATGGACAGAGGTTCGCAACATTGTATGAGAGGTAGCAACTAAAACCATCCCAAGGAAAAAGAAATGCAAGAAAGCAAAATGGCTGTCTGAGGAAGCTTTGCAAATAGGTGAGGAAAGGAGGGAAGTGAAAGGCAAGGGAGAAAAAGAAAGATATGTCCAATTGAATGCAGAATTCCAGAGAATAGCTAGAAGAGATAAGAATGCCTTCTTAAATGAACAGTGCAAAGAAATAGAAGAAAACAATAGAATAGGGAGGACCAGAGATCTTTTCAAGAAAATTGGAGAGATGAAGGGAACGTTTTATGCAAAAATGGGCATGATAAAGGACCAAAATGGCAGGGACCTAACAGAGGCAGAAGAGATTAAGAAGAGGTGGAAAAAATACACAGAAGTACTATAGAAGAACGAGCTTAACGTCCCTGATAACCAAGATGAGGTGGTGACTGACTTCGAGCCAGACATCCTAGAATGTGAAGTGAAGTGGGCCTTAGAAAAGATGAGCAACAACAACTTTAGTGCAGGTGACAGTATTCCAGCTGAGCTATTCAAAATCTTAAAAGATGATGCAGTAAAAGTGCTACACTCAATTTGCCAGCAAATTTGGAAAACTCAACAGTGGCCACAGGATTGGAAAAGATCAGTTTACATTCCAATTCCAAAGAAAGGCAGTGGCAAAGAATGTTCAAATTATCACACCATTGCACTCATTTCACATGCTAGTAAAGCTATGCTTAAAATCCTACAAGCTAGACTCCAGCAGTATGTGGATTGAGAACTACCAGAAGTACAGGCAGGATTTCGAAGAGGCAGAGGAACTAGAGATCAAATTGCCAACATACGCTGGATCATGGAGAAAGCTGGGGAGTTCCAGAAAAACATCTACTGTACTTCTGCTTCATTGACTATGCTAAAGTCTTTGATTATGTCGATCACAACAAACTGTGGCAAGTTCTTAAAGAGATGGGAGTACCAGACCATCTTACTTGTCTCTTGAGAAACCTACTGTATATGCAGGTCAAGAAGCAACAGTGAGAACTGGACACGGAACCACTGATTGGTTCAAACTTGGGAAAAAAGTCCGGCAAGGCTTTATACTGTCGCCCTGCCTATTTAACTTATATGCAAAGCACATCATGAGAAAGGCAGGGCTAGATGAATCAAAAGTTGAAATTAAGATTGCTGGAAGAAATATTAACAACCTAAGATACGCAGATGATACCACTCTAATGGCAGAAAGTGAAGAAGAACTAAAGAGCCTCTTGTTGTGGGTGAAGAAGGAGAGTGCAAAAGTTGGTTTGAAACTTAACATTAAGAAAACCAAGATCATGGCATCTGGCCCTCTCAATTCCTGGCAAATAGATGGGGAAGAAATGGAGGTAGTGACAGATTTTATTTTCCTGGGCTCCAAGATCACTGCAGATGGGGACTGTAGCCAAGAAATTAAAAGACGCTTGCTCCTGGGGAGGAAAGCCATGGCAAATCTAGACAGCACACTAAAAAGCAGAGACATCACCCTGTCAACAAAAGTGTGTATAGTCAAGGCTATGGTCTTCCCAGTTGCAATGTATGGCAGTGAAAGTTGGACCATAAGAAAGGCTGAGCGCCAAAGAATTGAGGCCTTTGAACTATGGTGCTGGAGAAGACTCCTGCGAGTTCCTTGGACTGCAAAGCAATCAAACTGGTCAGTCCTAGAGGAGAACAACCCTGACTGTTCTTTAGAAGGCCAGATCCTGAGGTTGAAACTCAAATACTTTGGCCACCTAATGAGAAGGAAGGACTCACTGGAGAAGAGCCTAATACTGGGAAAGATTGAGGGCAATAGAAGAATGGGATGACAGAGAATGAGGTGGCTGGATGGAGTCACTGAAGCAGTAGGTGTGAGCTTAAATGGACTCCAGAAGATGGTAGAGGACAGGAAGGCCTGGAGGAACATTGTCCATGGGGTCACGATGGGTCGGACACAATTTCACAGCTAACAACAACAACAACATTACAGTAAAATTGACTGAGAGCTGAAAAGCAAATCTGTGTTGTGTTCTTCATAAATTTCTGTAATTGTGATTCAATTTTACTGTTGCAATTCAAGACACTGTTTTAAATATTAAATATGTTGGAGATAAAAGATTTTTAAATAGCCCAAATATTTTAATAAGACCTGCACACACAAAGAAAAAAAATACTGAGTTAAAACACACATTTGATTTTGAATGCTGAGCTCACTAATATTTTATTTTATTCTTTTAATTGTTTTGCATCCACCTTTACACAAAGGGTAAAAACAGGCCAACCTATCAAAAACAGTACTGTAAAACAGGGGTCCCCAAAAACTGGTTCATGGACCAGAACCAGGCTGCAGCATGCCAGAAACCATTCCACACAAACAAGCAAAGCCTCATCCGCGGGATGCAGGCAGCACACAAAACCACACACCCTCCGGTCCGTGGAAAAACCTCTCTCCACGGAACTGGTTCCTGGTACCTAAAAGGTTTCGGACCTTTGCTGTAAAAAACAGATTCGAAACACAAGTTAAATTAGGCAAGAAAATGGTAAGGGAGCACCTGTCCACCCTAGACGAGTTCACATCACCAGGACCAGATGGATTACACCCCAAGGTTCTCAAGGAACTGGCAGATGTGATCTCAGAATCACTGAACTATCTCTTTCAAAGATCCTGGAGCACTGGGGAAATACAAGAGGACTGAGAAAGAGCTGATGTAGTTTCCATCTTCAAAAAAGGGAAAAAAATTGATCCAGGAAACTACAGAACTATCAGCCTAACCTCAATACCTGGAAAGATTCTGGAAAAGATAACAATCAGAGAACACCTAGAGGCAAACAAAGTCATAACCAAAAGCCAACATGCATTTGTCAAAAACAAATCATGCCAGACAAATCTTATTGCATTCTTTGACCAGGTGACAAAATTAGTGGACCAGAGGAATGCTGTGGATATAATTTACTTGGACTTCAGTAAGGCATTTGATAAAGTAGACCACAACCTATTACTTGATAAGATAGAAAAAATGTGGGTTAGATAGCATCACCACCAGATGGATTCGTAGCTGGCTGACAGGCCGTACTCAGCGTGTGGTCCTCAATGGAACTGCATCTACATGGAAGGAAGTGTGTAGTGGGGTGCCCCAAGGCTCTGTTCTGGGTCCAGTGCTCTTCAACATCTTCATCAATGATTTGGATGGGGGGATAGATGGGTAACTCATCAAATTTGCAGACAACATCAAGCTGGCAGAAATAGCCAACACTCTACAAGGTAGGCTTAAGATATAGAAGGATCTTGACAGACTTGAACATTGTGCACTATCTAACAAAATGAAATTCAGTGATGAAAAAAGTAAGGTTCTACATTTAGGCAAGAAAATCAAATGCACAGATAAATAGTATAGGTGGTACCTTGCTCAATAGTAGTAACAGTGAGAGGGATCTCGACGTCCTAGTGGACTATCATTTAAATATGAGCCAGCAATGTGGTGCAGCTGCCAAAAAAATCAACACAGTGCTAGGCTGAATTAACAGAGGGATAGAATCAAGTTCATGTGAAGTGTTAATATCACTTTATAATGCCTTGGTAAGGCCACACTTGGAACACTGCATCCAGTTTTGGTCACCATGATGTAAAAAGATGTTGAGACTCTAGAAAGAGTACAGAGAAGAGCAACAAAGATGATTACGGGACTGGAGGCTAAAACATATAAAGAACAGTTGCTGGAATTGGATATGTCTAGTTTAATGAAGAGAAGGACGAGGGGGGACGTGATAGCAGTGTTCCAATATATCAGGGATTGCCGCAAAGAAGAGGGGGTCAACCTATTCTCCAAAGCACCTGAAGGCAGGACAAGAAGCAACAGATGGAAACTAATCAAGGAGAGAAGCAACCTAGAACTAAGGAGAAATTTCCTGACAGAACAATTAACCAGTGGAACAACCTGCCTCCAGAAGTTGTGAATTCTCCAATAGTGGAAGTTTTTAAGAAGAGACTGGACAGCCATTTGTCTGAAATGGTATAGAGTTTCCTGCCTGAGCAGGGCTTTGGACTAGAAGTCCTCCAAGGTTCCTTCCAACTCTATTGTTGTTGTTGTTGTTGTTGTTGTTGTTGTTGTTGTTGTTATTCCTGAGAAGTTTAACAAAAAAGCTTTGGGTTTTACCACGACTGAAACATAATTTAAAAGATAGCTTTCTTACTTAATCTGCAGCATCTCTAGCTTTCAATTCGAAATGGAATCTCAGAATATAATATCATTAGACAACTCTCCCATAGTGCTTTTTCATATTAGAAACTGTGGGCTGCCATGTGTAAAGAAAAAAGAAATCCAGCACCCATCAATATTCTGCAATAATACAGGAAGCTCATTAAACACTATTAAAAATATTTAACCAGAAATTTATTCCCCCACTCCCACTTCTTAAAATTAAGGAGAAACAGAAGCTTGTTTCATGCAGAAGAAAGATTTTTTAAAAAGTTAACAATAGACCCCCAACCCAGTATTAATTTAGATATGCAAATACAATCTGAGGGCTGAGTTTACGAATAATTTTTATCGTTTAATTTATTGTTTGACACATTAACTAAAAATGATTATACCGCTCCAGAAGAGCTTAATATGGAGCCAAAGCAACATAACAGAACTTATTGGATGTAATTCAGATGTGCTACCAGGTGCTTTTATTTACTTCAGCATGCAAGCAAGCCTCACTGCTAAATTGTAAAATTGTGCCTTAAACATTCAAAACGTAAAAATGAAAAAGCTCTATTCATTAGAGAGGAACTATGAAAATGCAAATGAAAGGGAAAACATTCAGATGCAAATGTGGCAATCTCTAGCATACATAATAGGATTTTACAACATCAAGGTCCTTATGTTGGCTTTTCATAGACAGATGCATTGGCATAAATATTTAGGATTGGAGTGCCAACGTACTGAGCTCTAGGACTGTTGCCATATTATAATATTGTGTTTATTTACAATTTTTTTGGTGGCATTTAAATTAAACATTTTCCCCAAATAACCATAGACTTAAACATATAATCTACTTCTTGCTTTCACTGGAAAATATAGCAATAGTTTAGAAGCTATCTTACACAAACTTCCTATTGTTACTTGGCCAACTACTGATAATAGGACAATTACACTGTGTTGTAAAAAGAAAATTGTATTACTTATATCAGCATATTACACACTATATTTCAGTGGTGTGTAATAATATAACATAAGACATAAGGATTCATAACATAAAACAATAAAGCAATAATTTTAAAGAAATCTTTAAAAACTGAGCAAAATAGCAAGGATTCCATGGCAGAGAGGATATGAAAAGGATATGAATAAACTAAAAAAAAAAAGAAAACTTTTTGACACCTGTTATTTACTTCTTGCAAAGAATAGAGTTCCATAAAATACAGAGATTGAATAAGATCTTATTGGATAGTCTGAATGTAATGATGGCCTTAAAGCTTCTTAACGAAATTAATTCAAAACTGATTTTGAAGATATATTTAGTACTAATTCACGCTCAATAAATATATTTTCTAGGTACAGTTTGTTCTTGATCTCTGGTCATTCTGGAAAGGATAACTTGGTTATAGTAATTCATGCATTGTGAACATCAAGTTTGGATTACTGCAATGCACTGCACGTGGCTTTCCCCCTGCAGTAGATTTAGGAATTGTGGCTAGTGGAAAATGCTGGAGCTTTTTCTGAAGCAGGTAACCTTTTGCAAGCAACTTACAATATATCAACTTCAATGTATAAGGTTTAAACCTCAACATCTAAAGGAGTATTTTCCTTCTGCATATGCCTGTTAAATAATACTGGTACCAGGTTAGGAATTTTCTGTTTACCTATTCATTTGTTTAAACTGGTTCTGCTGTTAACTCTGAATTAATCTGATACTATCAAATCAATCAAGTCTGAGTTTTTAAACTTTTTATGATTTATTATTTTAAGATCGTTTTAACTTGAATTATTTATTTTTTAATCAATATACTAAAGCTCTCATTGTCATAACCTTTAACTGCATCATAGACGAAGAATTTTATAAACCAAGCTAACTCAAATAGGCTAACATTTTAAAATGTGGAACTCATGACTCTCATGGAATTGAAATTGGGAAAAAAAATATAAAACATTTTCTGTCATAAAATTGTCATAAATAGTTTATGACATAATACAACATGTCATAAAACATTTGTGTGCTGATTTTTTACTATTCAACATGGCTATTTTCAAGACAGATATCTATCTGAATATACCCTAACCTTCCCAATGAAGGCAGTACATTAGAAGTTCTGTTATGGTTGAATGCATTGAGGAATCTGGTAAGGAAATATGTGAAGGGATGACCAATGGCTGAGAGTTGTCTAGCTCCTTAACTGTTTAATGTTTTCCCTGCTTTTGCTTTATTTTTTAAAACTGAAAAGTGCATTAAACATAACAAACAAACAATGAATAAATTACTTGAATCTTCTCTGATATTAGCTTATGACCTTTTAAAGCTATCTTAATTATAATGCTATTTATTATGTGTAAGGTAAAGGTAAAGGTAAAGGTTCCCCCGAACATGTGTGCTAGTCGTTTCCGACTCTAGGGACTGGTGCTCATCTCCGTTTCAAAGACGAAGAACCAGCGCTTGTCTGAGGACGTCTCCGTGGTCATGTGGCCGGCATGACTAGACGCCAAAGGCGCACGGAACGCTGTTACCTTCCCATCGTAGTGGTCCCTATTTTTCTACTTGCATTTTTTACGTGCTTTCGAACTGCTAGGTTGGCAGAAGCTGGGACGAGTAACAGGCGCTCACTCTGTTACGCGGCACTCGGGATTTGACCTGCCAAACTGCCGACCTTCTGATCGACAAGCTCAGCGTCCTAACCCACTGAGCCACCGCGTCCCTTCTTATTATGTGTAGATGAGCTAAAATACTGCTTTAAGATCCAACATCTGATTGTGCTTGCATCAATAATTATTTGTTATTAGGGCATACTGTAGCCCAACCATCTTTTTGAGAGCAATAATACATAGAGTGGTTTCAATGAACTAGGCATATCATTATCAAATTAAATCTCAGTTTATTTTCCCAAAAATAAACTCAGATTTAGGTTCCATTCAGTAACATGCAGTAAACTGCTGTATGTTTGGTTGTCCCTAATAATATGATCTTTAATATCCAGGGAAATAAAAATACAGACTGTGACCTGATGATACAGTGGCCTAATAATGAACCTTCATACTGTGTTCATCTATAAAAGGACTCTAGATTTGCACAAACAATGGCACCTTCAGCTCAGATCAATTTCAATTAAACAAAGGTTAGATCTTCCTACAAGGAGAATGTTACACAAGTAAAATGAAAGCATAACAGACCAATATTTAATCCGCTTATTTTTAAGTCTTTTTAAAAAAACTCCCCCTCAAGATTATTCTGTACTTACAGAGAGGTGAGTAATTTCAGTCCATGAAAAGCATCTGGTGCAATATCTGATATCTGATTCTTGCTGATATCACTGCAAAAAGATATAAGAGAAGACAAGACACACATTTAAAAAAAAAACTCCTACACTTCTGAAAACTATTTATGCTTAAATAACTCTGGCACCCACTTTAGCTCCATTTAAATTGTTGTGTGTTATTGTTGATTATGTTGTTCACTGAAAAGATCATGAATTGTAGAAGGTAATCTGGGTTCACTCCAATGAGGCAACAATTCTCACTGAAGTGAAATACATTTCCCTCAAAAATGCTTTTTTTGCTTAAACTTTTGGTGAAGCAAGGAATCCTTTGAAACTTGGCACAGCCCTAGTGAATAGAAGTAATATAGTCACTTTTTGAAGACAGCACCACCTTCCAAAAAGGCCATACTATTCAGCTAACTTTTTTGTGTGGTTCTGTATTGTCATTTTATGCATAAATAATATATTTTACCATATCAAAGCATCTGAAGTCAAGCTGTATAGCTATTTATTATCACTTAAAATACCTATGGCTATTCCAATCTGAATTAAACTCTCACATTTTTCCTCCCTCTCTAACCTAATATTATTGTTGTAGTCTTCACTTGTATTATACTGTTGACAGAAGCCCCAGAATCTCTGATCAGTCTGAGCTTCTCCTTTGGGATTTAAATTATTGAACTTTCCTTCTGCTTTATATGGAAAAGTCTTACAAGAAAGTGTTACTGTGCTGAAGGCAAAAAAAAAAGAAAAGAAAAGAAAAGAAAAGAAAAGAAAAGAAAAGAAAAGAAAAGAAAAGAAACAGCATTGGCTGCCTCGCACGATTTAATTACTCATTGTGAATTTAATAAGAACACTGAATATCTCAACCTGATTCTCAGGGATAGCAGAAATTTTTTGATGCTGGATGTGCACAACTACTGTATATGTATTGAACTTATAATAAACAAACTCATCTGTAAACAATTGGGATTCTCCAAGTTAAAATATCACATACTGAAACTTTGGAAGTTTGGGGAAAGGGACAATACAAACTCAGTTTTGCTTTCATTCACAGTCCTAGCAAACCTATGGTAACAGAGTTGCAAGATATTTTAATTTGCTTACATGTAACAACAGAAGATTTAATAAGATGTCCAGTACACAGACCAGTCCAGATTTTTTTTGTTTTTGTTTTTTTAGAGTAACTTCCATTCCTGAGGGCTGAGTATGAGAGCAAGATTCTTGAGTCTATCTAGCCTATCTCATCCTCTCTTAAAATCTTGGATCTTTTGAGACACATAGCTATGGAAATGGTGAATAATTTTTTGCACAATGAAATGGAGGCAGTATATGTTTATTCTTGGACAATCTCTCACTGGATCCAGAAGATTATGTCAATTACTGCTCAGCTTTAAATGTGTCTTTTTGAAACAAGTTGCATAATACAATACATCTATACAACTATACCTATTCTTGGAACACACTAATTATTTTTACTTTTTTCAATCTGACTTCAGCTATGGATTTGCAAAAAAAAATCAGCTTTCGTAATAGATGACCTGCAGCAGACAGGCAGAGGCCCTTGAATCAATATTCTGCTCAAATTCTGAGCAGCTTTAGCTATCTTCACCCACATATTTTCTTTGAGTATTGCAATGACCTGAGAATTAGGGAATTCTGATAGAGTGGTTTTCTCCTAATTTTTTTTTATAACTAGTGTTTTATCCCTAGTACTGTTCATATGAAGCCACTGGGAAAGGTATAAGGGATTTGACAGCTGATGACACTCAGCTCGACATAATATGCATGTTCTGAACCAGTGTCTAGATACAGTAATGGTGTACATGGGAGCAACTAGAGCTAAACAAGATGGAGAGTTTGGGAGTTCAGGGGATAAGAATTGAGTTTGTTCTCAGTTGCCCTGCATTCCCTTAAGAAAAACAGTGTTACCAGCTTCATATATAATGACAATTGTACTCTTTCATGAACTGTTGTTCATGTATTTAAGTGCAGCCTACTTGGGCTACCTTTGTGTTTGGTCTGGAAACCAACTTATGTAGAATGCAGCAGCCCGATAACTGAGTGAAACACCTAAATGTATCCACATCACATCAGTTTTGATGCAATTACACACATGCCCCCCTTTTTTGCCCTATTGAGTGCTCTTCCCTCTGTTATCCATGTGGTACCCACTGAAGATGTTTTCCTTCATCCTGGATGTCCACTATAAAATGTATGAATTAACGTGTAGTCCTATGCATTCTGCCACCATATTCATTGACACTCATTTTTTAAAAAAGTGACTTTAGTACTGACTATATTTTCTTCATTTAAAAAATAAAGGGTATCTCTGTAATTTCTTGAATATTTTTCCTGACCCTCAGCTATATATTTTAGTTTCCAAATAAAATTTCAGCAGATCTGTAATAACACTTTTATGCTTTGCTCTTTTTACTAAACTTCCTTTTTACTATAAATGTAAATTTAGAGTAATTATACTGAAATTGTCAAGTGTTTTCAACACCCACTTTAGCATCAATATTAAAAAAATACTATGCTGATTTTGAAAATTGAACTTATTTCCTATGAAACTAAATAAAAATACTATTACTGCAAGCAAACTGTACTTAAATGATTTTTCTTTCCAAGTATAAAGAACTTACTTAAGTCCATTTATTAATTAAAAAATACTTTAAACAACTTGTGGATAGTACAGAAAGAATAGAATAGCTGATTGTATTGATTGAATTGGCATGTAGTATTAGATACACTGCCTCCATTGCATTAAGAAGATACCCCCATCTTAATTCCTGCTGGGCTAAATTTATGACGTTAAATATGACTACATTAAGTGGATTTAATTTTTGCATGAGCAGTTTCTATTTACTTCTATATACTTCTATTCTACTGTTTCATACTAGTTTGTCTCAAAGAGTGAACTTTTAGAAATACAAGTGTCACTGCCTACTTCTCCAAGCTTCTTCATGAGATGGAAAAAACTTGGGGCAAATTTGAGTAAAAGTGGGCAGTAAGGGGAGAACAGGAAGGGCAATCAGCCCATTTTTAATTACCTAGGAAATCAGCTTACCTTGAGAAAGTAAAAGCTAGAAGAATAGGTACAAGAATTGGTGTCAAATTCAATAATTCCACACATAATTTTGTATAAATATGGAAATCTAGAAAACTTGTAGCAAAATTAGAACTTTGACTACATGGCTGCCTCAAGGGATGGCAAAATATACTGAAAATATTAAGCATGCCGGGACATTTAACTTACATTCTTTTAAGTTTCTTGTATTGAGAGAAGGCTCCAGGAGGAATGGCTTTTATGGAATTCTGCTCTAAACGGCTGAAAAAAAGAAGAAGTATTATTGCCAAACTTACGAAGATACACAAAAAATCCTTGGTATTTAATTTTTATTATGTATATAAATTTTGCCAAGATAAAACTTCTTTTGAAAGTGATATTTAAGCAACACACAAATCTTAGGTAAAAGTAAAGAATCACAAAATATGGATTTAATATTATTAATAGCAGAATGAGAAACATTATAATAAGAAGCAGAAGTAGCATGTGTGGTAAATTATACCAAGTGCTTTGTATAAATGGTAATAGAGGCATAATAGATTTTCTCAACAAAATCCAAGGAAATGTTGTGTCTTTCTAGAGCAGATCTAGGGTGAGCAATGAGTATATCAGAGGAACACAGGAAACAAAGGCCCTGTTACACAAAGATATTTGCACTTGTTCAGCATTACAGTTAACATAGAAGGTTAAATAGAATATTAGATATTTAGCATATTGGAGTATACGATCTCAAGATCCTTTCAGGCCTTACACTCTATGATTCTAAGATCATTATAAAACTGAAAAGGATAGTCTTCAATATATTCCATAATACTCTGTAAACAACTTTAAATAGTATTTTTAGAACTGTACAATAGAGTTCTGAAAGATATACTTGAAAATATCTCACAGGCCTACAGTTCTGTGATCTGTTTTGATATACTAAAAATCAGCTTTTTTTAACCTTTGGGAGTTTTATTTTTAAGACAACAACAACTGTTCGGATCAAATGACAAGAACAATTTTCTTTACTTGCTCTGATAAAATTGAAAATACTGCACAGAGCAGCTTGATAGATTCAGAGATATTCTGAACATGCAATAAGAGCAAGTCCCTTTATATTCTGGCTTTATTATTGTCTAACTTTTGCTATCTGGACTAGACTTTCAACAAAGCAATAAAAATAGCAAGCAAGAAAAAAAAAGATGTACTAAAAGCTAACAAATGATATTCTAGCAATAAAAATCACAATATATCCTGTACAAGTCTATTTCAAGGTTCACCATTTTTTGTTATCACTCTATGAGTATTAGAACACTACATCAAAACAATAAGACATCATTGTGTGTGTGTTTATGAGTGTATATGTGTAGAGACACAGAAACGGATTCTGCCTTAAAGCCAGGTAATTAATTGGCAGTAACAGAACTGCATGCCATCTACATATTGATAAATATATGTTATTAATATATACATGCCATTTATATAGGAAAAATAATATAGATGGTTGACACAGAAGAACACATTATTTCATATAGAAAAAATAGTATGGATATACAAAATAAATAAATTCCTGGTATTGCCTGTTATAATGATATTTAAATATGAAATTATGTACCCTTTGGTGACCTATTTCCCAGCAAAGATCTGGTGGTTTCAGATTTTAAATACCTTATTTAATTTCACAGAGCCGCCAATCATAAAGCCATATGAACTGATAACTGCCATATCAATGGATGTGTTGCATGAATGAATACAAAATTGAGTGAATATAAATAATAAAAGTTCACTTCTGGAACAATCTTTCTCTGATATATGAGTTTGTTTACCAGAAATATGAAGTATCGTTTTAAAAATGATTGAAATCATGTATGATATTCAAGATATAGATAAATCACCAATCTCTGTCAACTTTTTTCATATTTTAATGCTTATATTTGTATAGAATATCATTGCTTTATAGACGTACTACGGTACTTGATTTATAACAAATAATTTACATAATGCTAGAATCAAGCCAGTTAAGCCTTTTCTTATAGCTCAATGTTTATATATTCATCAAATAAGAAATAACTTGGCTTGCTACCATACTGCTGTTAACTGTAAACATATTTGTTAATTGATTAATTAATTGTAAAACAAAATCAATCTTTTGGTAGGTTGATGATGTAGAGGTACAGTAAATCATTTCCCTGAACACCTGAATGTGCTCAGTATCCATGGATGTTGATTTTGATAGAAAAGAAAATATCTGGACTGAGGTATAGGAAATGATTTTTGAGCATCTTTTAGTTTCTACTGCTTGGAGAATGACATGCCTGCCTGAGTAGAACTTTCAGCAGCATTTTGTTTTAGGTTTTGCTTAGAATTGAAAACAAGCATTGGATAAGTTCATACTTTATCATGCTACACTGTCTAAATTGAACTATTATGCTTCATAATTACACTCTAGGGCTTGATATGGTTTGTGAGCCCACCAAGTACATATTTCACTGTAGGTTTCTCAAAAGAATAAATTTAAGATTTTGTTAAAGCTAGAATCTTAAACACAGACTAGCAGTCTCACCCAGAAAGGACATTAGGAAAGTAACTAGTAACTATAACCTTTTATGGATTGGTTGCTGATGCCCAGACAGAAATAACAATGATTTTTGGATTTGTGTTTGGATAAAGAGGGGGGAGATGGGAAGAAGTGAATTATGTGTATAATCATATAGTAGAAATGAAAAAAAAATACTTTGCTTGAACTTGTTACAAGAAGGATCAGGAGGTGTTTTTTTTTTAAAATATTTTCCCCCTTCCTTTGTTCTTTTCTTTTCCTTCTGTTCTTTTTCTTTGTACTTTGTATTTCCTTTTTTAATATTTTTTATTCTTATTTCTGAGCTTAGTCTGCATTATTGTTTAGTGTTGCAAAAATTTTGCAAAATGTTTCATTGGAAATGTTCTTAAAAATTGACTGAGTTTCTGATCTATTTACCAGAAAGATGTGCTGAGAGTCATCATGAATGCCTTCCCCTGAGACCAGATTTCCACTATACTTGTCCAAAATTGGTGGGAATATGCCAGGTGAGAGGTCACAAAAAGAAGAAAGAATGAAAAAATAACACCCCCCCCCCGCTAATGTATTTTTAAAGAATCTCTCTCTTCTTGAAGTGAGATGGATCTTGAAAGTAAAAGACATGATGGAATCACTGGGAGCTTTCCATGGTGCTGCTTTGTCTTGTGAGGTTAATGCAGAAGAATCAAGTTGCAACTTCTTTTGGGACATTCAAAAGTTATATTACCTCTCTTTGTGTGTATGTATTTATGTCTGCACACATTCATGAAATAGAGGTACACATGTACACTTGGCATTTCTTCAGATTTTCACAAACTGGGAAAAATCATTAAGCAAATAAGCAGCTAATTTTTCACATTGCTTGAAAAGACATAATACCACAGAAAGATTAATAAAACAAATCAGAGAACAGATCACCCACAGTGGGGGAAAAATCAATTAAAACACATTTTTCTATGCAATCGCCTTTAGTAGATACCTGCTAGTTAGGATAATGTCACTTAACTGTTGCATTTTTTTTCTGGAAATAAGGTTAAACATTGAGACAGAAAATATGAAAATATCAAGCAAAAAATCGCATTATGCCACATTCTTGCCAATTAAATCAGAGATGCTCAGTACTGGATATGAGCAACTGATTCTGACAATTCTTTCTTATCAAACACTGCTTTTTCAAAGAAAAACTGACTCGTAGATTTTAAATTAACTTGAAAACAATAACAAACATAACTTTTCATGAAGCTTAGTTCTTTCCATATGCTTCTATAAGTTATAAGGAAGTCATTCTTTAGGTACTGAACAAATTAAAATACCAATAATCAATTGCACTAAATGCAAATACTATAACATATGAAAGCAGCAATAGCTATGTCCTTTTAAATTTGTCCATTGAAATAACTGGCTATAGCACTAGGGATTTCTGTTTTGGGATGTTATTCTAGATCTGTGGTGGCAAACCTATGGCACACATGCCACAGGTGGCACGCAGAACCCTCTCTGTGGGCACATGTGCTGTCATCCCAGTCCTAGGCCTTCAAGCTGGGTTTTATAAAACCTTTTCGCTTTAGGCCTCCACCGCTGTGTGCAAAAAAAAAAAAGGTTCAATCAATCAATCAATTTCAACTTCTTACGGGGAAAAAAAAGTTCTTGCAAAGTTGGAACTGATTGATTGAACTTTTTAGTCCCACCTAATCTGCCGTTATCACCACAGCCATGCCTACCCAATGGGCCATGCCCACCCAATTGGCCACACCCACCCAATGGGCCACGCCCACCCGGCACCCGATGATACATAAGTGGGTTTTGGGTTGCAGTTTGGGCACTTGGTCTCCAAAAGGTTCGCCATCACTGTTCTAGATGATAAGCATCTAGAGCTTTATATCTGGTGCCCCAGGCAGACAATTTATATAAATCAATATTGTGATAGTAATAAAAATTGGGGGAACCACTCTGTATCCAACTTAATGTGATTGTTTGATTGATTTCTTAATATAATGATCAATCGTGTTATTTTTTTTTAAACAACAAAAAAGTTTGGAGTTGAAATGTCAACACTGTGTTGTTCAATTTTATAAAAAATGTTTTTGATAAAGTCATCAAAACTTTTGTGTGAACATAGTGGTCATAAGAACACCTGTATTTCTAGGGTCTGTTAGCTGATGGGAAAAAATAAAGCAAGCAAAAAGAAGGAATAAATGAACAAATTTCTAAACAGATAGGAAATTTTTTTAAAAAATGAAGTTTCTTTTCTGCTGATAATAGTCTTTTTAAACTTGTTCATAAATTAACTTTGCAGGAAAGTAGTGCACAAGCTTGTGAATGATATTTAGGGTGGAAAAGCTTGAAAAACTCTAGAATAGGGGTGTCAAACTGGCAGCCTGTGGGCCAGATGTGTCACATGCAGGCCATGCCCACCTCAGCTCCACAAAGGCAAAAAATGTTGTGATATGTCACAATATGTCATGTGACGCGATCAAGTTTGACACCCATGGTCTAGAACAACCTCTTTAAACTGAGTAAAAGGTTAACCAAATGGCCAACTCAGTTCAATTTAAGTAGGTTTCTTTAAGCCTGCAAAAGAGAATGGATATACACAGGATATAAACAGGTCCCCATAAATGGTCTACTTAACTGAGGGTCTACTATATCTATTTTTCTTTTCATTCATTTAATTAATCCTTTTATTTCATTTACAATTTATTTCACTTATATTTCCGGTTGCTATCTTCTGTATGCCATGATTGTTACTGGTTTGGTTGAGAGCTATTGATCTTTGCTAGCCATCATAACTTTGGTCAATTGAATCTTCTGCAGTTGTAAGACAAGGAATCGAATTTAGATCAAGTGCCTGCAAATCTGTGATTTACTAACAAGTTAATCTCATTTCTGTCATTGTTTTCTTTAAAAATTCATTTTGAATTTAATCCTTAAAAATAAGCAATATAATTGTTTTTGGGTCAACCCTAAGCATCAATTAAATCACTGGTTTTATTTACCAGTGACAGATTCACACATACTTATTTAACATTTTAGGATGTCATTTTGCAAAGTTTGAAAACTCATTACATAGCTGGTCATCAATACCTGCTTTCAACTCTACATGAGATTAAACCAAAGAAACTGACTTTGGCATTTTTTTAATTCCATGTTATTATAAAAGCATGCTGTGCAATAGATGAATATAATCCAAAAAGATAACTGTCTTATGTTCCAGAGAAAAACCCACAAATTTCTATTAATTTTAAAATAAAAAGAATAATGAGAGGCACTGAAGTCTATATGTTTTAAGAAATGAAACATGCACATACACACAGAGAGAGACACATACATACACATTATACAGCTATTCCAATTAATGCTAGTTATTTTGACAGATCTGTCTCTCTGTTTTGTCTTTCTCTCAAAAACCAGGGTAATCTTGTTTGCAATAGTGATACTTACAACTATAGAAAAAATCAAGAACATGAAAAGCAAGTTGAAGATCTAACCTAAATTTAGTGTTATATTCTTATATTCCCTAATCCATGAAAATAAATTTAGGTGAAAATACTAAAGATGTATGAATTTACATGCATTTTTAGGACTTTCCCCAACTTTATTTTCATGGATTAGGGAATATAAGAATATAACATTGAATTTAGGTTAGATCTTCAGCTCGCTTTTCATGTACTTGATTTTCTTTGTAAGTATAATACTGTTGCATGTAAATTCATGCACATTGCATGTAAATGCATGTAAATTCATTTTTTAGTATTAAAACTATTATATTTTGCTTTTTCATTTAATATCAATGCAATTAATAAGCAAATAACATGACTAGTTTCTTGGTACCACACTTTCACACAAATTTTTAACAGCTCTTTGAAACTGGCAAGTGATTAAAAAAACAGTATTAAAAATCACTCTGAATGTTTAAATTATGAATGATAATCATTTCACACAGCAACTGATGTGTTATTAGTAACTCAAAGCAACATTTTTGAATGGGAAAAAGAGCAGATTGTTATTTCTTGTGGGAATGACGGTTCTACCAACCAACTTTTGCTGCTTTTGTATGATAAAGTTTGATGGCTAGAATGTAGAAAAGAATACATATTAGGAATTAAATTAAAATTTTCTCTTATTCTACTCTAAAATTCAGCACAAATTCTTTATTATTATTATTTTAAAAATCCCAAGTGATTGACTACTATACTTTGTAAATGTTAAGGACAGATAAAAGAAAAAATGATTTATTAAGTTGGTTGATTTATTAAGCTGGTTGATTTATGAAGGTCTCTTTTTTGAATTTATGTTGACTGTATGTAGCCTTAAAAATAATATTTAAATTAAGGATAACGTCTGGGAAATGGATACCTTCTCTATCATATACTGTACATGACGTTTAGAGCACATTTTATGGCCAATTCATGCAAAACTCCACATAATCCCAAAGGGTTCACATACTTTTTCTTGCAACTGTAGCTTTCAAGAACATGGCGTACATGACATTTCTGTCTTGACTGAATTACACTACCAGAGAAAAGGATACAAAGGCAAGAGTTCCTAACTATTTTTATGATAGTTATTTAAGAACATGTTATAGGACTTTTTGCAAAATGTTGCTGATTCACAAATAGCTAGCATAAAAAAAATAAGCACCAACCTAACAGAACATTATGTGTTATTTCCTTCTAGCCACCATATCCTGAAAAAAATCTATGCAAATCTTAATTTTTGTCCTCTTTCTGGGTATGTGGACATGCCCCCCAGTAAGGTCATGGTGTCCAGATACCCATAAATTTTTATTTAATAAGAAAGCTGATGTTTTACTTGGGAAGTAGTGGAGATTATAGACATTGCTGAAGACTGATGCTTTTTTTCTTTCTTGCCAGCTTCAATTGTTTTAATGGGTTGTTTTAATGGAAACAGATCAAATTGGAAGCTAGTAGTATATGGGGTGGGCAGGTGGACCTCTCCTGAACTTTTCCTTAGGTCACTAGGGTTAAGATACTTACATTTCCACGATATTGTCTGGTAGGTTGCTTGGAAGTTCAGTTAAGCCCTTTCCCCGACAGTCCACGATACTATTACTGCAAGTGCAAGCAGATGGGCAATTGACAGAATTGGCATTGCAGGATGGTGGTTCAGCATGTGAACCTGAATAGGAAAAGAAAAATAAAATCACTATTTGAAATGTAGCATTGTTTATATCAAAATTTATTAGCCTGAGTGGTGTTATAGGCAGGGCTTTTTTTCCTCATAGAACACTCAGAATGGAGTTCCGGCACCTTTTTTGGATGGAACCTTGTAGAGTAGGCAATGTGTGACATGTGTGAGTTCCGGCACCTTTTTCTTTTACAAAAAAAGCACTGGTTATAGGTAGTCTAACTGATTACTCCCTTTAGATGTTGTGAAAAGCTATCAAAGAGAGAAACCCTTCTTGCAAAGTTATTGCCCTTTAAATATTGAATATTTTATGTACTTGAATTACTTCCTTCAATGTATTTGTTCCAGACATGTTGCTGGAGCCAATCTGGAGAAGCTCTAATGTAGAGGAAGGAGAAAACGATGCCACAAATGATATTATTTTATTATCAGAGATATGTCAGTTGATACAATACTTAACAATGTAACAAAACAAAATCTTACATGCATTTCTATAGTAAGAACACAGGAACCATTCTCTACATATTTTTAAGATTAATTTTAATAATCTTCCCAGAGTCTAAATTCTGTTCTTCAAAATACTTTCATGTCTATTGAGGACTGCATTCTGTATTTTAAGAAAGGAACAAAGTACTAATTTTTATTGAAATTAGTTAAATTTTATGTGAAATTTATACTTCATCTGGAAACAAACTAGAATCCAATATGGCCTATATCAGGGGTAGGCAACCTCGGCTCTTTTATGACTCATAGCATAGCTGACTCAGGAATTCTAGGAGTTGAAGTCCATGAGTCATAAAAGAGCCGAGGTTCCCTACCCCTGGCCTATATCAATTGAAGTTTGCAGACTAGATCTAAAGGCAGCCTCATCTAGACAAACCTGGATGAATTAGAAGAGGCATCAGTGTCCTAAAGTCATTTTAAGCCATAGCTCATAACTGTGCCTCCTGAATTAATGCTTCTTTCCCCCCCCCCTGGAAATGCTATTCATAAATATGAGGATTATTAGGATATTGATAACATTTAGTTCCAAATTATTTTTTAAATACAATCTCTTTTATTACTTTAGTTTCAAATTAAAATGTTTCTATATCCTATTTCTTAAAGTATAAATTATTTAAACACTATCTAAGACAATCATATTTCTAATATATATTTATAATAAAACATAACTATACATACAGAAACAAGCATGTTAAACTTTAAAGAAAGGATACTATTTCTTGCAAGGTTTACTTATCTAATTGTTTGTTAAAGCATTTATTTTTTTATTTCTGGGTAATACCTTTTTTTGTATTGAGATGAGGACAGTTTTGTGCACACTATTTGAAGGGGTTTTTTTTTAATTACTAAGGCAATACTGATTTACAAAACAAACATTCAGGAAATATCTCTCCCACACACAACAGTCATTTTCCAAAAACATTGTGCATATATTATTGGAAGATATTTTTCCACACTTATTTTGAAAAAAACATTAAAATGCATTGAAAAAAGTTTGATGTATCATTAATAGATATCACTGAAAAATTCTCTGAAAAAAGCAATAATAGATCGGATTAGAAAATACATTTCTATATACAAATGTGGTTATGAATGGTATCAGTTGAAATATAGGTTCAGTTCCCTAAAGATACAAAACTTATACAACCTTGCCTGATATATCAACAGTGTATTTGTTTCTTGATAAAAGAAATAGAATACTGGGATATTTTTACTGTATGTTTTTGAAATGTCAGAGTTTCCACTGAGAATTCATGGCTTTGACACTTGACATATTGTTAGCAAAAATATGATTGAATAGAATAGAATAGAGCTGGAAGGGACCTTGGAGGTCTGCTACTCCACCCCCCCCCATTTAAGCAGGAGAACCTATACCATCTCAGACAAGTGACTGTCTAGCCTCTTCTTAAAAATCTCCAGTGATGGAGCACCCACAATTTCTGGAGGCAAGCTGTTCCACTGGTTAATTGTCCTCATTGTCACTCCTTAATTCTTGGTTGCTTCTCTCTTTTGTTCAGTTTCCAACCATTGTTTCTTGTCCTGCCTCTGCTGCTTTGGAGAATAACATGACCTCCTCATCTTTCTGGCAGCCCGTCAGATACTGGAATTCTACTATCATGTGACCCATTTCTTCTTTTGTTTAGACTAGCCCATGGCTGGCTCAGGAATTCTGGGAATTGAAGTCCATAAAAGAGCCAAGGTTGCCCATCCCTGGACTAGCCATACCCAAGTCCTTCAGCCATTCTTTGTATATTTTAGTCTCCAGGCCTTTGATCGTCTTAGTTGCTCTTCTCTGATTTTTTTCCAAACTCTCAACATCTTTTTTGTGATATGGTGACCAAAACATGCTGCAGTATTACTAGGGTTTTATAAAGTGCTACTAATACTTTGCATGATCTTGATTCTATGCCTCTGTTTATACAACCTAGGATTGTATTAGCTTTTTTTGGCTACTGCTGCACACTGCTGGCTCATGGTTAAGTGATTGTCCACTAGGACTCCACGGTCCCGCTCACAGTTACTGTTTTGAAGCCAGGTTCACCCAGTCTGTACTTGTACCTTTGATTTTTCCTGCCTAAATGTAAAACTTTGCTTTTCTCCACATTGAAACTCATTTTGTTGGACAGGGCCCATTGTTCAAGTTTGTCAAGATCTTTTTGGATCCTGAGTTTGTCTTAGGTGTTGGCTACTCCTGCCAGTTTGGTATCATCTGCAAATTTGATTAGTTTCCCTTCAATTCCCTCATCTAAGTCATTTATGAAGATATTGAAGAGTACTGGGCCTAAGACGGAACCTTGTGGTACCCCACAGCTTATTTCTCTCCATGTGGATGTAGTGCCATTGAGGACTACTCATTGAGTACAGATTGCCAGCCAGCTACAGATCCATTTGGTGGTGGTGTTGTCTATTCCACCTTTTTATAGCTTACCAAGGTTGTGGTCTACATTGTCAAAAGTTGTCATCTCTCTTTTGATCTTTCAACATGACTTAGGATGTATTGTAAAAGAAATGAATGCAGGCATGGAAGAATGAACAGTTCCAGTCCATTAGTTATTTAAAAAAGTTTATTTAATGAAGGATGCTAAAGCAAGAGCACCACTACAGAGAAGTTCTATGATCATGTATGGGTTTTTGCACTTCCTAGAAATGCAAAGGAGACTTGGTGGAGCAGTGGGCTAATGCCTCCTTAAGTAACACCAGCTGCCTGCAATTAGTGCAGGTTCGCATCCCACCAGGCTCAAGGTTGACTCAGCCTTCCATCCTTCCGAGGTAGGTAAAATGAGGACCCAGATTGTTGGGGGCAATTAAGCTGACTTTGTAATAATGCCGCTGGGGGGGGGGGAAAGCCCTAATAAGCAGGCATATACATAGAATGAAGGATACTGCTAAGCACATTGGTTTGTGCTTAAATTGTAAGCCGCCCTGAGTCTTCGGAGAAGGGCGGGATATAAATGGGATTAAAATAAATAAAAATAAAAATAAATATCAGAATCCTGTACACCACTTTGTGTACTTTATATATATTCCTTATGCAACATGAAAATAATTCACCTTTGCATAGTAGCTGGTCCTGAACTTAAGTACAATTTCAAAATCAGTTTAAAAAATTTAAATATCACAACTGTGTTGTGCAGCGATCATATTCTATTTTCTTTTGCCACAATATGTATCCACTATGCATTAAATTGAATGCCAGAACTTTACATACATTTGCTAATTTATTCCATAAATTTGTATGCAGGTCAGACATAAAGTTCAGAAGGCATTCTCCTGAGAAATAAGAGTATATTATTTGTTAATTAGTCTTTTACATTAATATGATCTGAACATTAAAAAAAATCCTAAGTATAGAACCATTAGCACAGTCCAACAATTCAGAAAGCCTAGGAACAAATCACAGTAATTTAAAATATTATTACTCTATTTAACTGAGGCACGACTGAATTGGAATTGGCACAGTGACATTTAAAAGGACCAACATTACAGTAGTTTATTTCAAGTTAATGTGAAGACTAGTACAAAATGAGAGAAGAAAGTAAAATAATGAGGTATTACCTGTACAGACATATTCTTTTTTCTGAACATCAGCTACATTAAACCCTCTCAAGTGAACAGGTGCCATGCAGAAGGTGAATTGTCCAACCGATCGCCTCTGACGCAGCCAATCTGAAAGCCACGCCAGGTGACAATCGCAGTATAAATAATTGGAATGAAGCCGCCTACAAAAGGATAGAGCAGGATTAAAGTCAGGCTTGCATTCCTCCTTATGAAAAAGGAGACAATGACATTAAGAGCCTTTAAAAAAAATAATCATTCTATGTTTTGCATTGCTTTTGTGAATAAAAAAAATTGGCTATAGAACTGGAAACTGGAAATATACTGTATGGCACATAAGTAAGTTTATTTATTCATCATGATTGAACTTTGATAACAGGAGACTTTTGCATCCTTGTTTTTAAAAAATGAATAAGTAAAAGACAACATTCTTAAAAGGTGACAAAATGTTCTCTTTGTAGTAAAAACAGAAGGGTAGGCAAACTTTTGGATTCATCCTTTGTATCACACTCTCTACCCAACCCTTCAATCTTTTCTCAGAGGCCTGGAGAACTTTTGAATTTGTATGGGAAGTGCGCAAATAGCTGCACAAAAAATGTTGAAAATGTCCTTGCCTACTTGTTGTTATCCACAAGACACCAAGTAAATGCCATCCAGACTAAGCCTTTTCCTTTTTACATGCATAAAATTAAACAAGGATGGTTCATATGTTGCAACAACTCCTTACTTAAAGAATATAAATGACATTTTGATACTGGAGCCCTTTTGTCTTGTAAAGCTGCACGTATTTTGTCACATTGTCTGGCAAAAAGTTCCTTTATAAAAAAAACAAAAAAACAAAATAGCCTGAAAGTCCAAATAAACTATCAAATATTTCATTTCTACCTCTATGAGTCATGACAGGCAGGCATTAAAAGCACAGTTCCCATGACAATGCTGCCATTTCTGTTGGACAGGGTTAAACAAAGCCATCATTCTGACAGACTAACAGCACGTAGAAGGCTGACAAACATAAAGTGCTGTAAAACATAGCCAGATCCATCCACAAAATAAATTAAGCATTTCAAAGATCTTTATGCCAGGCCACTGCTGTTGAGTTCAGCAGCGGTGCCCAAACTGACAGTCTCCAGATTTGTATGTTTGCTGATGGCATGCAGGAACATTTTTTTTCCCTGGGAAGTTTCTAAAATTTATGTCCTTGCTAGGCTCAATAAAGTCTGAGGCTCTGACTGGCAGGGCAAAGTATGCTAGCTACCTAGCTGTAAAAATTTCAAATTTGATTTTTCTAAATCTCTTCATTGTCATCTAATAATTATCCATAATACTGAAGCTCGAATAGTACTCCCGCTATAAAAAGCATACCGGTATATATCTATTTATTAAAGACCAGGCAAGGTCTAGAGAGAATGGGAAAAGACTAGTTCATGAGATTCACATTCAGATTTAATGTTTTTTTTGTAAAAAAATATATTTAGCAGCTACTAAGCCAATTAACAGTACAAACTATGCATATTTACTTGTAATTGATCTGCTTAAAATAATGGGATTATTTTATTATATTTGTCAGTAACAAACCCTGAACACATTTATCTGGCACATCTCTAGTTGTATAAAACTAGTTTCAATTTTTTTAAAAAATAGCATTTTTATTTTTCAACGCTCAGTACCTAGGGCTGCATTTTGGGGTTTACGCCATATTATTTCTGTTGGAATTCTGCAACATATTGAGTGCATTTAGAAATTTTCCCGTGAGACAAACCAGTGGAAAACAATCTGTCAAGCTTTAACCATCTTATAGAAATATAAAACTATAATAAGGACCAACTGGAATAGAAGTGTCCAATACATGGCATGTGTACTAGAATTGTTTGGGTTTATTTTAATCATCAGAAGGGGACAGCCTAATACCGCTGCAGTCATTAATTGTGGCAAATTCATCAGGGAAGTCAATATTAATAAAATGAGACAAAATGAATGCAGGTTAATAAATTCTATAAATATAGCTTTCTAATGGAAATGAAAGCAGATCAATGCACAGCAATTCTTATTAGTTCTAAATGAGGATATTTATACAAATACATACAGCAAACAAACTAAAAAAAGAAATTAGGAAAGGCATTGAATAATAGATTAATCATAGCAAGACACATGTATTAAGTGTTGCACTGTTATTGCACAGTTTTTCTTAATTTCAAATGAGCTTGAAATTAAACAAAGTATTCCATCTTCCAGCCATAATGATTTATTTCTTAAAACATGAAAGGTTGAAATTGGCAGTAAAGGGTGACAGTAAATGGAAATATTATTAGTCACATCTTTTTGTTTGTTTGTTTTTGTTTTGGTCTGAGGAACAATGGAGACTGCAACAAAATGGATGAAACATAAAATGAGAAATGTAACCTTTTTATATCATTCCGGTCTTACAATTTTCATTAAGAGCAAGACTGCTAAGAAGCTTCATAAATTATTTCACAGCATACATGTATTGAAAGAGCCCCTTTAAAATGAATGTAACTGGTATTTATAGCATACAAAAGATGAATGAGTACGGTATACTTTGTAATTTCTAAAGGTGTACATTTAGTTACAGCCTAAATTAAATTTCTAGAATATCATTTTGCGTCAGCATTCAAGTTTCGTACAATGTAATTGTTAAAATTCAATATAAAAACTCTCTCTGAAATCCCATTTATGACTTCTTTCTCTGTTTTCCCCTTTAATTGCAGTAAAAGGAAATTAGTCAATATAAGTCTCTAGGGAACTACATACAAGGCCATCTTTTAAATTAAACTAAAAGGAAAATGGCAGAAGACCTTATCAGCTTATCACATTTACGGATCGATTTGAAATAGTCAAGATACAAGCTTAGGATATTTCCATGAAAATTCACAAAAATATAAACACCTTTTAATTAATAAAAGCTCATATGATGCCAAAATCTATACTCCAATTTCCTAAAACGTTTCTCCTTTGGAAAAAGATAGTTTTGTTTTTCCTATCTCAAACTTTATCTGTGTTGACATATGGAGTGGAGGGGTTTTTTGGAACTTAATTTATTTCTATAGAAAGGTAGGGTAAGCAGTGCTCTTATCCCTGTTTCTCCATCTGACAAAACTCAGTAACAACAGTTCTTTCTAGCAGCTTTCCTGTAAGATTTAATTCAAATAGGGGCATCCATGGGCCCTGAAGATCATTGGCTCATTGGATAATGCAATATAGGATCTCTCTTTCTCTCTTTCCCTCTCTCCCTCTCTTTCCCCCTCCCCCTCCCTCTCTCCCTCTCCCTCTCTCTCACACACACATCCATTTATGTGAATTTCACCAAATTAGACTTTTACGCCTCTTAAGGGGGGAAAAGAAAACACTGAATGATGGATAAACAAAAAAACAGAATAATGTTTCTGCATAGCATTAATTAATTCATATACTGTAAGTCTAAAACCATAATAAGAGCCAATGATATCACATATATATTGCTAATGCTACAATATCAACAAGCAGATTACACCTGCACAATTTGTAATACTCTAAACTGGAAAGTCCATTAGAAATAAAATGTAAGGATATTCTTGCATTTTTTGCACTTAAGAGATAGGCTACAAAGAGCAGCCCCTTATTGATCTTAGTGGACTGACGTGCATGCTGAAAGATACTATTTAACTTCAAGTTTCACAAATCTGTAATAGAAGAATTCATTGTTAAATGTGTTGAGAAGAAATAGTCTAAAACTACGGCTGCTCATAATATGTGATTGAACCACAGAGGAGATCTCAACACTGTTAAAATTAAATTACACCAATACTTAATTCCAAATATAATTTATAAGCAATAAAAATGAAAGGCATTCAAATATGAATCATGAATGTATTCAAGGGAATAAGAAAATAGCTTTCCTCTTGAGGCACTCTTGGCTTCTTTTACTGTACATATGTTCAAACAATGTTGGGAATCTTCAAAGCAGCTATGCCGTATCTTTGAAGGAAAAGATACTTAGAACAAAAGGTTCAGAGATGCTTGTTGTTTCACAAAGCACTGCTCCAAGTGGTTTGTGAAGAGCTAGTTATTCTCAGCAGTGTGTTCACATTTGTGTAGGTTAAGTTGTAAAATTCACTCTGTATAGCTAAAAAGGATATATGGAAGTTGTACATCTGGTGCATGAGAGGTTAAGAATGATTTAGCATTTTTGAATGACAATAGGTCAGCATTTCTTTGGTTAGGATGAATTCAACAGACAATCATATTAAGCCATAATGTGGTTTCTTTGTTTTGTGCTTAATGCTATTGGTAAAACAGCCCCCAATTCAGTACACTTCAAATAAACTGTGTCTTATGTAAACTGTAGACATAGCCAATGACACAACATAAACAAGCAATAAAATTAAAAAAATACAGATTTAAGTATTGATTTATATTTACATTCTTACCATACCAGGGAGACCTCATACTCCATCATCAATATTGCAATAATATTTACATTACAGTTATTTCTAATTTGTTTTTTTTTATTTTTTTTCTAGCATTTCAAGTCAGTGTTGACTCCTGGCAATTGCCTGGACTTCTCCCTCTTTCAGATTTTAGAAGTTGTTTGCCATTACCTCTTTCCTAGGCTGTGAGAGAGGGACTGGCCCAAGGTGATCCAGTTGATTTTATATTTACAGCAGAACTAGAATTCCAGATCTTCCAGTTTCTAGTCAGGTGTTTTAACCACTATATCAAAGTGATTTTCATATTACAGCTATAGCCAGCTACATGTAAAGATTGTAAAGGTAAAGGTAAAGGTTCCGACTCTAGGGGCCAGTGCTCATCTCCGTTTCAAAGCCGAAGAGCCAGCGTTTGTCCGAGAACTAGATGCCAAAGGCACACGGAACGCTGTTACTTCCCACCGTAGTGGTCCCTATTTTTCTACTTGCATTTTTATGTGCTTTCGAACTGCAAGGTTGGCAGAAGCTGGGATGAGTAACAGGCACTCACTCTGTTACGCGGCACTCGGGATTCGACCCGCCAAACTGCTGACCATCTGATCGACAAGCTCAGCGTCTTAACCCACTGAGCCACCGTGTCCCTTTACCTTTAAAGATTGTAAAGGTAGCTGAAATTAATGCAATACCAAATTCTGTGGTTGGTAATCCTAACTTTCCTGAAAGGTTAATGTTTTGAGCAGATTCCACCCAGGGAATACTTCTTCCAGCAAGAAAAGAGGGAAGGTAGAAAATTCCAACAATACTTACCTTCCAGAACTCCCTGAAACTCCTCGCTAAAAGTTTAAGAGTCTCTATATCATATGTGGGCTGCAAAGATCCATGCAACCATTAGATTCCAGCAAAAAGCTAGTCTTTTCTATATCTTTTTGCTGTGATTTGATGGTTGTGCAGATTTTTGAAGCCAAAATATAGTTCTATTTTCTAGAACAGTGGTGGAAGAGTTAAAGGAGGAAAAGGATGCACAATAATTGACATTCTTCCTTCTGCTCTTTTTACAAACCTATCATCTAATATTTTTCCATATGGCTTCCATCAAGGAACAGTTCACCAACTTTTGACAACACTGGCCTTGTACAAAGCAGCACATGTCTCTATATTCTATAGTCCTCCACATGTTGACATGACATCTTGGCTTCACTGGAAAAACAAAAATGGTAGATCGAGTTCTCTTCCACTAATCCCTCCCACCTCTAGTTAGGCTTCTCCATATAGTCTATGCTAAAATAAAAGAGTAACAAAAGAACAGCACTTTTCTTAGAAGCAGCTATTACACTGCCTTTGTTTTCATCAATGAATCAAGACAGAAAGATCAGCAGTGCCCATATATGTCAGTCGAAGTCATGAGTGATTCATGATAGAGTACTTACAAGGTTCTGATCTTTGGCATATGGTTGAAGCTGGTGAGAGGGATGCGTGATATGTTGTTGTTATTGAGGGTACTATAAAGAAAGGAAAACAAACACAGATGGTATCAGTTGCAATATTAAGACAGTGCTATTTATGGAACCAGCCATAATCTGTTAAAAGAAAGCAACATATGAACAACTGAAGCAGATTTAGAAAGGCATTTCTCTTGTAAATAACAATAACTACATACAGATACATGCAAACAAAAAAAGCTCAGAATATCTCAAGCACAACACACAATGACTAACTTTTGATTAAAATGAAGTACTCTTCATTTGAGTGACTATAATCCATGTTATGTAAATATAATATACTACCAATAACAAAAGTGAATTTTAAAGAAGGAAAACAGAATCAGTATATACTCTGTTTCTACAGTCTCTATATAATAAATCTATGACTAAAGGAGATGTAATTTTGGAATCTTCCACATCCCCACCCTACCAAAGCAAATTATTTTCCTTCCTTTATTGGAGTCTGTATCTTTTGAATATCAGTTGCTAAGGAACACAAGTAGGAGGGCAGCTTTGCACTAATCATTTGGTAGTGGACTTCTCAAAGGCATCTGGTTGCCCACTATGGATAATATTCTGGATAAAGATCTTTAACTGAATAAACAACACTCTTTTTATGTTCTTATGTATACTGACTTCTGTAAAAACAAATCAAAGAGGTCAAGTGGAGTAGGCTAATAGTTGAATAGAAACACTATAATTAAGATGCAAATCAGATATT